>NC_091140.1:17950863-18550863 GCF_041381155.1 Argopecten irradians | reverse complement strand
TAATCGAATTATTTCTTTGCGCATCTCGCAATACATATAGCGAGTGATAGTAGTCAGATCTATATAAGAGATAAACCGGGGAAACCAATAAAATGTCACAGAAAGGAACCGACATTATTAAGTAGTCGACCACCCAATGACGAGATGTCCAATACATGCCTACTTTAATATATAATGACATCAAAATGTCCTTACTCTCGTTGTGTGTCTCGCCGAAAGACAGTGACGTGCTCTGTGGTGAGCTTCTGCCCTGTTGTACTTTTGTGGGTAATTTATCAAGAAGGTTGACACTGACTGTGGACCCACTATGTTGACAGAGATCCTCAACCTTGTTCTGTACAGTCATCGCCAAGAGGAGCTGATGCCGGAACGACGACTCTCGCCATGAAGGCATTCCTTGTTTCACCGAGTCTACAAGGAGACAACGCCAGTGGAAAAGTGCCCATATCACTACCCTAATGACATTTTTTAGACTTTTATAATTATCAGCGTCGTTTAGTTTCAATTTTAGGTTATATTGGAGTTAATATATAAATCACTGTTTGTGACAAGCAAGACAGATGAACATAGATTAGCAGGTTTATGTTTAATTTGGAGGCAAATGTCATTAAGAGGTGACTTAAAGTGCACGAACAGTCGTGATCTGGCCATTTTAAAGACATGCAACATTATCATGCATCCATTTTACTAACTATTCTTACATTTTTTTTTTAATTTTTGTAATTTAAAAATCTCTCAATGATTTTTACCGGCTCTCAGTCACGACTTTGTTCTTATTTTAAAATGAAGGTAAAAATATCGTGTCTGTGAAGAACAATACGATATTTGATAGTGTTCTGTAGAAAAAGTCCATTTTTATAGGCTTATGCTAGACCTAAAATACATTGACATCAACTATGCGAAATAAGGTTGTACTAGTAATTTGCTTTGGCAATTGCAATGCAAAAGACAAAAAAAATCTCATTGTTTATTCATCATTTTTTGGCTATAACATAAGCATTGCCTGTTGTTTAATCCTTTTCAATTTATTTTGGAATTAAAACAATTGAAATAACATATCACAATAATAGATTTTCACAACATTGTGTCAACATAACGGATGTAGTTGGTAATTTTGCGGGTAGTAAATTTTGCGATTTTCTTTTCTTATATCAGTTCACAGGGGAATTGATCGCGCATTTCAGAAATATGCTACTATTACATTTCTGGTCGAACTGAAGCTAGGAAATTAAATTAATTGCGACAATAGATATATTTAACCCTCCCAGCAACTTTGCAGTGACCGTTTATTAAATTGAAGTGATGTCATCTTAATAATTGTTATATTCACTACAGTGTGAACGGAAAATATTGTGGATGAATGTATTGTACGGAATCTTGTGTTTGTTGATATAATCTCACTCACGAAACTGATTAATAGTATTAAATCCGTCAATATGGAAATATTCACTCTGATATTGATCAGAAGTGTCTGAATTTGGTATCTTTGTTGTGTTTCCCTGAATCTATATCTTTTCTTGTTTCAAAATGGTTTCCTTAACAATTCCACTTTTGCTAAAGAGTCTTTTTTTCTTCAGAGGAATGTTGAGTTCTGTCTTGATTAACGACAACAACACATAATATCCAGTTAATATGAAATGTACATGGTTCCATCAGTCTACACCTGCAAGAACATTGAAATAGACTTCTTGATGAGTATATTTCAGCACTAAAATATGTCCGGGAGTCGGCGTCAATACGACTTTCTGTACTCCGTTAGTATTGCGTCATCGCCAGGGGGAGAAGAGAACCGTAATATACCAGAGCCTCTCACAAACACCAGGGGGGTCCTCTTATATATTGTTGTTACATTAACGGCCACGTGATTTGTATTGGTGTCTATCAAATAACAATAAAAACAACAAAATGCCTCATGGAGGAATTTTAATTGCGTAAAGTTTTGAATACCGCATTGGCGCCTTTAGTTACTTAAAGAAGCACTTGTTTGACAAAAGAAGGCCTATGCAATTTAAAACTTACGTTTTTAATAATCAATCACACCGAACGAATCGTCTACACAGTTAGCCATTAGCAAAGGAATGTACTCTCTCGTGGTTATTCTACAATGAAAGACGAGCAGAAGTGTTCTGGCTTAAATCTCGACCAATCGGTTTATTGTTATTCAAACAAAAAAGGATTTAAATAAGGTAAACATTCTGCAATTCGATCATCAGATCCTGAAATCGCCGGAAGGATTCTCAGAACACAATCATCATTCCTTTATGCAGTAAGAAAAGATATATTTACCGATATGATATTAGATTTGCGGTAACTATAGAACGGGAGACATCAAAAGCATCAAAGTATCATAAAAGATTGACTCTTTTGACCTTTTCATGGGGAGGACTATTCTTAAGGTGTCAGGAAGGGATAGAAACCACGTACTCGATTTCGATAAAGACCTCTTTCCATGACGGTGTAATGTTACCAGCGTGCCATGTTTCGGCACTCTTCAATATGGCGGCCGTTGGTGACCGGTTTTAAACACATTTCGTCCAATCTGATTAGAGGTTTAAACGGCTATTCAAATTATAATTAATTTTCGTTTACAGGTAAACTGGAATGCCACAGTGAAATTTATGGGATATGATTTGAGGCTTACAGGCAGTTTATGATGTGCTTAAGATAACTCGACAATGCGGGACTACAATTATGACATATTTGTAGACCTTGCTTTCTTCGTCTCACAGGAAATACTGATAATTATAATGCAATATTCCTCCGCCTTTGCAGCTTTTTGCTCGGATAGTTTTAACGTTTATCAGGTGTTACTTTTTTACGATGTGGAAAAAATGAGACTTCAAAACACTTTTGATAGACTGGTTTTATGACTAAGGGGTGTCTCGTCCGCCTACAACAATATACCGCGAGATTTTGTTTGGTTATAAATGGCTTTACCACATTCTTAATCGTCATTTAATTGTAAATAAATAATCCTATAGTTCCATGGCATCGCATATCATGTTAAAGAAAGGATGGTTTCAACAGCACCTGCACATACAGTTCTAGACAGGACATCGAAATCTTAGTTTTAAAACAGACATTTAAGTATTATCTTTTTGGTTCATGAAGTAATAAACAAAAAATTGAAGAATATTCTTTATAGCTGCGAAATTAACCCCAAACTTCTAACCAATAGAAATGAGTGTAACATATGAAATCAATTTATATAATGATGGAACAAATATTTGAGAAAAAAACCCAACACATTTTATTTTCAGAACAAATATAAAACCATTTTATGTTCATGTAAATTAATGGATACGTGTTTTTTATTATCTATAATTTTCACAATAGATAAAATGTACAACAGCAATGCGAAAGTACATTAGTCACGTTATATTTTACAACATCGTTAGGATTGCACCAAGTATGAAGCATTTTTAGGAGCTGAATAACCATAAAGCTGTTTGGTTGTTTTTGCTGTTCCAGGACTCCTCAGTGACCTTACCTACACCATAAGAAACTGTTTTGTTATTTTAAGACTTGTCAGTGATGTTACCAAAACCATTCAGCTTGGTAGTCATTTTAGGACTTGTTAGTGATGTCACCAATACCATTCAGCAGGTTTGTCATTTTAGGACTTGTCAGTGATGTCACCAATACCATTCAGCTTGGTAGTCATTTTAGGACTTGTCAGTGATGTCACCAATACCATTCAGCAGGTTTGTCATTTTAGGACTTGTCAGTGATGTCACCAATACCATTCAGCTTGGTAGTCATTTTAGGACTTGTCAGTGATGTCACCAATACCATTCAGCAGGTTTGTCATTTTAGGACTTGTCAGTGATGTCACCAATACCATTCAGCAGGTTTGTCATTTTAGGACTTGTCAATAATATTACCAACACCATTCAGCTTGGTAGTCATTTTAGGAATCGTCAGTGATGTTACCAACACCATACTGAAGGTTTGTCATTTTTGGACTTGTCAATAATGTTACCAACACTATTCAGCAGGTTTGTCGTTTTAGGGCTTGTCAGTGATGTTACCAACACCATACTGACGGTTTGTCATTTTAGGACTTGTCAATAATGTTACCAACACCATTCAGCAGGTATATATAAATATATAAATAATATATAAGCAGGTTTGTCGTTTTAGGGCTTGTCAGTGATGTTACCAACACCATACTGACGGTTTGTCATTTTAGGACTTGTCAATAATGTTACCAACATCATTCAGCTTGGTAGTCATTATAGGAATCGTCAGTGATGTTACCAACACCATACTGAAGGTTTGTCATTTTAGGACCTGTCAGTGATGTTACCAACACCATTCAGCAGGTTTGTCGTTTTAGGACTTGTCAGTGATGTTACCAACACCATTCAGCTTGGTAGCCATTTTAGGACCTGTCAGTGATGTTACCAACACATTAGGCCTACAGAAGGTTTGTCATTTAAGGACCTGTCAGTGATGTTACCAACACATTTCAGCAGGTTTGTCATTTTAAGGCTTGTCGGTGATGTTACAAACACCATACAACTGGTTTGTCATTTTAGGACCAGTCAGTGATGTTTCAAACATCGTATATTTATTTTGTCCATATGACTCATTACTGACTCCGATTTCTCGAAACAAAAGTGAAGACTTTCGTCAAAACTGTAGTTTTTCTTCTTATGTAACTTGTATGAAAACTTTAGACTTAAGTCAGTTTTTGACTTAAGTTTGAGAAATCAGGGCCGCCTGATAATAATTAAGACTAGACGCATTAATAAAGACAGGTTACTGTAACCTGTACGTGAAACAAAAATAAATTTGGTAACCAATAGAAATATTTCCTTGATTTTACTTACCCTCATCTATAATCAGTAACTTATAATATTATATCGATAATCATTATTTTTATTGATTAATATAAATAAATTGGATCAAAACTTTTACTATGGTTTCAATAATAAGTGTGGGTTCGCTCACTCCTTGATTTACGCTTTAAATTTACAAACCAATGTAAATAACTAACAGTGGTGTACGGGTTTGAAGTAACTCACCATTCACACCGGTATAAGCTGAATGCATCATTTATGTCTGAAAGCATTTAGGTGTATGATAACGACAGCTGATAGCATTTGAGTGACAGAGTTCAAACCTCATATTCAAATATACAATTGATGCAGAGCTAGTGTATTTAGTTTCGAACAACTATCTGCAATGAGGCATATGATGCCTTGCACTTCAGGCATTACAGCAGTTCAATAAACTATCAACAGCTTATAATGTTATCGCGGTCTTGTCATGACGTGCAAAACGTTTCGACGACAGTTCGAGCAATTAGTCTTAAAATTATGAAATAAATACTACTCACTCAAACACGTAATGTATAAAATGAGAATTAATAATGTCATAAAACTTATTTCCATTGTGAGTGTTGAAACAATAATTATTTCATGACAATGCACATGTAAAAAATATAAAAATATTTAGTTTAACTATCCTTTTCCCTTACAAGGGATATTGGTTCAAAGGCGTATTGTTAATGGAGCCCGGGTGAAATAGATTACAAGTCGAGATATGACAGAGATAGACTACGAGATTTGGTCTAGATATGCGAACTGTTACGTGGACAAACAGTGGAATAAAATTTACGATCTAGGGGTTGATTTGAATTGTGCAAAGTTCTATTGCAGCTGCGATAGGTATGCTTTGAGATCCATGCGGATATTCGCCGGCAATGAAAGAGATAATTTGAACATTAGTCGGTTGACTGGAATGCTTTGTCCCCGACTCGCCAATGTCCGTCGACTGTGTGATGCAATACATCGCGTCTTAATATCACCAAATTGTATAACCCTTTTGATGTTTCGTAACCTACCTTTTGAAGTCGATTGTCTAACAGAGTTGAGTAAATATTATCTGAAGCCACATAGACTGGTATGAATGATTTAAAACTTAATTAGCATATTTTAACTGATTTCGGATTTAGCACGCTTCATTGACATGCTTTGGTTTTTGACGGTATGTAAAGCCACCCGATAGCCGAGTATTGTACTCAGATAAGTCTAGCCTGGTCATTGGTTATTTATGTGGCTGTGGGTTGTAAATTAAGAAGTATCTGAGGATCTGTATGCGATGTGCTCACGCCATGTAGTCACATGTAAAACCATACAGACGAAATTCCATTGTCTCAATCAATACATTCATGGTAATGCAAGAGAATGCTATGTATTATACACGTAGTATTATTTTACATTATTACAATCATAAATCATAGTATTATACACTTGACGCCCCTGAAAAATATTTTTTACTAAATTAAACTAATTTTCAAAATATTTTTTTTTCTCGTTTAATTCTTTTTTATCCAAACATGAAATAGCCTGTTGAGATATCTCTCAGACAACTGTAATTGTTGGCATGTTTATGAATTTCATCGCTGAAATGTTAAATCATAATAAAGTCCGCATATAGTTTTCGTTCATCTGTAATTGATATGTTGTCCTTGAAGATAAAACGCAACCAAACGCTATTTTTATCCGCGTTCTTATCAGTGCCACTAAAGACTAGGGAAATGAAGTGCAGTGATAAATATCAAGCAGAAAACAATTCAAATTTTAAATTGAAATGAAATTAAATAATTACATCTTTTAGGATCTGTAAACTGAAATCAACTCCTTATATATCAGTATATCGAATCACCATCCAACTTGTCAAAATGTCATGAAAAACAACCCAATGTTATCGTTTTGCTTCAGTTTATGAATTATGACATCAGCAAGGTGAGAACAATAACGAGGAACTTGAAATGGGCATTTTTGTGCCTCAATATTATGTTGAATAGTGTGTTTGTTATACTTTTACTGTTAGGAGTAATGTTTTGATTAAGAAAGACAATATTTTTGACAGCTCAGCATTTAAATTCCCATTACAAACAGTAAATAACAACAATAAACCAATGTTTCCTTATGTATGTTTCACTAACAGGTGCGTATCACATAAGAGGGGGCCTTCTATAGTCTCCATAATTGCTTTGAAATAACGGTAATTTCCTTTTCGTTAATATGGGTTTTAAATCCCAACCAGCAATCAAATGGCCAAGACGACAGTGGGATATTGAATGTAGGATTGTTTATAGCCCTTAATGATATTTAATTGGCAAGTAGCTGGATAAAATCACAAAAGTATCACTTAAAGAGAGGCGAACGATAACCTCACAACGTTCTCCGGGACAAAATGGTAAACGGTGGAGAAAATGGCTTCTAATGATGGCGGGGATATCAGCCGATCATTATTTTAACGTTCAAGTCCGCAAATTACAATTTATTACCCAAAATATCTTTTTCGAGAAGGAAAGAGAAGCGGAGAGGGAAATGATATTCATTTTCACGGATACAGTTATTTTGACAAGTGAAACGTTGCATAACTAAAACGTAACTAACAGTTTTATTGTGGACGTTACGTACGCTATATGGTTGGATACGTAACTATGTAAATCGATTTATTTTCGGGGCGACTTAATTTCACGGTCTCATACTGAACTACTTCTGACGACACTTTAATTTCACGGACTCGTGTTGAACTTCTTTTTCACGACACTTTAATTTCACGGTCTCATAATGAACTACTTTTTCACGACACTTTTATTTCGCGATTTAGAGTTATTGTTTTACTGTATTTATGCTCAACACTTTTCGCGGTGATTTTTTTCTTCGATACGAAAAAAACTTAATTCGCACGTGAAAATTATCTGGATTTACAGTATACCTAAAAATAAACACTAAGTTTCGTATTTGACAAAGCAACCACTCATTTAGAACGTAATAGACATCAGAATGATATATTTTGAAAACAAACACACGTTATTGCTATTTTTGGGGATATCTTGAACAGTAAAACAGGCAGACAAGTGCACTTTATCCCCGTTAATGAGACGGGCCGTAGAGATAGTGGGCGCCATTGTTTAAGGATTCTCGCAGTTGATGATATACCACATTCGGTTTTACATGGATTGCTGAACTACCAACATACCTGCACTTTATCAAAAACCTGTATCATTGATATTAAATCATGTCATTTTTTTTGAGAAATTACATTGGTAATTGTTCACCTGGTTAAGCATGGTTATACTGTTACGTCTAGTTTTATAGTGCTTCCGACCCCAATGGTTCATTGCTCATGGGTAACCTGGAAAAAACAGAAATCATTATAATTAGGGTTTTTTATAAAAACGGTATGCACAAAGACTATTACGCACGTGAATTTTGTATCGTTAAAGTAAGGAATCATGAGCTGCATTGGCATTCAGTTCTATTGTAAAGATGGATTTATTGGAAAATGCCCATTATCTAACAGGTATTACTGTGGACAAGTTTTTATGATTTTGTTTCACGTAATAGAAATTGCGAAAACAACTAAGTCGTCGCGAAATAAAAGAAAGGGATCTTGAACTTTTATAATTGTAAATCGCAAAATGAAAAGCCATGAATTATCGTTAATTTTTTTTAAAATTTTACAAAAGTACAGGATACTTCTTTGCTTACCCGTCTTTTTAATAACTTCACACTTAAAAGACTAATCATAAATCACCTACTCATGGTATGGTCCCCCTCATTAACCATCGTCACACATCACTAACTTCAAAAATAAATAATCAACGCACATGTTTCTTGTTCAGTGTTGATGAGAAAAAGTTACCCTATAATGATTGATAATGCTACAAACGTTTCCAAGTATGTGCCTCTATTGACCTATACACACATATGTAAACGATTTACTTATTATCACAAATTGTAAGGAACTAATAAGGGAATTTTTCCTATTGTAACGATGCTATTGTTTAACTTTAGGTTGTTTGTTTGATTGTAATTATTATTCACGATAGATCTATACTGACACAATGCTATCTGGAACAAACAAACAAAAAATAGATTCTCCTTGCTGCATTTCCTCTTTAGGTACTCATCAGGGATGCATCTTACCAAACATTTAAAAAATAATTCAAGATATGTTACCATCATAACACTAATTTACAAGGAATACAAAACACCATTTGTAGTACAGTGGAACTCGGTTAATACGAACTCGAAGGGACCGAGATAAAACTTCGAGTTATTCGAGTGTTCGAATTAAGCGAGTTCGTGTGTCTACTGACTATCTCTTTACTTGGTATATATGGACTAGTTCCATGTCGTAAAACAATGTGAACAAGAGAGATGTCAAAATCGCCGATGGTAGTTGCAAAATTATAACAAGAAAACCTCGATAGATATTTTGAAATGTCGTTCTAAAGCAGATTTATGAAAAAGAAATCGGCATTTTCGGCGATCTTGTTATCCAAATAATCTCACTTCGAGTTACAAGACCATTTTATGTATGATTTTTGTGATTCGGACCCAAAATTTATTTCGTATTATCCGAGTTTTTCTAGTTTTCCGAATTCGAATTATCCGAGTTATTTAAACAAAGATAAAGAGGGAATTCGGCCGGGACCGGAAAAGTACTTCGTATTAAGCCTGGTTGTCGAATTATCCGAGTTCGTATCAACCAAGTTCCACTGTATATATATAGGTATATCTGGTTTTAGATTCTTTGACTGTTGAATGAATCAAACAAATTATACTTTGCTTAGTGAAATTCCACTATAAATATAATGATTGAAGGAAGTAAAACGTTATCACATTGGAGTTTTAATGAGTATGTTACGTCTGACACAAACACTCTCCTACGCCAATCATTTCTGCCATATCTGCTAAGCGTCCATTCGAATGTGACAGTTACATGAAAATCTGTCCAATTAGCGCATGCGCTGTGTATATTATTCCGGTGTCGTGTATTATGACAAATGATTACTTAGGAAATAAACATATGAGGAAGAACATTTCGTTTTAGAGGTTTTTTTGTAGATGAATGAAAGAAAATGCATTTTTCATGCACAAAAGGGTTGCTGTATTTCGACAAATTATACAGATATATTGTGCATTTGGGCACATAGTTCACAATTCATAAACGGGTTTTCTTAATATTGAAAATATATAAGCGAAATTTATTCTGGTAGAATGAAAATGCTTTAGTTAGCGAGGATAAATTTTCCGAAATTTTTTTTGAAACTTTTTGTAAGTAAATCTAACGCGATATAATGTTGGTTTACAATTCACAAAATACAGATCTTTCTTTGTATTACTCAGCAGACACGGTATCAACGATGTATAAAGCCACGGGCTTATTTCTAAAATATAACGCTCTGTGGTTTTGTGTTACATCAACTCTGCTGTACCTCAGCAACACCAAACAAATCGAATTTGACATGGTGATTGCACGAAAAAATGTGACGGATATTGACATTGCAAATAGGACACAAAAAAAGAGGAAGAAGAAAAAGAAGAAAAATATGTTGCAATGTACTTTTTTGTATTAGAAAAAAATATGAAATTAAACATGAAATATTATAAAGATTGTTAGATAGTCAATTTGAACGATTAAACATTAGAACAATGCCTATTTCCTTTTTTTATGTCACATGGTTCCAAGATAGATGATAGTGTGCACCTACGCACAAATAATATTTAGATTTTAATACATAATGCATAAGGTTACCAAGGAATGAAAAAACCGAAGTGTAACATCTGTGTGGAATTACGTATAGTAAATCTATATTTAGCTGTAAACAACTATTAATAGCTAGCTAATGTTTTATTTACTTTATCAAGGCGGCAAAGATGGTACCAGACGTCAAATCTGTCTCTTTCATATTTTCACCATTAAAAGGTATAAATAGCATTCATTATATTATAATTAGCACCACAACGCGTAATGGCGGACGGGGATGCTCAAAGTCGCCTGAATTGTGTTGCTGTCATTGACATGTCAACATCTTGGCTGTCTTTTTTCTTCAACATGACATAGCTATGAATAATGCATCCGACCAGGTCTACAATCTATTAAGAATTGACTTGAACAAACTGTCACTAAACACTATATACTCTATAAAGTAATAGAGGAAAGGAGGAAAAAACAGCCCACTCACTCCACCCGCCGATTATTAACCATTAGACGCGATACAAGCTTTTGTGTGATCTAAGCGTATACCCTGATATACATTATAGATAGGCTTTCTGCCTGCTGTGGCGGTACAATGGACGTCTCGGGTAGGAGTAGAAACTGTCAGAGTGGTCCTTTCCAGGTCCTCTATCAATGAATACCAATGAGGACTGCCTGACAAATTGAGACTCATCACCCTGACATCATGGACCACCGGAGGAGAACGTACCCAGTTTGCTGGAGATTCTTTTTTTTTTATACCGACGTAAATGTATCTTGATTTAAAATTGCGGAATTCATTACCCGAGGAAAGTACACATTAAAACGTACGAATTTAATCAGGTATTTTGGTACAGTTATTGGAAAAAGTTTTTTTACCTACAGCAATGATATTTACTGAGAGAAATAAACACATTTCCATACTCAAAATACCCCTTATCAGGTGGCATCAAACCTTAACCTTTTCTGGTCATAAATGTTAATGTATCCGCGTTCTTATTTTCTTTACAACTGAAGAATAAAATAACCGTAATGTGTTCTAATGAAGTCCAGTCTTACGAACGTTCTTAGACTTTCATCGGAAAGTGTTTCTATAGGTCGATGTTGTTTCCTATGGCACTCATGCTTACATTCATTTCCAAAATACAAAATAAAAAAACACACACAAAAACAAAACAAAAATGAAAGAGAGAGAGAGTGTGTGTCGTCTGTTCGATTAAGGTTGTGATTTAAGAAGGTGGGTGTTGAAGGCTACACGTAAATACACTTATTGATGAGAGGCTATGTTAAATTACTATCTCTTGTGATCAAACCATTGTATAACTCTATTGAAAATGAAATCTGGTGGCGACCACGAAATGATGACTCTGTCTACGAGGAGACTGCTTATTAGAAATTTGCATTATTGAAGTTAGTGATTATTTTATCTTCAGCCTCAGCATGGACACGAACGATTGGTTACATATTTTTGTAATGATCATATGTAGATGTTAGCCTTATCGTGGAGATATTTCAATCAAACCATTATTTACAAAAATAAAATTACATGTTCGAGTACTCACTAAATCACTAGTTTCAGCATTTTCAATGAAATTTAAACTAAAACTGAAACTATATAAAAACAATATTTTACTATTTTACTATGCGAACTGTCAGAATTTGGAACTCTCTTCCAGAATCTGTTATATCATCACCTAATATAAACTGTTTTAAAAATAATTTAGACAAATTCTGGGAAAACCAAGATCTACTCTATAATTATAGAGCAGAGTTGTCATTATGAACTGTGTTAACAATATAAACATGAACACCTTGAAATTATCAACATGGAAATCGAACATTTCTTAAAAACTTAACTAACGAAACTTTATAGATTATTACCTGCAATGCTACATGTACATTATATACTGTATCATGTATGTATTTATTGTATGATTATGAGTCCAGTGTAGAGGACCTCAATCCTGTACTGGAAAATAAACTTAACTTAACTTAACTTAATATTTTTATTGTATGTCACAAACCTCAGAAAATGTAAAGTATGTTCATTTTTCAAATATACTTGGCACACTATGGCATATCGTTATTGATATTGAAATTAAGCACAGACGTTTAATAGTAAAATAATGGATACCTGTTCTGGGTATTGAAATAAATAAATGATTCATGTTCAAATTCGTAAACATACTTTAAGCCGAGAATGATGTGTTGCATTACACATTCCGAGGAAGGAACACTACATAAAACCTCCACTAATGAGATATAGATCTACTAAGAGGATCTTACCCGAGTGGCTATGTGATATGTGATGGATAAGTTTATCAAACACGTTCAATAATATGTAATGCCATGAACTTTTATGCAATTACCAAATCCTCATCAAATCCCCCATTTCATCTATCGGAACAACCATGCGACGACGTATATATGTTGCGATGCCATAACTACCTGTGGCGTCATAAGTCACAGAAGTATTATCACGCTGGCCGGACGTTTTGTGATAAAGCAGAATCTCAACTCCTATTTTAGTATATCCCCCTAAGTAACTATGAGTAGGCTTCCCCTCCTAGCGGATGTAAGTGTATGGTCTAACCACTACGACATTTGTATCTGTCAGGTTATCCGCAGGCCCAACCACTAATTATCTGTTCCGGCAATAATGACTAATTAATTTTACTTAGGATTGCTCTCAGTCATAGGCCTACTATGTACCTGGTATCCGAATGAAAGAGATAAATCTCACTCACCTGTCTAAAACACCTGTATTGAGGTAAAACCTTATTACGTACCTTATATATGATAGGGCATTTTGACACCTGATAATTCATGGGAATGGGGCTCTCTTATACTACCGACAAATGGCGATAAACCATAGAATGTTACAAATGCCGTATAAAAATGAGATATAGAAAAGATAAAGGACGGTAGGAATATCACGATAATTTATGGTAGTTGTGGAGTTGACGTGAGGTCTGGATGTGCTGATGGTGGCGAACTGAAAGCTTGAAGTACCCAATAGTAAGCCAGGTAGTGTCAACGTGTTAGCTGGTAAGATCATCATGAGTTGATCCTGATACAGGATATCTTCGCCACACTACACCGACATAAGTGTGAGAGCCTCACCGACCGGTCATATTTACCTAATTATTAGTTAATAGACTATGGCATTTTTAATCGCCAAATAATAAAACGTTCCCAACCATGCATGGCTACCCACAGGGCGAGATGGAAACACAACACCAAATTAGTAGGTGTCGCAATGTAATGTAGAAGCATTCTCTTTCACCGCCTCATCCCCGTATGAGCTAACTCGACCTCCCAGAGCCTCAGCTCCCAAACGGCATTGACCCCAAAGAATTTTTATCGGCGCCACAAAAAGTATGCTCTTTCTAACACTTAATGAATACACACTTCGCAGGTATCATATGTTTCACAGTGGTGTCGCTTTCCTCCGAATGTCATACTTGTTGCAGACAAATATTATGACCTGGGCGATATATTTCCTTTGAATTGTCAAGTAAAACCTATCAGACTACACTTGCGCTGAGCGGTATTTAAAGGACTGTTGTGTTAAATGATGGGTCTGGAGGCATCTGATTGAACACTTCGGTCTCAATTGGTCAAATCATAGCGCCATCAATCAGGCTAGCGTTACCTGTGAGATTCCGTATATGTGTTTGTGGTGACAAGACCAGAAAAGAAAAAGTTATAATTAATTTACACAAAAAAGATTTACACACAAAGGACAACTGCCAAACCAGTGAAATTTAATGTTGTAGAAGGTTTCATTTTTGTTTTCATGTCATGTGATCCGACAAGACAGTTAAAAGGATTCTTAAGATGATTATTTATATATTTAAGGTTATTGTTAATAGTAGGGGGCCAGGTAATATTCATTCAATTTAAATTTCACGTTTATATATCTGTAGCTAGCAAAACATTCAAAAAGCATTACATCCAAGGACGCACCAGGCGAAGAGCTGACATTAATGAAGACATGAAAGGACGGTTTAATGTCATTGCGATGATTAAATTGTTCAGCAACTATTTACACATGGTTTTGAATTGTATAAAAGTAATATTTTCATGAAAAGTAATATTTTCATTTTCAATTTCATGCCTTGATGCCAATATGATAAAGAAATTGTATGTATAGAAACTAACTTCATTCTTCTTCTTTTTTCTTTTTTTTTTTTTTTGCCTTTCGTTAAAAACGGCATTTGTTTAAAGAAAGATATTTCCAAACCTTGATAACCTTCTATATATGTATAAAATATATCTTCATAGTTATTTAAAGATGTTATTTTTTGGTTTAGAGATATTACCCTGGAAGGCCAGTCGAAAGGTCTTTAATCTAATAGAATATGTGATATTGAATACTATTTGAAACCATTGAAAAACGCATATAGTTTTGAGTAAGCAGATCTGAGATGTAAATACAACATACAAATACATAACATTGCATTATTCTCTTTGATATTTGAACCTTTTTCTACCATATTTTCCGTATAAAATGGTAGAATGGTTTCAAGTGACAAGGTTATGGTTGATTGAGAATAAAAAAAGGAGACGAAAATTCATAGTTGAATAGATCGTCATATCTCAATCACATGCATATGCTATTTGTAGGGAAGGATTTCTTTCAACACAAAGAGAGGCATATGTATATATATATATATATATATGAACACGTGCAGCCGTGTCCGGTAGCCATTGTCATAGTGTACAAGATAGAGATTCCTTGTCCATATCGCCAAATCACGAAAACCTCATTTCGTCAAAGCATCTTCAACTTAACCTGATCCGGCCCTGTGCTCTATTTAATAAATATCATTTTCAATTTTAATAATGGGTTAAATAAATATTTCATGAATAAAAATATTAGTCATTATGCAACGTGAGATGTATTAACCCTGCTAAATTTTACTTAAACCTTCGTTAAAGGTATTTTTAATTTTATACAGTTAAGCTGACAAATACAGACTATGCTATGTCGTCCAGTATAGGCGAGGATTCTTCCCTTGGTACCATCAGCCCTAATTCCGCCCAAGTCTCCGGCGCGGCTTTCAAAGGGATTCAGCCTGTCACTATCTGGTTTTTATTTGAATTAGATAAAAACATGAAACTTACAAGAAGCGACATGTGCTCAGCAAACGTCAGCTCTTATTTTCCAAAACAATGGTGATGAGGTACATTTCGCTGGTAGTTAGAGTGTGGCTGACTTCTCTAACCGCTATTTCTCTCGACATATCAAAGGACGGGAATAATAGCAAATGAGACCCCAACAATGTCTGTCTCGTATAGAGAGAAGAGCTATGCTGTAACATTACAACTATACTAGTTATTGATATAAATTTTATAAAAGAGAGACTAGTCTAAAATCGAATTTGGACACACCAAAAGATGAAAAAATATCCTTCAGGGATGCACTCTTCTCATCAGTCTATTTTAATGCTTTACAGTTCACATGTGTGTGAAAATCATCAAATCGTTAATTTGTGTTACGTTCATCTTGTTTACTTTATAAATTACATTTTTATCATTTTCTAAATCCATCATAAAGTAAACGATGATGGAAGAGAAATGATATAATAAATTAATACTTAAAGATATATTGGGATTTAACACCTCTCTAGCAGAAAGCTTGATTTTAAATCAACGAAGCGACAGAAATGTATATATAACTTAAAAAAAGAAACGAATAATGTCAATGCCAAAACCAAATACATTTAAATGTATATAAGATACGTTTATAACCAAAACATATATAAATATGCACTTTTCAATTACATCTGTATATTTTTGGAAGAACACAATTCTGTATGTTTGAATGAACCACGTGGCTATCATATATAAGTAGCTTAATGATATTTTCATCATGGGGCAATGTCGATATAAATATGTAAATACATACATTTTATTTGATTATACGGCGACAATACTAGAGTAATATCTCCAATACTCATATTTATTCAAAGAAACGTCAACTGTCACGACAGTTTATGAATGCTATAAATTATACATGACAAAATTTTCCGATTCAAATACGTTAATTATATGCCGTGCATGTTAAGTGGACATGATTACTGAGACAATAATCAAAGACCCTTGCATTCATTTTGATGACTTGAAGAAAGGTTAACTCACTATTTACCCCTATGTTTATGCATGACCTAATTAAAGTCTTATGAATATTAATTTTATGTTAATTACCCATCATTACGAAGATAGATGGCTTGAGAAGTGTCATATCTTGCTTGTTATGTTCTCCATCGGGAACATTATTATTTGATTTTTAATAACAATAATGTAAATTAAACAAGAAATAGAGGACAGAGCAATAAGTCGTGATTTTCTAATGTAGTAAATTTCGAACCAATGGACATAATAAGGTCTTAAGTCAATAAGTCAATGTCAATCTGGGCCCCATAAATCTTTTGATGTGATGTTTAACTTTAGTACAATATACATTTGTTACAGTAAAGTATTTTGGAAGTAACCAAATATACACCAAAACATTAATTCATAGTTTGACAGTTTAAATTTATTCTTCCTTGAAAACACTTCTTCTATAGAAAACGTTTTCGTTTAATATTTCAGTTTTGACATCACTTTAAAATGTCCTATTTGATTCATAGGTTAAAAAAATATATACATATTGTTCATAATCATTTTCTTGTGTTTTGTTTATATGAATTACAAATAGCGATGTTATCATATAGAACAAAATCCATTTCCTACGACTGAATATACGTATTTTTTATGTCGTTATAAAACAGAAAATGTTCATTTTGTCATGATATTCCGACGTTTACCATCATGTTCTAATAACACTAATTATCACATATAAGTCTTTAAACATGTCATCAATTTCTCGCAAATATCATTGATCACTTACTGTGCATTGAACCTAGCTGTTCGTTGTTGTTTCTGGGTTGTTGGTTTTTTTCATTTTGACTTTTATTATGAATTTGTTTAGTGTTACGTATGAGAATATAACGGGTTGGCCTTTTGGATTGTTTGTCCGTCATAACAATGATAATTGTTCCTGAACGTGACAATATTTGGTTGTGAAGGAAACCCCTGATTAAATAGTGTACCAACCTCAATATGTGACAATTGGAAGTAGAATGTTCAAACAACTTTAGCAACAGAGTTGTAGCGAACTTGAGATGGATGGCTATTGGCCATGAGGTAGAAGACAAAGTAGTAAAATGTCGCATACTTAAATCGACCTTCATCTGTCAAACCCAACTTGTATATTTCATATGTATTCTGACAAAATCCATTTTTTAATCCTGGTGCATACTTAAAAAATATGGCTGTAAATAGGACGTAAAACTAATGAAATCAAACAAACGTTTAAAGAAATCGGTTTAATCAATTAATTTTACAGAGATGGCATTTACTCTGACAAAAAGCCAAATCTTACAGTTCAAAACAGCATGACCATTCCAAACATAACATATATCAGCTATCTTATAAAGTTTTTAATTACGAAATACTAAAATTACGCAATAACCTACGTGTAGAGGAAAATGACTTACAACCTTCAGACTATAAACTAATATGGTTATTACCAAAACGACAGCGTATTACTTATAAATAGGATTGGTTTGCATTTGTGCACATTAAAATGTCCACATGGGAGACAATCTATAAAATATGACACAAAAAGGTATTAATTACATATATTTGCGATCTTTAATATTCATAATTCCACTTGAATACAAAATTAGCCTGCATTACCTGTCTTGAACTCGGGTTCACATAAGGACAGGGCATTTTGAAATGGTAGTCACACAAGTTTCACACAATATTTTGATGTATAGACCTGTGTTCTAAAATACATATATATAAAATTATTCATATAGATCTTGTGTAATCGGCAATAACAATGATTATTTTAATTCTGATCATTCCTATGATTAATCGTATGTTAATTTAGAATATCTCTCAAATAGGTAATTAAATGTAAACTGATTGCATTAAACGTTAGATCAGAGTGCGAGTCTTTAAAAACCCACTATTGTATAATTAGGATAGTTTATAGATTTAAAAGTATCATATTTCAATTTGCATTATGAAACAGCCTGTTAATGATAATTTCTTAAAATATCTAACACCAAGCTGACACATAACAGTGGTAAAAACTTCATGTGAACAGCTGCGACAATTTACCAAACATTAGAGTTTTTGTTACTATGGAAACCCAGGTGGATACAATTTAAAACGAGCATGAAAAAGTGATGCTACCCACAAGGAACACAAAGAAATGCAGATAAATTAAAATATTTTACTACATAATGTATGAGGTCATGGTCCATTTGTCAAGTAAAATTACCGCTGATACCCAAGGCCTGAAATTGGGCATGACCAAGCAATTCTCAAAATAAAAAAAAAAGAAAAAAAGAAAAAAAATATCAGATAAATTGGTTTGTTTACGTTGATAAATTCTGATTAACGTCATATCTACTGCTTATATTATTGAAGTTTGCCCTATCTCTGTCATGTATGCCTTTATAGTAAGTATGAGCTGGGAGACATTAGAATTGTGTCTCCTTGTGATAGTGTAAATCTGATTACCTTATAGTGTTACCCTACCGCAGCGTACTGCTGCAGACACAAATTACACATTTCAAAGCAAATCAACTATTCATCTTACAAATACATATACATTGTAGATTTTTTTATCTGGCGTGTTGAGGAAAATATTGAATTGTATCAGGTTTAGTATTTGTTTTTTACTAGTAGTAGTATAAGTTTCATACTCTGTTAGTAGTTATTGCAGGAGCATTGTTTACCATTGTTTGTCGGAAGTTTATTGGTTTATAAATACGACAGTGGCAAAGATTTAGGTAAGCAGCCATTTGTCATACCTTCTCCTGTCCTGTCTAGATACCCAGCAGGTATCCAAATGTCAGGTGTAACAGGTGAAAGTGAAAGTTACATCAGCTGTTAGATACAGGTAAGCTCTGTATATTATATACTCTTTATCGGTCATGTAACTGTTATAAATATTCATACATATTTACTCAACATTCTAAATAGCACACGGACAAATATGTGTTTTGTTCGGTGATTACGACGGATTTTTAGTTAACCTTGAGATAACGGCAAGTCTTATTTTTCATTGCTTTGTGTGTTTAAACTTTCTGTTGAAGGTTACATCCAAATAATCACAATATTTTTAGGATTATTTGATATGAATATCTATAATACACTAAAATTGAATTAAAATGTATCATGTATATTTTTTGGTTTATTTTGGATTTTTTTCTAGGACGACAGTTGCTGGGTCTCTTTTCTCTAAATGAAATTATTGTGCTTGAAATAAGTCTGTTTCTGCTGCACAATACAATGCTTGTATAATTATGACACACACATGTCACACATACTCACAGATGTTACAAGCCGTCAAACAAATGCACTTGACACAAGGATTCTATATTTATTTCTGTCATATTAGGTTTTTTTTCAAATTTGTAATGACTGTCTGTTAAACATCCATCAAAAAGAACAATTGGTTAACTTTTCAAGTGTACATCTGTACAATGGATATATATTTTTATCCATATTCCTGCACTTTTATAATTTATGGCAGCTTCTGCTTTTGATATGTCAATACTTAGTGAATACATTTGTAAATACTTAGCGATGATTTAAGGTCCATATTACCTAACATCCATCCATTACTTACTAATTAGATGTCAATAGCTGTCTTATGTCAACCAGTGCAGTTTGTAGGCAAGATCACGTTCTGTATAACGTTAACATATAATTATAATAACTTCAGATCATACAGTAAAGATGAACTATAAAATAGAAAAAACTTCGATATATAGGCGATACTCCTTTTATATTATCGTCGATATCTATTTCAGCATTTCTTAAAAAACTTAATTGCAAAATGCTTTTCAACACTCCAAAAAGCGACACATAAATTTGGACCTAGTTTCACGAACATTCCTTAACGGAAATCCGTTACCTTAAAATTATCAAATTACTATTGGAAAATTGTTAACTGAAAATTATCAAATTACTGACGGAAATTCGTCAACTAAAAATTACCAAATCACTGAAGGAAATTCGTTAACTTAAAATTATTAAATCACTGAAGGAAATTCGTTAACTTAGAATTACCAAATCACTGAAGGAAATTCGTTAACTGAGAATTACCAAATCACTGAAGGAAATTCGTTAACTTAGATCCCCCTTACATTCTTTTGTGTTTTCTTATGGATATACTACGAATTTTCGTAAATTAAGAAATGTGGCTGACCTTATCAACTTTCATCAATATCATGAAACAAAAATGATGTTCGAAATATTTAAAGATGCTCCATCGCTGACAAAGGGTATTTTTTCTCTATCAGAAACAGGAACAGACGATTATGGTTTTTTCTTCAGTTACAAAAGTTACTTACTTTACATCATTACTACAATTGAAAAGTTTGAGCTTTTATTTTGGTTCAACATAAAATTATTAAAAAATAATTAATTTCATCCCGAAAAAAAATCCGTGACATTATGTTCTATATGGAATGAATTTCTGACTGCGCATGCACCGAAAGCAAAACAAATTATTTTATATTATTTTTTGTGAAAATAAGAAATATATACCCGAGTAAAAACCAATTATTGTTCAAATGATGAGTATCATTTATTCTCTTTATGCGACGGAGCATCTTTAAGATATTACCTAGAAATACCTACAGTACAGAAATATCTTGTGAAAGGAATTTTGCATGTTTATGATTTACTAAGAATAGATTTTTTGAACTATTAAAAAAGAGATGAAGTCCCGTTGACCTCTCACTCGCCACATGTCCCAATCGTTACATACCAAAGCGGTTTAACGGAATGCTCAGCACAAAAGAACGATCAACGTGCTGAAGTAGACAAAGCCGGAAACATTTTAAAAATAGACGCAATATACCGCCGTATCATAAAATTAAACTTCCGAATAAAATCTGGGAGACGGTTTAACGATAAAATTCGTAGAGGAAAAGGAAGCGTGTACCTCACAAATGTCAGTTTAATTACCATTCGGCCATTGGGTAACACACAATTCAGCTTTATACATAGGATTCAGAGTATTTGATTGAAAACATCCCATAATTTCAAAGCAAACTGTGAGGCAACGGTCACAGGTCCGCCGAACTGCGGGTGAATTAAACTGTGATACTTTACTTTTAACGGTCAAATAAAAACTTCCCACGTGGGGTGTTTTCATGTTTTTACATTCCTTAAGGTCAGCTAGGTACGGTCTGCCGTCCTAGTGATTGTTGTCTGTCTGTCGTCTTTATTTGATATGTTTTAACACAATATATGCACTTTTCTACTTTTGATCTTGAGGTAGACATTTTTATTTCTATATATTTCCCTCGTCTTCCAATCTGTTTTATGTTTCCTCTCACACTGAACATATATTATAATATATTGTTATCGCTGTCATTCATATTATTACAAAATGTATTGTAGAGAAGGCATGCTCAAGTTATGACAAATTTTGCCTCGTCATTTAGTACATTAATTAAGACAATAAAATGTGAATCGAAAATCATTTGTTGGTTTGATTTTACAAAATATGTGTTATTGCTAGAAATCTAGGAATCACCAGGACCGACATTAAAACTTAGAGTATCCGATTAAAAACCGCATACCTTACACTCCTTAAAATTACGCGCGGACCCATCTGCACAAAACAAATAGATGATTTTTTACTTACAACTGTAAATGTCGAGTTCAAAATAATTGTATACATGCAATGTCAATATATTCGAAAAAAGAAATCAGGCTAAACCGCTGAAAATGCCATGTCCAGATAACATGCAATATTTCTCCCACGTGATATTAACGAGTATTTAAAATGATGCAGTTCATCGTATGTAATTTCTTGACTTTTAATGTCACTATGTAATTATAATTATTTTTATCGTCGTTCGTGCTAAATGCTTCATTAACTTGCGAAATACATACTATATATACGGGGGCAGACGGTGCAGCGTGATCAGGCCAACAGATGTATTACCATAAAGGACTTTATCGCGGAAAGGTTAAGAGATCGCGTTATAAAATTGCAAATTATACTTCACCGGGTCATGCACACTTAAATGAAAAATATTTCTTATCGGGTATCAAATTGAATATATATACCGGTAATCGCGTTAGAAATACACGATCTTTCGTCCTAGCCGTCCATCAGGCACATTCTGTCACAGAGGCCCGACACCTTCGCCCCGAGACCGGAAGAAAAATACAAATTTAAGGGTTTTATCGCCCTTATATCATCACATAATCTACCGGACCGTTTTTCATTATGTATAAACCTGATGGAGTCAATATAAGATTTAACGCCTTAGATGAGATAAAGAACATCCCCACGTTCACACGTCTGATAACAATTATACATTTACACCACAACGAGGCTGTATTTGTGTCCATCCGCCCTGAAAAAAAGAAGTTCGGACATGACGATCTCATTACCTTGTAACCACGTGCGCTGATAAAAAGTAGATCACGTTTCGGTTGATGTTTTAGATACGATAGCGTTAGCTACTCTAGATATTCTTGTGGTTAAAATCTGATGATGAGGGAGGGTATTTACACGATGTTTCTGTATAAGACATGAGTTGAGCAATGATTTACGCACAACACACTATAGACTTCTCGTACAAATAAAATGGTTGCACCTCAAATACTTAAATGAAATGTTGTTAACTGATAAGCTTACAAACAACCGGTACAACTTCATATGTTCAAATTTGTTAATGTATATGAGCTGTTAAGTTTACATATTCAAACACAAAAAAGAAAGTCACCTGTTATCCATTTCAAAGTTTTCAAATACCAATACTTGTCACCTGCAGATAAACAACGTTGATAACAATTTTTTAAAAGTCCTGTTATAATTGAAACAAAAATCAATGGTTTAAAATTAAATGAATTACACATTGATGAACAAATTCTTAAAAAAAGGTTTCAAGTCAATGAAAATGATTGCAAGATTCATCATAATATTACTTCACTGAACACGCTTACCAACGAGATCAAACTGGCTCTAGGCTATTGAATGTTCCTTTTCTCGATTAAGGTTTGATGTTTTACTTAGATTTGTGTGGTAGGTTTGGTCGATCATCTAAGGAAAGCTTTCATTTATGAACACGTGAATCTGCGTCTAATCTATAACTTTTTCCTCATTTATTTGTGAGCATGTTTGTGGTTTATTAAAGGCCCACTACCTTTCCGAAACGGCTTTTAATTTTCAAAATGGGAATATAAAACAAGATCGATAATTTTGTAGAGTCGCAAAAATTGTTAACTTACCGTTAATACTACATTTATTTTCACCTTCGGAACGATTTGATTGAAATAAATAAAATGTTTATTTTCATAACGCGGGTCGTATTATGTTTCCCGCCGTCATCCTAAATACCACGCGGTAGTTGACTATCACTGCGCCAGACGGCAAAACAGCGAATTGACTCTCCACTGTTTTCATATGTTACGCAGGAAATCTTGCATATGTTTGGTGTCGTAACCTTATTTTAGGTCATCGGTACGCATTTTCTGATGTTATTAATGTTTTTTTAAGAAACCTTTATATTTTGCTCCGGAAAGGTAATGGGCCTTTAAGTATCCGTATCTATTGCGCATTAATTATATTTTATACCGGTATCAGCTATCAAGCGCTCGAATTGTCGCAATTTAATCATATATGAGTTGTTATAATAATTAAAAAATTGCAGTCCTAAGCGATTGATAATTTAATCAGATTATCACTGTTCTATCTATTGGGTATGAAGCAAAAGACAACATAATCCGTGTGAAATCACTCAAATAATGAAATATATTCTACATCAAACTTCAAGTGGTTCAGTTCTTTCTGCAATATAAACATGTAAACATGAAATGATTGTCATCAGAGTAGACTAATATTTAGAATTGTTATAAATCCAAAATATATCTTTACAACAAATAACACAAGTGTACGTTTCCATATAATTAGTGTCATCTTTTATCAGTGACTGATCATTGTCAATCAAGAACAATGACAAACAATATTAACCTCAATTATCCATATATATTACGATAGTAGAGAAACACTTGTCTGGGACATTACTATAATAAATGCACATATTTTTAAAAACCCACTACTTTTCAAAAAAAAAAAAATCATATTGATGGCTTAAGATTAGGTCGTCAAAGAAATGCGGAATTATCTACGTAATCTATGTTAACAGTGAAGATTCATTTGGCTGTTTTGCCGTTTGGCGTAGTGATAGACAACCAACTTGCGGGAAACATAAGGCGACCCACGTTATGAAAATTAACTTTTAATTTATTTAAATCATATTGCTTAGAAGGTGATGCTAAGTGTAGTATTCATGGTAATAACTTTCGTGACTCTACGAGAAATCAGTTCTCGTTTTACATTACCATTTAAAAAATTCAATGTCGTTTCGGAAAGGTAGCGAGGGTTTAACATTGTTTGTATTGTGCTCTCTGCATGTGGGTTCATGTCATTGACAGTTGAGAATGGTCGAATCTATAATTACGTTAACCTGGTAAAATCGTATTTACGCCTAAATTTGATTAGACTAAAATAGGTTTGCTTAGAGAAAGTAAATTTTGAAAATTTACATCAATATCAGTTTAGGGGTAAACCAATAGAAACGGAGCTAACGATTCTGCATGATTTTATAGTTCTGCACACCGTTAACATACTGGCATTGTAACTTCATATTAGACTGTAGAGACGAACTAGAATACAAAAGAAATCTTCGAAATATTGTCAATACTCTTCGTGTTGTATCGTCGTCGGCTATATCAGTATTTATTGTACACTACCCTGCATGAGGTCATAGTCAATAACAAAAAGCAAAAGTAATATTAAAGGAGATTGTTTGCGTTATAATATCAATATGGATAATATTGTTTTACCAGCGCTCACACTTAGTGGGAAACAAATCAATATATAAATAGTATTACTAGTTAGTTAATGTACTTGCGTGGCAACAACTTTGCCGTACCTACGTCTACTTTTCCATATAACTGTCTACATGTTATAATATCAATGATAATAAATCATAAAATTAATGACTGCAAATCGTCAAATTAATGACCACTTCGTGATGTAGTTTAGTGGGCATCATTCGTATTATTTGTGACTTTACATCGCTATACAAAACATTTCAGTCTTAAACAGTTTACCTCTATAGATTTCAAACTGTTCAAAATTAATAAATGCAAATTGTAATAAAAAGAAATACAAAAATGTTCATTTTATTAATTTAATTGTTTAGTAATTACGTTGCATGAATTACAATAGCGCACATGAATATCGCCTGAATATATTACACTATTGTTAGTATTGGTGCTCAAATTTACGTACTTAATTCATACAAATTAATGGACACCCGACTACATCAATGAATTTCATATTGATATGATAGAAATAACAAATCAAACCAACATTATTGATAAAAGACAATGTTTTGCGAGTTTAAAAGATATGAAGATGGCGATTTTCACTTTCAATAAACTTACACTGAATGACTGCATTCGGGCTTCCGCATCATATTTATTATGATAACAACATTCAAACATGACGTCTAGTTTGTATAAGTCTGACATTTGAAAGACAGATTGAGCAAATATGTGCATACGAAAATGAATAATCAACATTAAATCCCGTTATGCTAATGAGTAAGATATAAATAACATTTTATCTACAGACATCTCTAGAACATAAATATAAAATACACCTGCGTTTTGTAACACTTTAATCGTTTTAACACAATTTGTTGATTTCCTTATGAAATAGTTTCCTTTAAAATGAAGATTAATAATGTATATATATAATGTATATATATATATATATATAAATAAAAAAGAACAATGTCCATGTGATGGTTTCCATATACATAAAAAAACACAACTATAAAACAGTTTTTTCTCCCTAGCGCTTTCTCGGCTCATGCCGGTCTTCAGGGGTTTGAATTCTTTTATTTGTAAAACATGACGTCATAGTACAATGACGTCATAGTAAGATTACGTCATGACATGGTACATAAAGATATTGTGAATGGTTCTGGAAGAAAATAACAAAAACATGAGGACGAAATAAAAACTAATATGAAGTTCCTTTGTCCCGTTCTGAATTTAGCACAGGTTTCATAAGTTGAATGAAATACATTTCTTTATTTTCTCTTACATTACATTACACCGACAACAAACCAAAACAGACCATCTCAGATATTTAACAGTAAACGAACATTGTCATATGTGTGCTAATGATAATTTTTTTATTTTACCAATATATCAAATGTCCAATTCAGATCTTTTAAAAAGAGAAAATAAAGAAATGTATTTCATTCAACTTATGAAACCTGTGCTAAATTCAGAACGGGACAAAGGAACTTCATATTAGTTTTTAATTTCGTCCTCATGTTTTTGTTATTTTCTTCCAGAACCATTCACAATATCTTTATGTACCATGTCATGACGTAATCTTACTATGACGTCATTGTACTATGACGTCATGTTTTACAAATAAAAGAATTCAAACCCCTGAAGACCGGCATGAGCCGAGAAAGCGCTAGGGAGAAAAAACTGTTTTATAGTTGTGTTTTTTTATATATATATATATATATATATGTAAAGGTCATTGGTTCTAGACATATTTGACGGGATCAAATTCTTTCACACGAGAATCTTTCAGAAAATAACAACAAGTTCAAGAGCACTAACATTGTTGACTAACACGGTCGCTTGTCAGGATCACATTCACTATGTACGTATTTCAAAATTACCGAAGTATCATTTGCTCTTAATGTTTTACATACCTGTATACCTTAAATTTTGGTTATAATGATACACAATGTCGAATTTAATATCACAATTTCAAATTTACGCAAGAAAAGCACCTATAGTATAAGATTTATAGCTAAAAATATAGTTGTAATCTACTTTATTTTCGCGACATACAAATTTTGTCTTGATTAGCTCCCCCGTCGTGAATTCAATATTTTTTCCAAACGTATTCATGTATATTAATACACGACAGACATGTCTTTCCTTCATATTCGCTGCCTTTAATGACTTTTCATTATTTTTATTAACTGCAGGAATTTGGGGTCTTCAAAAATCAAAAGATATCATATAAATTCGCTTTCATTGTCTCTCTTTCTGCAATTATTTATGACTGTTCATAAAATAACAGCAAAATTAAAAAAACAATGATGGATTCTCTTGTTATTTCAATTAATGATACGAAACTTAAAATTCTATTCATGAACATGTTTGCTGTGAAAATGAATTATTCAAAATTCATCAAAGACTCAAAATGTTTTCACGTTGCATAGATATTTTGTATGTCGCACGTCGCATATATATGATAAGAAGTTGCCTTTTAAGTTTAATTATTGCTTTTGAGGGCATTTTTAACTTTTAAGCTGTGATCAGAGGAATTCTATGAGCGTAATACAATGCTGTCCTTCCAGGAAATTCTTGTCTAAATATAAATCATGAATATTATTTCCATTTCTGTGTCAATAATATGACTATTTGAATTGTGTTGTATTAAGTTGTGCACGATCACATCAGCCTAATTTGTTTACCCTAGCTAAGGCTTTTTCCTTTATCTATACATATTTATGTTATTGACATTAACGATAGTATTAGAGAGTGCAATATTTATGAGGGAGGCCCTTAAAACAACAAAAAGATCATAACACAGGTGTAGAGGTTACTATAGAAACGACATCGACAATCAACATTCTGTCACGATAAGATATTAAATAAAAAAGAAAATACAAAATAGTGAACTAGAACAGGATGTTTTTGAAAAGCTTTCATAATAATATATGTTGTTCGTGTCATATGCGATAGCGCGTTTCATTAATTATAGGTTTTTCCTCACATTGTATATAGCATTTCAAAGGAACAGTGATATAAACATATTTTTATAAAACAATTTTAAGTTTGTTTAAAGGTGTTTATTGCGGTGATATTATAAAGAAAAATAAAAATAAAAGCGTTTGTTTGGTAAACATTTAAGTTCGATGAGTATATAACAATTAAGAACTCGTTTAAAATTAATTTTAATCCTATGTCCTTTAGGGAGCATCAAAGTAAGGTTTATTGTTTTCTCTAGTCATTAGGATTTTCATTGATGTTTTTTAGTTCTTTATGTAAATCATCATTAAATCACAATTCGTCGCCCTTATCACTAATTTTATTTAATCGTAAAATTATGTCCTATGCGCATTTCTTATAACATAACATATCTATCTGGTAATTTATATTTTCCAATGGTATTATTAGCAACATAACGAATATCCATGCATGTAACCACAACTGAGTGATTTAAGGACTATACGCGTATGCTTAGAATTCAACATCGTAATCGTCACTAGGTAATAGGGGTTTTAACAGGACCTTTCTGTGAGCCATACGAAGTGAAACTTACCAATGCTGGAAAATGTCTGAGTAATGTTACTGTCAACTCTGTATTTATTGTTGAAAAAATCAAAAGGACATATCTTAATCAAAATTTGAAAATAGAATATAAAATTAATTGTAATGAAATTACTATTCTGTGCATGCACTAGTTGAGTTACACCGGGTAGCTAGTTACCCTGGCTAATTTTTTTTTTAAATTGATAGTTGTACAAAATCGAAAATGTGTTTCTGATTAATATTAAACTCAAGAATATATTAAGGCTTTCTTTAACCTTGGTTAAGGCGAATATCAAACGCATAAAAAAGCATATCAGTGGGCCATTATCTGCACAGAATCATAAAAATATGCGACTAGTCAACTGGAAATCAAAATGCATCGATTTTGTTTAAATGCATACACACCACAAAATAATTATGAATAATGAATTTTTTTGATACAATTGATTTAATGTAATATGACATGTTTAAGACATCGTTGGAAAGTTCTGACAGACAAATGGCGGGAATTCCAAGCATGTTTGGATACAACCATAGACAATGCATACTGCTTCAGTCATTATGACGTAAACAACCAACACTCTTGGTCCTTCAGATGCTTTACATTTCGTTCATGCATCCATAATTCAAGCGTGTCAATTTGATTAAGGGAAGTTGAGTGACACTTCAAAATTATGGCATAACTTTGATATATCAACCACAAGTACAGATGAAAACAATCATTCTCTGTACCAGATGGGCAAATAATGACCAATCGTTTGATTAAAATGATGTTTCATTCTGAGAGGAAAAGGGGATTTTAACAAGTAACATACATTTATGATACAATGATTCAAAGAAAATTTAGTTTGAGTTTATTATATAAGCAGAGAAACAAATTCTCACAAACATTGTCTAATACAGTTATAGACAAAAATATCTTATTAATCACTGCATAATTATGTCACAAGCAAGCAAATAAAACGACATAAAAATAATTCTATAAAAATGAAGCCTACTACAATTTTTGTATAAGATATATTGTTATAATGCAACATATGAAATTATGATAAACGGTTAATAATTGTGTGTTTTTTTGTTTTTGTTTTCCCCCCTTTTTTAAGTTTCTGGTGGCCAGTGTTAGGAGAGGCTATTACAGGGTGTTCTTGTGATAGATAAGGCTTTGTCGATGACACCTCAAATGCCGTTCCAGGTCAAATCTGGAATCTAGGTCACCTCGTAAAGTTGCGACAACGGATTCACAAGAAAAAAAAACCAAGAAACAATTAAGTAGGTCCTAAAAAGGGAAAGCGCATTTCCTTATTAGATAAATGAGAAAATAGCGTTCCCGTGATGTTCATTACAAATCTCGACCTCTTGTGTAACATCACAAAGTTTGTCACGGTTGGTCTAATCTCTAGGCTTGGGAGCAGCTCTACTATAGCTTTGTTTAGGTTTCAGTGAAAAATGAATATTAAGATGCTTTGCAGAATTTTCTGAGGTCTCGACATATTTTGGCGATACATATGTACCGTTGTATAATTGAACGAACTATACACAAATACTTCCACAAGTCAAAGTACTGTAGTGAAGAGTTCGGTGATTTCAGCTGCAAGGATTCAAAATGTTTGTATAAAATTCACAAACCACGTCTCTATGGATGGTTTTATGATCACCAGAAATATGCAATATATGCATCAATGGTTTGAATAAATTTTAAAATATTGCTTCATGTTGATAAAATGGATAACCAAACTGTTTTGCTTATACGAAAATAAAATTCTGGTCAGACCGACTCGATCTGCTTGCGTTCATAAAGACGAAAAAGTTTTGGGTTTGTGATAAATGCAGTACAATGTCATTTGTTTTTATTATTCTGCATATAAGAATCACTGACTCATATTCTGTACCCATCGATTTTTACTCTATGGGGTAAAGGGAGTGTTTAGGGGTTATAAATATCGCAGAGAAAAGTGCAATTTTACGGCGCTTTCGCGGACTCGGCAGATGGCAAGGGTCGAGCTGTAACAGGGCTCGACAGAATGTATTACTCCGCATGATCTATAGTTCAGGAAATATGCATGTTGTAAACCATGTCTAGTTTGAAGTAATTATAAAGGTTATTTATACCCATGTTGGCAATGAAAAGTGTATAGAAGCAATATATTACTATGACAATTTTTTACTTACTCAAACATCTACACTGCATCTTAAGAAATATGGACCATTGTTACGGGACAGAATTCATACGTGCAGCTTCACGAGCTACAATGCACGGTACTGGAAGACTAAGTAGCATTTTTCTCACATTCGTTCGCCGTCATGAAGACGGATTTTGACATTAATATCGAGAGACCTATGTTCACTCTCTGAAAGGAACATTTCTCCAAACATACTTGTCTGAAGACAAAGGAATGCCCAGACATGCCAGCCCCGCCATGGGTAGGATTGTGTCCCAGACCTGGGCACATAAATCCTTCCCAAAATGTCGAACTAGAAGGCAAGACATGTTATTGTATCTTTAGGCTGGATGGAAACGAATGGCGACCTTAAAAACCGCGACAACTTTGGGAACCAAAGTAGAGGATTTATAGGGGCTTGTTATTTTCTTCCTGTAACATAACATCAATTTACAAGAAGGAAGAATTCTCAAACTTCCTAAACCCTTCACTTCCGACAGCAGAAGGGAACAAGGTCAAGGCCGCTCACACGTACAGTAATCTTTGTAGTCTTAAGATAGGTACTATCGGAACCTTTCTCTTGTTGCTTACGCTCAGTGGTACAGATTAAAATAAGATATGAAAATATATTCCAAAAAATGAAATACAAATTATGTTAGAATTCAACATGCTGGAAATAAACATATTTCCGCGGTTATCTTATTTTAATGCTTTTCACGCTGGAAATGCTTCCCTTAAATATAATCACGCTGTATTTTGTATATCTTTTACATACAATATGATGATGACCGCACGAATTCATCATTGCTAGTATTCCGTCTTTGCACATTACAGAAATATCTCCATACGGGTAGGTATCCATTGTGACGTAATGTGTTTTCGAGCGTAACGTCATACTTTTTTTCGGGGAAAACGACGTGAATTGAGCTCACAAAATAATGACGTCATAATCGATACCTACCCGCAAGGGAGCTAACTCTGTAATATACAAAGACAGAATACCTGTGCAGGAGCACTTTAGCGCTAAAATTAATTGCGCAGAAATAAGCACGTTTACAATACTATTAAATCGTTTTGAATCGCAAGCCAATACAAATTATCACAAAGATGTTGATTAAATTATGCAAGCACAATGTAGTCAATTTTCTATTTCAACAAATTTTATTTCATTCAAATATGAAAGTGGATCAAACAAAAGGCTCAGCCTATACAGGTTCTCTTCCAGAAAATAAGGAATAGTAACTGATAAATTCATTGATAAATTCAGTAAATATATACATACTTCTCATTAAATTTCTCCAACAATATAAAAAAAAAAGTTATAATGAATTTTAAGGACCATATATGATTTCTATTCTTTTTATGTGTTGATGTTATGTTCTGTTTTGCATGATGACAATTGAATAAAAAATACATATAAAAAGAAGTGTTATCTGTGTATTTCGTTACGATTTCAGTTGTTGCGATGCCCTGCTGAGAAGACGTGTGTGTCTCCTGATCATGATACACTGCCCATGGTAATGAACTCCAGAGGGAAACAGTCTCGGTATGCCAGTGTAATCATTGCATAACACAATACGTAACGCACGAATGCTGATAAACCGAAACCCGGCAAATATTGACATAATGCAACCCTCTCATTACCATGTACCAGAAACTATGTTCGTGTAGCTGTCTCGTAAGTGCTAATGTGACGTCATTGATCAATGTATTCTGCGCGAAGACAAGATTTCCGGTGCCTCCGACCAAAGAGCTGTCAAACATTATGGCTTTGGTATATATGGGGAATATATTGAATGTGGCATATTTTAAAACGCACCGGAATCGCTCTTCGGTTTAAACCCATTTTGAAATCACTTCGGCCATGAAATGGTTTCACAAAAATCGCGTGCCAGCACTGCAGCATTTACGAGCCGGGTAATAGCATTACGATGTAGCAAGCTGGATCTTAAATTAACTGTCTTGACTTTCGCCGGGCAAATGTAGAGAAGCTGTTCGTATTTCTGATCGCTTCCAAGTGTCGTCCTCACGTCCTGATTAGCCTATAATTGCTACCCATGGCGAAAAATTCTGGGATCGCGTGTGTTTAGTGAAAGACGTTGGCCTGTTTAGTCAGCACGTGCGGCTCGCATGAGAGTGGTCTCGTGCATTGTTCATTCCGCCAATTATCACAACATGAAGAGCAAATGCATACAGATTATCTCTGGAGATTATGAAACAAATTAGAATTATAATAGACAGAATAACCGAAACTGGTGGAATGGCAAGTCATCCTGTATCATCGTTATCAATATCATGAAAGACGGGCCCTCTAGCCGGGATGTTTCCCAGAACACCACATGCTGTAATTTTATGTCGGCCTGTTTCCGTATCATTGATTTCAGTAATAAAGTTTGACCAGTGTCCAGTCTTCAAAAGCTCAATTATCAGAACAAGGAATTAGCAGAAGGCTTTAAAGTAATAAGGTCATTATGATGATGAACAAGGGCCCAACAACAGAAGGTCATTTAACTATCAAAACCATTATTTATCAACATAATTTGTACTTCCTGTATTTATTCTTATGTTATAAAATAGTTCGCTCTTATATTGTATTATCTGGTTATTCAAATTTATCATTTTCGGAGCTTTAAAGTTAATTTGTGGAGGAAATTTGTCTAACTTTCTCTAACCCTGCTATACTCTGGCCCCACAGCCATACATTTTATGTAAATACACCCTATAAAATGAAGATACAGCGGTAAGATGGCGGTGTGAGGTTTCCCATAAACACCAGCTCAGAGATATCTCGATACTGTCGTTACCTATACCAGAAGTTTAAAATGAGATAGCTTTTCTTTCATACCATCAATAAAATTGATAATGGCGCTCCTCTGGTGTCGTATTGTTTCTTGTAACTTGAGTAGACAATTTCATTTGTCTCAACTTAATTTAGGGGCGAACTGCATTTATATCTTCCATGAACAGCAATGGCTATATAAAGGTACAAAACAACTTTATATATGTACTGATTTAGCGTAATAGTTTTATTCAAATTATTGGATAAAAAGATTGAAATATTTTACAATTGTATGGGGATTTTATCGCAAATGAAATAATTATTCATAGACGTAAAAGGCGAATAGCATACCATTAGGTCATCGGTATTCATCACAACTTTCGATTTATGTAGCAAATTTATTATTTTACCTAAATATTCAATAACAATATACGCCATAGATTGTATTAATCATTTGGATATTTTGTATTATGGTTCCACAATTTCATTAAGCAAACATTATGATAAGTAAAGTAATGCTAACACAATATTAACGCTATCTTTGTGAAACCATTTCGCAGTGTTTGAAAAGGAATAAAAGAAAGAAAATAAGGTAGTCAGTCTAATTAAAATTAGACTTGTAATTGGATTTGAATAATATCGTGAAGGAGGAAAATATATTGAACAATGTTTCAATGAATAATGTTAAAGAATAGCGTTTGCAGAATGTACTATTGATCAATAGAATTGTTATCCTATATTATGTGTAATCATCCATTTTCAATTCGGAATCATATGCTGACTTTTATGTGGATTACAAAACCAGACTTGACAGCATAAAAAATGGTTAGAAACTTAATATTATATCGGTAGAAAACCATATAAAGACTATTTATTGATAATTATTGTGTTTATTTAACATTCAAAGTACCATCTAATTAAGATAAAATGAATCAAGATGTAATTATCAGAACTTTTATGTTTTATGGTATACATTTCGTTCATGATAACAGCAATCACATGGGGAAATAACGATCATTACAAAACATATCGACGTAAATTCTTTTTAATATAAACTTTAAAACAAGTGTAGTGGGCAATTGAATTGCTATTTGTTTTGTCGTATAAATGTATACACTGAAATCGTCGACAGGAACAAAGATAGGCTGTTCATGAAAAAGGACCTCAAGACTTGATGAAAACTCATATCATCGGAAGCAAAAATTATATTCCAACGTCATTAAAACGTTTGTAAAACATCGTTGTGTTTGCATTCAAAGCCCCGAAGCGTCATATTGAAATGATCACCTGATAACTAATGCATTCAAAGATAAACTCTTATAAGGCCGCGTAGAGCGAAGCTCTACTAACCATAACACGTGTGTAAGCATATAGATTCCAATACATTCAAGTACCCCTTGGACTTTGGAATTGTGTCCCGCGGTAAAAGTCTGGCGCCTCCATGTAGGCAGCCATATTTTAATTCTCGTTATGAGCACGACGAAATTTGAAATTTCTGTAATAGACTAAATGTTTTATCAGTATACGTTTTAAAATCCCTGTAAGTAATTTTAATTTACACAAATATAAGAACAACGCAATAAATGTACTGGACCAATATGTACTGTGTATGTTCTCAAGCGCACGGCACCGTCAGCAGTGACGTCACAAAACCTGACGCCAAGGATGACGGCACAGATTTGCGCGTATTTTTGATAGCATGGCATGTTGCCAAGATTTCTCTGCATCTGATAAAAACAGGATTGAAGTATATTGAACTATTCCATTTGGATTATTTTGAATTCTTTCTAACTATCGATAGTATGTGCACATTAGTGAAATATTTTATTGTTAATGTCGTAAAACAACATAGACAATATAAAGTTATGATGTTATAATCTTTTACATGTAGCTGCGCTCTGCTGAGTACGGTGGCTGATTTGTGCCATTTCGTCTTTTCGTCTTTTCGGGGCGAAAAGACGAGAATTAAGAAACCTTAATTTTCGTCTTTTCGTCTTTTCGCCCCGAAAAGACGAAATTTAACAACTTTAAATTTCGTCTTTTCGCCGCGAAAAGACGAAAAGACGAAAAGTCAAACACGAAAAGACGAAAGTGATACACGCTAATTAGCGACTTTGATTCTCGTCTTTTCGCCTTCAAAATTCTCGTCTTTTCGTCTTTTCGTCTTTTCGCCCCGAAAAGACGAAATTTAACTAACCTTAATTTTCGTCTTTTCGTCTTTTCGCTCCGAAAAGACGAAAATTAACAAACCTTAATTTTCGTCTTTTCGTCTTTTCGTCTTTTCGCCCCGAAAAGACGAAATTTAACAAACCTTAATTTTCGTCTTTTCGTCTTTTCGCCCCGAAAAGACGAAAAAGACGAAATTTAACAAACCTTAATCTCCGCTTTTTCGTCTTTTCGCCCCGAAAAGACGAAAATTAACAAACCTTAAATTTCGTCTTTTTGTCTTTTCGCTCCGAAAAGACGAAAATTAACAAACCTTAATTTTCGTCTTTTCGTCTTTTCGTCTTTTCGCCCCGAAAAGACGAAATTTAACAAACCTTAATTTTCGTCTTTTCGTCTTTTCGCCCCGAAAAGACGAAAATTAACAAACCTTAAATTTCGTCTTTTCGTCTTTTCGCCCCGAAAAGACGAAAATTAACAAACCTTAATTTTCGTCTTTTCGTCTTTTCGCCTTCCGGTCTGGTGTGGAAGTCATTTTGAAATCTTTTTATCTTAATATTGACTTAATTGTTCAATATAGAAGCATCAAAGTAGTTTATGATAACAATCGATTTATTAAATTGATAGTATTACAAATATCTTCATCAATAACTAAGATTAGAAGTTTTAAAACAGAAGTCAACATGCTTGTTTACAGCAGTTACGTAGATTTCTCACACGTGGCATATGCCACGTGCCACTAACAGATTCATTTCCGCAAATCCTTTAGCGTGATTGATACATTTTTTAAAAATTCATTAATATCTTATTTTTTGTGTTCTAATCGCCCTCTTTAGCAATTACGCTTATCAAAACATTGCCGTGTATATGTAAGGACCATAATGAACTTAAGATGCTAAACATAGCACTTACAGGAGTTGCCTCCCCTACACAACTTGAAAAAAAAAAGTTGTCGGCGGGTATTATTTGAAAGCGTTTGAACCATGGATAAACTTGTTAACAAAATAATTTATGAAAGACAACTCGTGAAGACTTTGAGTTTAAAGGAAGGACTTGTACCAAGAAATTGCTCAAATACAGTTAATTATAACAGTCAATCAGTAGGTACAATGTACTGTGTATTATTTGAAAAGACATTTTGACTACATACATGACATGGTCTTCATCATAATTGTACATTAGAAATTACATTATAATCTCCGTCGTATATGATAGATGACAAAGTATATCTGTAATTTGTATTTTTTCGGGGCGAAAAGGCGAAAAGACGAAAAGACGAAAAGACGAAAATTAAGGTTTGTTAATTTTCGTCTTTTCGCCCCGAAAAGACGAAAAGACGAAATTTAAGGTTTGTTAATTTTCGTCTTTTCGGGGCGAAAAGACGAAAAGACGAAAATTAAGGTTTGTTAATTTTCGTCTTTTCGGGGCGAAAAGACGAAAAGACGAAATTTAAGGTTTGTAATTTTCGTCTTTTCGGGGCGAAAAGACGAAAAGACGAAAAGACGAGATTTTTGAAGGCGAAAAGACGAAAATTAAAGGCGCTAATTAGCGTGCTTCACTTTCGTCTTTTCGTGTTTGACTTTTCGTCTTTTCGTCTTTTCGCCGCGAAAAGACGAAATTTAAATTTGTTAATTTTCGTCTTTTCGGGGCGAAAAGACGAAAAGACGAGAATTAAGATATTTAATTTTCGTCTTTTCGGGGCGAAAAGACGAAAAGACGAAATGGCATAAATCAGCCACCGTAGCTGAGGCTTTGCCTTAAATTCATATTATTTTACTGATAGCTGCCAAAGATTTCTACACACAAATGCTAATATCTAAAGTTCAGGTGCACGAAAGATTAATTTTAATGATTTATGTACATCAATAATTGTTTTTATAAGGTCGTAAGCACTTCCAAGGTAACAGATACACTTCCAAGGTAACAGATACACGAAAATATAAGAAAAAACACAATCTTCAAAATTCAAACCTACACACTGACAGCTTCAGTTAGCGGCCGCCATTTTTTCATACACATGGGGTGGTTGTGCGTTGCTCCGGTACTGCTCTCCCCAGTATAAATATGTATTTAACTAATGCAAATGCATAACAGGAGGAATTAAACATATTTTTTATTATTTTTTAAATAATGATAATAACACTTTGAAAATTAAAAGCTATATAATGCAGTCAAAATACCCACAAAGGCGAAGATGAGCACAAGGAATCATGACGTCACATAACGTCAACAAATGGCGCGAAATCATAAGATTCGCATACGCGGCACTCCATGCCTTGAATGGACACAGAGAAAATCCGAGTCTTTGTGCTCATTTCTTTGAGTTTATGCTAGACAATTATTACATCATATACTTCTATAGTTTAAAGTGCGTCCTTTTATTTCTAATTCATGTCTTCTACATAAAGTAGAAAATAAAATAAACAAGTAGAGCTTCGCTCTTCCTATGCCGTTCATGATTCGTATTAAAACATTCAGTCATATTAGATTGTAAGTGTAAATGTGAATAGTAATGATTTATAATGCATCAATATGATATTGGTATTTAAGGATTTTAATTTCTAAAAGTGACTATTTAATTATTGTAGTGTTTGAATTAGCATAATTAAATATTTTAATATGAAAATGTGAAGATTTTAGGAGTTTTGTCTCATGATGTGCATACTCTACGATTCAAATGCATAAATGTGAATAATTGAACATGAAGACGTACTGCATACTAATATTCTCTGGGTTTTTTCCAAATTCGCGGATCAATCCAAATTCGAGAAACATGGTTTTACTTATTGTAACCCTGCCATAAGAACGACCGTTTCAATGATAATTTGCGAAAATAAACTCCTGCAAAAAATTCCAAACCGTAAATCGTGAAATTTTATACCCACGAAATATAACAAATATATAGTATTTCAAAAGTTCAATTTTATGGGTCATAATGTATAAATACTGTTATTTGAGTATAAAAATGTATAAATGTATGTATTTAAGGATTGCAGTGTATAAATGAGCACACTGATGGATAATATACACAACAGGGGGCAAGGAAAACGATAATTTATCACAATTATAGAATGAGGGAGAAGTGGAGAGAGTCTGGAGAAGGCTGTGAGGAAGGATGAGAAATTACAGTGACACATGGTAATGCTCGGTTGTTATAAAGTAGAAAATATACAAGGATTCTAATTTATCACAGACCTTACACAAAACACAGTCTTGTCCCTATCTCCAGAATCATTCATCTTGCGAGCATAAACGCAAGTTAGCGACGGAAATTTACGATTAATCTAGTGAAATGATAAAACAACTAATGATCTCCTCGATAGAAGTAAGAAATTAATCGCGACCTAAGTATGCGTGGGTCGCGTGACCATGTTTAATGATGAGTTAGAAATGGGGAATGTGAACGGCAGACACTGGTGCCGGAAATATCATGAGATTAATTCTACTGAAAAAAATATTGAGTTTGGGATTGCTTAAATGACTATCGAGTTTCCTGTTTTGTGTATATATGGAAGTGTAAATTGGGATACTCGATGACAGACATATACAGGGAATTTAAATGAGCGATACCAAGTGAAAACGGAATGAAAACAAACATACGACAGGAAGGAGATAAGGATATAATTTTTTTTTATCAGTTTATTAGATTCTTTTATTATCACGAATATCTATATTTATTAGGCACAAATTGCATGGATATCGTATAGTAAATAACAGAAACATCATTATTGTTGAATTGTTATAAACACTAAACAATTGATTGACATTAATATGATGAGTGACGTTTTATTTCAGTACAAGAAATGCTAAATTTGTCTTTTTTCTTCCTAATTTTAGGCCTTGATCGTATATCATTTCGTACACAACTTATTCATTGCTCCGTCGCGTGCGGTGAACTTTGATATATATATGAATTAGACATGACGTCATAATACCATTTCATCACAATGTGGTTTTCTTTCTTTTTTCTTTTCTTTCTGTCGTTCTTACTTTCTTTCTTCTTTCTTTCTGCCCTTCTTTCTTTCTTTCTTTTTCTCTCTTTTGTTTCCTACTTCCCTGCTTTTTTTCTTTTTTTTTTCTTTATTTACTTCTCTTTTCTGTCTTTCTTTCTTTTGTTTCCTTATTTCACGTGTAATACGACTCTATGCAATAATTATTTACCAATTTACCAAACTAAACAGACAATCCAAAACTATTTAATGCACTCGGCAATTTTTTCTCTCCTGCTGGGCGGTCGACTCGCATCCTAACAACCTGGCATTGATAAATTTAAGTATGACGCGAGAGAGTGTCGGTTTAGAGTGTTAATGCAAATTGTTTGTTTAGCGGTTGAGATTCATAAAATGCATTTCTGGTGTTTTTAACGTTTGTAAGAGAGAAAACTACTTAAAAATAGCATACATTAAAAATTATCCTTTAACTTAGATTGACGTTTCCGTCATTAAACGGCCAGACATTTTGTTCTATGTTTTAAGATGCTTTCATTCCCGTAATATTTCGCTTTTCTTTTTCGGGACATTATCAAGCCGTTGTCTTCTGTATTGCATGGCGCAGCTAATGACATTCGGCTCGCGTAAAGCATGTGCGCAATCTGCCAGATACATGTGGTGGTGCATACCAAATAATGATGCATTCATTGAGAGTAGTAAGTATCATTATAAAAAAATCAACTAATTGCAAATGAATGTTTAAAAAATGAACCCTCCTATAAATCTATCCCCTTTTTCAACTTGCTCCACTATGCGTTGTATTCCCAGCAGGGAAACCGACTTTGACACTTTGACTGGCATTAACAGAACTCATAGTCAATACTATTGTAAGTAATGGCCCATTACACACTCCGTGTCAACAATCCTAAGTAATTTCTTAAATCCGCTTGAGTAGGGAACGTTTAACGCTGAGTGGCGATGAAGTGGTGAAGCCGTGTTGTATCACTGACGATATTTATTCACCACCTTCTCACCCGGGTCCTGTATCTAGTCTTTTCGTTTGACGTGTTTTGACTCCCGGCAAATCACCAGCCGGTAAATGAAAGTCTTTACACAGAGAGTGTACGGTTGTATGACTTTGACTTCCCTCACATCAAACACTGGTGATTAGGATACGGTCGTAATGGTGTACGACATGTAGTCACAGCTAGTTACCACAGCTCGCTCAGCCATGTACAATACGATTGCTAGGGCTTTACAACACCGGAAATCAAATATAAATCATTCTAACATGTAAGTTATTATAAGGCCTGTAATTCTTGTCATCTTCTATGGTCAATTTTTTACTTTTACGTCTTTTCAAAAATCTGTACACGTATGGAGTGACAGTTCGGCAGTAGCATGCGTGCATCTTTGGTTTTTTTGCAATCATATATTGCAGATCAACACTTTTTTTTTCATTTGGGCTCTCCCGATCAATATGATTCGGTCGTACATGTATTCGATCGGTTTCAAATTATCCTTAGTTCAATTCGCCTCCCATTATCACGTTTGATCTAGCGTCATAGACGAATCTTAGAACGAAAGCACAACTGTAAAGTGCAATTTGTATCTTTTAATAGTATTATTATCCTTTTTTACAACATCTTTTATGAATTTCTGAATGCTCCAGCATAAAGGAAGTGGGACGACTGGTTTGCTCATAATATATATAGTGTTACCTAATATGGTTATTTGTTCTGTGTCTCTGGCGACATAATTCAGTGACATAGCACTATAAAAAGGGCCAAAGTTCCACTATTATAAAGGGTCACTACACAAACATAACACAGTCTCCCAAAACAAGCACGCTCTTCACACACACAACACGAACATACCACAGTCTCCCAAAACACTCTCTTCACACACACAACACGAACATACCACAGTCTCCCAAAACACGCTCTTCACACACACAACACGAACATACCACAGTCTCCCAAAACACGCTCTTCACACACACAACACGTACATACCACAGTCTCCCGAAACACGCACGCTCTACACACATACAACACGTACATACCACAGTCTCCCAAAGTACACACGCTCTTCACACAAACAATATGAACATACCGCAGTCTCACAAAACACGCACGCCCTCTACACACACAACCCATGCTTATACGGAAGAGCGTCTTAACATAACCCTGGCTGTTAATGGGACGTTGATTAATTCCACCATCAAATCTTAGCGCTTATCTTTAGTACATTTTCATTCGTTTTGCTGCCATTCTGAAAAGTGAAACAGAAACAAAAATCGTTGAACCCAGCTGCTACGCAATGAGGGTGCCTCAAAAAGGCAATGTAAAGGGTATGTATTTTATGAATGTTACCTCACAATGTGTAGTAGATATATTGAAAAGTTAGCTCTTACGATTTCTAGGGACATTGCTATGATCGCGAAAATGTTTTCAGAGAAATTTTCAGAAATGGTGGAATCATAATATATCCTGAAAGTCAGATCGCGAAAATTTAAAACCAATGAAATTTACGTTTCTCTTTTAATTGAAAATCGCGAAAATTTAGACTCGCGTTAACAGCCAGTATGCGGTATTCGACGTACGCGTATTAACGTTACAGGAACACCCGATGCGGAGTTTTTGTCAACATATCAAAATGTCATATTTTGTTGATTAGCAAAGCATTTTATTTCTCAGAAACATTATCCTACCGAGTGTCAGCCACACTGAACATGGCACACGCCGATTTCACTGTAATCTCCACCATGCCAACATCTACCTGTTTTGATTTACCATATACAAAGATTAATAAATGTTTCAAATAGACTGCCACATACGCAAAATATCCACGTCTTCTATTGTTAAAGTGACACATTACCACTAGAAAATACGAAACCGAAATCTGTGTCAAAATAATTTATTTCATTTTCTACTGTATCTGCTTGAATTAATGTGGCAAATGGATGTAAACCGGTGTCAAGATCCTAATAAAACTAATAAATCTATGTATGACATGACCTATATATAAATATATGTAACACACCAGGCCAGTGCACTTTTATCTGTATTTCGAGAATTCCGCAAAATCCATTTATCATTAAATCCATCTAGGTACAGTTTCATTTTGACATTCATATAAAATATAACATATGACCTTAATCTAATCAGCAGATATCGAATCTATTTCTCTTTATGTACATAACCTGATGTATTAATGAACAAAACGATTGGGACGGCTCTGTCATTTAATACAGACAAAACTAAAAGAGGAATAATGAATGAGGGTAATAACATCGATAGAATGGTAAAGGGGGTAAAAAGCGAAACAAATTTCACGTAAAAATCAAAAATGAAATACAATTAATATTTCTCTCTGGGTTTCTATGTCGTAAAGTGATGTATGCGCTAGCATGTCAATCCATTTAACATATTCGAGGTAACAATGAAATAATAATTCCTTAACAAATTCCGCAATAGCCTGCAACTCATAATGCTCATTTCGTAGTCGTATCCTATACCATATAGTTATATAATTTAATAGTAGGTGACTAAATAGAATTGAAAGTGAATATAATCGTGCATAATAAATGATGATTGTTAGGAAAGTGTTTGAAGACTCCTACCACACAGGACAAAAATAATTGACTAAAATATCTTTGAGCAAGTTGTAATATTATAAAATGTACATTGTCGTTATCGTAATGAATCACATTGTAAATGGTTAATAATGTAAAATTACATTAATCATTTTTGTAAAATAATTACACCTATATAATAAAAAATATACATTATCAAATCTCAGGCTTTCATGTAGTAACAATGATGATAATTTAGGCTATTGTAATTTTAATGATAACACAGAAGGACCATTACTGGTAGAGTTATATTTATATATCACAATTGTTATCACTGATGATAAGTAAGATACACACATAACGATGACAGAAATTTATTCATGTTGATATAAACTATTTATAGATACATACTACATAAACATTGTCATGTACACTATACTAATTCTAAGTGTCACTGTCAAATTCAGTTAAACAGATATAAAAAGAACATTTTTATTTAATGTCCATCTTAATACACAACATTTGATATAGTTTATTACCAGATTGTTTTGTAAGTAAGGGGCATATATTATGAAATAACCTTGACTGTTACTTGGAGTAGAATCTAATGTATTAAAATGACACGGAGTCTTTTATTATGTTATGTTTGGGTTAATGATAACAACGGTCATTTAAAGAGTGTTTTGGTGAAGAAACGTCGTAGAAAAACAGCATTCTTCCGCAAACCTTACCTGACAGATATTTCACGAAAGTGGTTATGGCCGGTAGAATGTCGTTATCTCTAAAATAAAAAGGCTGGCAATGAATAAGCAGCTACAGAATATTTCCATATTTATTTCTTTGTCTATTTCGAAAAAGTCTTTGTTTATAATGGTTAATGTTAGCTTCAAGAAAAACGTCTGATTTCACAGTATATTTTACTAACCAAATACAGATACGAGAATAGAGTGCGTAAAATCCTATATTTGACGGAGAATATGCTTCTTGGAGAGGCTGTGTTTCGACGAAATGAATTATTAAGCTTACTAATACTGGTAACTATAATATACATATCCCTTTTTAAAAAAAAAAGCCATACATGCATTACTTTTCCTTGCTTGTTATATTCCTCATAATTTTGGTTCAGCAAGGTAATTACGGATATCAAATGAAAGTAATGCAGCCACTTATATTTGACTGAATAGATAAGCGTCTAAAATGCATACATAAAAACCTATAAATCAAGTCAATGTTTTAAATAGCATATCATGCTTTTGAATGTAATAAATCCTTGGAACAAATTGTACCACATTTCAAGTCAAATGGAAGATAAAACGCGTTGTATTAAACAACATCTAAGCAGTGTCCTTAAATGATATAGAACGTAACGCCTTATTACGTACCTAACAACCGACAGGAGCAGAATATAACAAGTATTAAATAGATGGTCGTTTGTCATCTTTACATTATTGCTTAGCTTTCTCTCTAATAACGTCCATATATGACGTATATCAACAAAAGATATCCATCATTATACACGCCGGTGTTACTATGATCTCCTTTATTTTGTGTCGTGATCTAGTCTTTATCGTATAAATAGTTAGACCAGACGTGCCGTAAGCGTCTACAATTTTTTTTGACAACAACTCTTAAATTCCTTACCTGACCGTCAGATATACTTTCCGCGAGGTTCTAGAATATCACAATTAACTGTATCGTGATCTATTTCAGATATATCTATTCTAAGTATTAATCTAGGTTTAAACTGTTATATTAAAATTCAGCTTACAGTTTCTGATAAAAATCATTGTTGGTCATGGTGGACCTATGCAACACACAACAAACGTATAGAATGTAGTGGCATTACTATCTAGAAATAGAAAGTTAACATGGAAACTTTGCAATCAATACGTTTAGCTGTGGTATATTGTAATTGGTTATTTATTTAGTAATTTTGCTGATATCGAGGTCTAACTAAAGTTCTCTAGATCGCGCATCATAGAGAGAATGCTTTGAGGAAAAAGTCCTATAAAACCATTTATACGACAAAAAGGTTCATGGGTGAATTTAAAAATGTAACAATACTGAGGAAATCCGCCTAAATCCTACATTCTAAACTACTTCAGTCTTTGCTAGTTACCCCAGTATAACCCGAACCCCTGCGTTATCATCGCTGATACAGGAGGCGATAAGATCACTATCGGAGACAGTGAAACAGGATAAAATAATGAGGGGCGAGTGAGGACGAGTTTCAGGAGCCATAATGGTGAGGTGGTACAGGCCCGAGGGCAAGATCGTCTGGAGCTTTATACAGCACAGCCACTAGTAGTATAGACAGGACAGATTATCATCGGTCCTTATGTCGGAGATTTGGTATCATTATTTTACAAACAAACGTATTGTTATTGGATAAAAATAAACATAGTTCGGTCCCTCACACGGTCATATTACTGTCATGGCAATGGAGTGGGGAGTCACGTAGACATTAGAGGATAACAAAGTGAAGATTCAAGTACATTCTGTGTTTGTAAACAAACATTTTATAAGTCATCATCTAGTATAGAAAGCGGAAAATGTTCACACTTTTTGAACTAGGAAAAATAATTTTTAATGATTTCTGTTGAGGTCTCAATACCAGGTAGCCTTATTTTAATGGAGGCAAAATACATTAAGAAGGAGTTAAAAAAATTATTATAGGGATAGCGTCTACCAAAAACTGCTACGTTTTCAATATTAATAAATAATCGCTTAGTATAACTAAATGAAAACACAACAAAATGGCAACCAACATTAATAAAGCTATTCACACTGCTTAAAATGTCACATAGTTTATTTATAGTAAGATAATCTACTTTGAGAAAACAACAGATTTATGTCAATTAATATAACCAAGGTTTTTATTGTTGAATCCCTATTACGCGAGTTTATTTCCGAGCAGACGATCGCAGCAGAAGGTAATCTTAGATCACACACAGACGACACGGCATACACAATGGCGGGAACAAGATCATAATTAGCGCCCTCTCACCGGGACAGCGTCGATTAGAATGTGTTATCCAGGGGAGATAATTATGACTTACGTAGTTTGGGTTGTCATAAGGAGTTATCCTCAGTAGTCAGTTGATGCAGTCGGCCGTACAAGAGATCATACCACGGGCCTTTCACCTCGCCACAGGGTACTAATGGCTTGTCTCATTCTGTTGACGGCTCTTTTTGGGAGACTGCATCCTCCACCATTTTGCTCTGTTGAATTTGTTAGACCTATCATTACCGCAGCCATTTAATGACATAGATTGACAGTCACGGTGCACCTGGGCAGGAGAAAGCTTTTATCGAAAACACAAAGTGAATGATCAACTGAAAGATGAGAAATTATGAGAAAGGCTTCATTTCTGGTTTTCAAAATACTGTATGTATCCATTTTGCATTACTTAGTTTATTCAATTAATGGAATATTTAGGCATTAAATGTATCAAAAAATAAAAAATAAAAATCTTAAGAAATCACAGTAATGATCATAAATATAATATTTGTTTAAAAATTGTTTCATCTAATGAAACAAGAAAGAAACATACCTAAGATGTAGATTATCAAGGTACGTATTATAATTTTCCTTTTCTGGTCGATCGAACTCATAGGTTGACATAGAACATATATCTCCATAAATATTACAAACAACTTCAAGTAGTGAGCGTAGAGGTGCAACACAGAAAAATACATATTTAGCTACTTTAATAAGAACTCTGAATGGGCGAGAACATATGTCAGGAACACCGACAATAGCTCGTACATAGGAGACTTTACATGCCATATTTTCTATTGTTATACTGTTTTTTTACTCCAACAATTTATAGCGAAGGTTGTCCCTTCAGATAAGACGAGATCCCAGATGCACGATAACAGTTTTTATGAACGATAAAGGTTTCAGATTTGCCCTAGCAAGCTATATTCATATCAATTTTTGATACAGATAATCTCTTTTGGACAACTGGCAGGGAGTTAATTTTTTGCTGGTTTTAGACATGATTTACAACTGTTTCGTGTGAAATTAAAGAAGATACTACCCTCTCACTTACAATAACATGTCATATTATCTTGATGACGTTTTTATATACGGAAAGATGATAATATACCATGAACTGAAGTTGTATAAGGAAAGGAAGTCCTGTTTGTCATTGGCATGGTACATAAGATGATACGGGTCAGTAAATAGTACGGCGAAATGATCAATTTAGTGAAGGAGAAACACGTCAGGTGCATTCCACAACTATTATATATAATACTTTAAGTATATCACGTGATATGATCTTTGATGTTGTTTGGTCAAATCATTTATACTTCAAAAAAACAGGTATTATCATTTCATTAGTTATGTGTATACTTAATAAATTTCTGCAGGTGGGTACGTAAAATGATTAAGGAAACTGATATAGGTTAAAGAGTACATTAGTTCCCTGAAATAAAGAACATTCCCTAGTATAATGCAAGATCCATTCGAGATCCAGCTTCGGGAACTTAATTTTAATTGCAAGGTTTATCCTCAGCCTCATTGTGATGTCCAATTTTTAATTTAACCATTTTTTGATAGTCAAAAACCAGCACTTATACTTCATATATTCCAGGATATAAAGCGTACCTGCGCTAGTTGTTATTCATATATTCCATGACTGATATTGTGTGCTGAAGAGATATTTAGGTTTATGATGAAGACTTGGACAGTTTTATGGTCGTCAACAAGGTCTCATTAGGAAACAGTACTTTTCAATTTCCGATGTGAGGTAAGAATTCTTAATTATCAATATGCCTTCATGCTCATTTGTCTTCATAAAATTATGATTTTGAGATTCTTCATGACCTGAACTTGACATAATTTACATCATGGGAGTAAGTTCTCGAACAGTAGAAACTCTTACTTCAGGAGCACTAAGTACTTCTTTGTACGATTATCAATTTAGTCGGTATTCAATAGTTTTGTCAAATATAGTTCATATCTAGTTTATGTTAATGTAGATAGATAGTCCAAAATCAAAAGTGAGGCAGCTGGCAGGGACTGACCGTGAGTGATGGTTTTTCTCTTGGCTTTCTGGTTTTCCTCCTTCTAACCATTGCACATCCTTAGGTGACAGTTTCTGTCTAAAACAAAGAACCGATGAAGGTAAGAATATTGCCATATTTATAAAGAACAATGGAATACTTATATACCATTCTCTATAAAGTTATTTGTTAATTCTATAACTATGCAAAGCAATGTCATATAAATTGAAGAACAACGCCTTTCAGATCTTTCCAAATCTTTAGAATTTCTCTGCATACAAATTGTGTATCTTCTCCATTTCTAAATTACTGATTCAACGCATGAAAATACATCATTGTAATCATCAGAATCGGCAAAGATATTACTTGTTTCTCATCCTTCGCCGTTGTCTTGCTGTCATATATCCAATCCTGATGAGAAGAAGATGGTTTATGCAAGCTATAATTAAGTGGAATTCGTGTAATGACATTAAGGGTATTAGTATTACATAAGCAGGCGCGTGACTGCACGTGAGTGCATTTAGAGCCATTGATGCAAACTTACGTTATCCCATAATGATAATGTGTCTGGCATTTTTGCCATTTGGTAACAATATCTACCTTTCTGAATCATCCCCTGGATTTCTTTATTATAAATACCTGTAGGTTATAGGGTACGAAAACATCATACATGTGATGTATACACAGGAAAATACCATCCTAATTAGCTTCTATGTCTCATTATTACACACATATGCTTTAATACATATGTCGTACTAAGTACAGTAACATAAGTTACAACGAAATATTGGTTTAAATGACAATTGAAATACAACTAATATACATCTCTACTATATTTTAATTCTAACCACTTTTTCGAGTATACTTTATTTCACGTCTTCGAATTTTTAGCGAATATATCAGTTCGCGATCAAGGGTTGTTAAGCTCTCGTATAAGAGAACTCTCGCGAACTATCATACCTCGCGAAATCAAAGGGATTTACAGTATATAAAGCATTTTTATTTGAACACACGCTGACGAATATTGTTATTAGACTCTCATTTATAACCACTGTTGTTTCGATACGCTTTAACCATTGTTGTTATACGACTAACCATTGTTGTTTCGATTTTAACCATTGTTGTTTCGATATACGCATTAATACCCTATAACCATTGTTGTTTCCCATTTATAACCATTGTTGTTTCGATACGCTTTAACCATTGTTGTTAGACTCTCATTTATAACCATTGTTGTTTCGATACGCTTTAACCATTGTTGTTAGACTCTCATTTATAACAATTATTGTTTCGATACCCTATAACCATTGTTAATAGACTCTCATTTATCAACCATTGTTGTTTCGATACCCTATAACCATTGTTGTTTCGATACGCATTAACCATTGTTGTTTCGATACCCTATAACCATTATTGTTTCGATACCCTATAACCATTGTTGTTTCGATACCCTATAACCATTGTTGTTTCGATACCCTATAACCAATGTTGTTTCGATACCCTATAACCTTTGTTGTTTCGATACCCTATAACCATTGTTGTTTCGATACCCTATAACCAATGTTGTTTCAATACCCTATAACCATTGTTGTTTCGATACCCTATAACCATTATTGTTTCGATACCCTATAACCATTGTTGTTTCGATACCCTATAACCATTATTGTTTCGATACCCTATAACCATTGTTGTTTCGATACCCTATAACCATTGTTGTTTCGATACCCTATAACCATTGTTGTTTCGATACCCTATAACCATTATTGTTTCGATACCCTATAACCATTATTGTTTCGATACCCTATGACCATTGTTATTAGACTCTCATTTATAACCATTATTGTTTCGATATCCTATAACTATTGTTGTTTCGATATTCTATAACCATTGTTATTAGACTCTCATTTATAACCATTATTGTTTCCATACCCTATAACCATTGTTATTAGACTCTCATTTATAACCATTGTTGTTTCGATACCCTATAACCATTGTTATGACTCTCATTTATAACCATTGTTGTTTCGATACCCTATAACCATTGTTAATAGACTCTCATTTATAACCAATGTTGTTTCGATACCTATAACGCGTTATACCATAACATTGTTGTTTCGATACCTTACTGTATAACCACATTTATAACCATTGTTGTTTCGATACCCTAAAACCATTGTTGTTTCGATACGCGTTAACCCATTGTTGTTTCGATACCCTATAACCATTGTTAATAGACTCTCATTTATTACCATTGTTGTTTCGATACGCTTTAACCATTGTTGTTTCGATATCCTATAACCATTGTTGTTTCGATACCCTAAAACCATTGTTGTTTCGATACGCATTAACCATTGTTGTTTCGATACGTTTTAACCATTATTGTGTCGATACCCGTTAATAACCATTGTTGTTTCGACACTTATCTATAACTATTGTTGTTTGGTTACCAGTTTATAACCATTTTTGTTTCGACATTCGTTTATAACCATTGTTGTTTCGATACCCGTTAATAACCATTGTTGTTTCGAAACTTATTTATAACCATTGTTGCCAGTTTAAAACAATTTTTGTTTCGACATTCGTTTATAACCATTGTTGTTTCATTACTCTATAACCATTATTGTTTCGATACCACTTTATAAGAAAATTGTTTCGACACTCGTTTATAATCATTGTTTTTTCGATACTCGTTTATAACACTTGTTTCGATACTCTATAACCATTGCTGTTTCGATACCCGTTTATAACCATCAATGTTTCGACACTTGTTTATAACCATTGTTGTTTCGAAACTCTGTTGCAACTCTAGTAACTAGGACACTAAGTGTGACTTAATTTTCAAATCTGTGGTTTTATTAAATTTTGAAAGCTAATGCAACTTTTGAAGTTTGCAAGATCTATCGTAACTAATGCTATTCTCGAACTAGTGATATTTGGACATTTTATTGTAACAATGATTTAGACAATTTTTTGGGGCACTGTAACAAATGTATTATCTGGTTGCTTTGTATACACATTGTAAGCATAGCGTTAGGTTTTTGATATTTCTGCTCTAATGATAATTTATTATTTATATGTAACTTTTTGTATATATTACATGCAGCAGTATGACGTATATGTCTTATTTATTCTACCCTTATATTAATGTATATTTGACACCCATAGAACACACTTTCAAATCTAATATACTACATTTACTACTTAGTATGACCAACGGTAAACTCACTGATAAAACTCCTTTTATGGGCTTGCACGTGATTTCAAATGATGTTAGAGCGACACATTTGCACATTTTAACCAAATTAATTTGCTTTTGTATTTCCGGCAAACAATAAATGCCGCATTTTATGATGTATTTCTATGACTGATTCAAACGAAGCATACTGAAATGCGTAGCCTACCACGTTTTATTTCCTTGTTCCATTTTGCATTAGATACATTCATAACGACAGCGATTATGATAAGCTTTGTTAATGATATTAAGTTTTGTAAAAACATCCTTCAAGTAATAACAGTTGATTACATCACGGACATTGAAGCCAACTGTCGCCTATATATATTAAATTTGTCAAAGGACGAGTTTTTTTGTGTAAAATAAAAGGTTTTGAATCTTTGTTGTTCCTACAATTATCTCTTGCAAACGGTTTCAGGCCATGGAGATTGTTTAAATGATATGTAGTCATTGGTCTGGGCAGAGGCATCGTATCTTTGTAATATCTCAGGCCTCTTGTAATACCCATTCAGTACATACATCTGAATAATCCTGGATTCATGGAATAAAGGCATGAACGCTGGTGTGATTTTGTCTTAATGTATTTGTTTCCATTTGTCATTGGAGGAGGATATAATAGGCGATTTCGGAAAACCAGAGTTCTCGAAAAAAACCAACTTAGATAAGTGTTTATATTGCAGCTACAACTCCAAGCCCAATGGATGGGAGGTTAGTGGTAGAACGTCAATCAAAATGAGAAATTGAAAATAAAGGTTTTTTTTAATGCCTGAGTGAATTATTGCTTAGATATTTTTTTAAAAAGTTGTCCAGACATTTTCCCATATGGACTTTTTCACGGAATTATGAGTTCAAAAATCAAGAGAGCTAGTTAGGTGGTACTAATTGCAGGTCGAACGTTTTCTAAAGAGTACTCAGACGATTTTTGACCTTTTAAACATACCATGTACTGAAATGACTGTCTGAAGGATGTAAAACAAAATCCAAACCAAACGTCCCCCTAGTAATGTAATTATTTTCAAAGCTTTTTTTTAGCAAGAATTCCGCCATATGGACGTCAATCGTCAGATTCTAAAGACGTCATCCTGTATGTGTGAAAGTCATCCATCATCTTATTAGCCTTATCGTCTCACTTTCATTCACTAGATGACATGGCTTGTATTTGAATCATTGGAGAGTATTATTTGATCATCTCTTCAAGAAAATGTCGACAACATAATAAGTTCAGAATATAAAACCTGCACATCAAGGAGGTACCCACACTATCACTCAGTCAAGCTCTGGAGTTTGGGTATCATGGTATTGATAAGGGAAAAACACAAACTTACCGAGATTTCATGCTGTATAGATTTCAAATCAGAGGAATGCATGTATCTTGCGAAAACATTTGATATGTGGTGCCTAACTCATAACATAATAGATAAGTTTTTATTGAGAAAATTAAAAGATTCAATCAAAACCAATGATTTTGCAAAACATAAAAAAATAAATATATATTAGAGAGTTTGTAATGTGAGGGACAACGTTGATCATAGTGTTCAGAATGTGTGTTGTACCACCCACCAGGCGACTCCTATTGTCTGAAGGAGACATTGTCTTAACGAAGGCAGATCTAGTTACTATACACTAAGTATGGTGATTATTTTGTAATTTTAGAAGATTACAAGAGATAGGAAGATTTGAGAATCTTACAAGATTCAGAAAACGTCGGGCAAACTCATTCTAGTTTTTTAAAACAGTGCAAATTCACGCGTACTGCGACCAAATCATCAGATAAATCCGACTAGATTATTTTGCCTCTTAAATTATGTTTTGGATAGGTACATAATACGCCTAGGTGCAACTGATAGGTGTACGGTGACGGTTCTTTGTCGTGAAATTCACGCTTACATAATCATTACACAATGTTTAATTTTAAATGGCTTTGACCATAACCCTGAATTAATTGATTTCAACAACGCTGCCCGAATCATTGAGTTCCGTAACCCGAGTGGCGGACCGTCACTCGACCCGACAACTAGGTTACTGCATAGAGGTGCAAACGTCTGAATGAAGTCGATTGTCAACTAATGATCTGGGTCACCAAGGTTTGATACATGCGATCGCCTCCGTGATAGGAGAGTTCAACGATGATAAATTGTTTGCATTTTCAGCCATGTATCTCATCCTACCGTCGCGGATTGATATCTGGGTGTGTAGACACATGATGCACTGTTCTGGGTAGATCTGTGTGAATCGTGATATCAAAATCACTACATGATAAACGTGGACTGGTTGTAGTAGTTCCATTGTATTTCAAGTGTTTGGGGATACCGTTTAAATGTTTCTTTCTTTTTAAGTAAAAATCAGCAATAGCTAAATTTCTATCTAATTTAAGACAATGGTGTACAATTCAAAATGTTTAAATCATGCCGGAAAAAAGGACAACAAATCAAAATAGAAAGTTAAGATAGAAATCGAATTGATATATTAAATAAAATTTATAGAAGTGTTTATGTTATTGTTGATTTCACAAATAAAATCAAAACGTTTGAACTGATCAGAAATGTCTGTGACAGTTTGCGGTGTTCTCTGTGGTATTTTAGGATCGACCAATATGACAACGAATTTTCCTTATTTAATTAAAATATTTGTATAATGTTGTAATATCACTTACAGTTTCATCTGCGCTTAAACTTTCGTCAAAGTAGTTTGTTAATAGATTTTAATCGAATTATTTCTTTGCGCATCTCGCAATACATATAGCGAGTGATAGTAGTCAGATCTATATAAGAGATAAACCGGGGAAACCAATAAAATGTCACAGAAAGGAACCGACATTATTAAGTAGTCGACCACCCAATGACGAGATGTCCAATACATGCCTACTTTAATATATAATGACATCAAAATGTCCTTACTCTCGTTGTGTGTCTCGCCGAAAGACAGTGACGTGCTCTGTGGTGAGCTTCTGCCCTGTTGTACTTTTGTGGGTAATTTATCAAGAAGGTTGACACTGACTGTGGACCCACTATGTTGACAGAGATCCTCAACCTTGTTCTGTACAGTCATCGCCAAGAGGAGCTGATGCCGGAACGACGACTCTCGCCATGAAGGCATTCCTTGTTTCACCGAGTCTACAAGGAGACAACGCCAGTGGAAAAGTGCCCATATCACTACCCTAATGACATTTTTTAGACTTTTATAATTATCAGCGTCGTTTAGTTTCAATTTTAGGTTATATTGGAGTTAATATATAAATCACTGTTTGTGACAAGCAAGACAGATGAACATAGATTAGCAGGTTTATGTTTAATTTGGAGGCAAATGTCATTAAGAGGTGACTTAAAGTGCACGAACAGTCGTGATCTGGCCATTTTAAAGACATGCAGCATTATCATGCATCCATTTTACTAACTATTCTTACATTTTTTTTCTTTTTTTTTTTGTAATTTAAAAATCTCTCAATGATTTTTACTGGCTCTCAGTCACGACTTTGTTCTTATTTTAAAATGAAGGTAAAATATCGTGTCTGCGAAGAACAATACGATATTTGATACTGTTCTGTAGAAAAAAGTCCATTTTTATAGGCTTATGCTAGACCTAAAATCAACTATGCGAAATAAGGTTGTACTAGTTATTTGCTTTGGCAATTGCAATGCAAAAGACAAAAAATCTCATTGTTTAATTCATCATATTTCGGCTATAACATAAGCATTGCCTGTTGTTTAATTCCTTTTCAATTTAATATGGAATTAAAACAATTGAAATAACATATCACAATAATAGATTTTCACAACATTGTGTCAACATAACGGATGTAATTGGTAATTTTGCGGGTAGAAAATGTTGCGATTTTCTTTTGTTATATCAGTTCACAGGGGAATTGATCGCGCATTTCCGAAATATGCTATTATTACATTTCTGGTCACACTGAAGCTAGGAAATTAAATTGATTGCGACAATAGATATATTTAACCCTCCCAGCAACTTTGCAGTGACCGTTTATTAAATTGAAGTATTGTCATTTTAATAATTGTTATATTCACTACAGTGTGAACGAAAAATATTGTGGATGACTGTATTGTACGGAATCTTGTGTTTGTTGATATTATCTCACTCACGAAACTGATTAATAGTATTAAATCCGTCAATATGGAAATATTCACTCTGATATTGATCAGAAGTGTCTGAATTTGGTATCTTTGTTGTGTTTCCCTGAATCTATATCTTTTCTTGTTTCAAAATGGTTTCCTTAACAATTCCACTTTTGCTAAAGAGTCTTTTTTTCTTCAGAGGAATGTTGAGTTCTGTCTTGATTAACGACAACAACTCATAATATCAAGTTAATATGAAATGTACATGGTTCCATCAGTCTATACCTGCAAGAACATTGAAATAGACTTCTTGATGAGTATATTTCAGCACTAAAATATGTCCGGGAGTCGGCGTCAATACGACTTTCTGTACTCCGTTAGTATTGCGTCATCGCCAGGGGGAGAAGAGAACCGTAATATACCAGAGCCTCTCACAAACACCAGGGGGGTCCTCTTATATATTGTTGTTACATTAACGGCCACGTGATTTGTATTGGTGTCTATCAAATAACAATAAAAACAACAAAATGCCTCATGGAGGAATTTTAATTGCGTAAAGTTTTGAATACCGCATTGGCGCCTTTAGTTACTTAAAGAAGCACTTGTTAGACAAAAGAAGGCCTATGCAATTTAAAACTTACGTTTTTAATAATCAATCACACCGAACGAATCGTCTACACAGTTAGCCATTAGCAAAGGAATGTACTCTCTCGTGGTTATTCTACAATGAAAGACGAGCAGAAGTGTTCTGGCTTAAATCTCGACCAATCGGTTTATTGTTATTCAAACAAAAAAGGATTTAAATAAGGTAAACATTCTGCAATTCGATCATCAGATCCTGAAATCGCCGGAAGGATTCTCAGAACACAATCATCATTCCTTTATGCAGTAAGAAAAGATATATTTACCGATATGATATTAGATTTGCGGTAACTATAGAACGGGAGACATCAAAAGCATCAAAGTATCATAAAAGATTGACTCTTTTGACCTTTTCATGGGGAGGACTATTCTTAAGGTGTCAGGAAGGGATAGAAACCACGTACTCGATTTCGATAAAGACCTCTTTCCATGACGGTGTAATGTTACCAGCGTGCCATGTTTCGGCACTCTTCAATATGGCGGCCGTTGGTGACCGGTTTTAAACACATTTCGTCCAATCTGATTAGAGGTTTAAACGGCTATTCAAATTATAATTAATTTTCGTTTACAGGTAAACTGGAATGCCACAGTGAAATTTATGGGATATGATTTGAGGCTTACAGGCAGTTTATGATGTGCTTAAGATAACTCGACAATGCGGGACTACAATTATGACATATTTGTAGACCTTGCTTTCTTCGTCTCACAGGAAATACTGATAATTATAATGCAATATTCCTCCGCCTTTGCAGCTTTTTGCTCGGATAGTTTTAACGTTTATCAGGTGTTACTTTTTTACGATGTGGAAAAAATGAGACTTCAAAACACTTTTGATAGACTGGTTTTATGACTAAGGGGTGTCTCGTCCGCCTACAACAATATACCGCGAATTTTGTTTGGTTATAAATGGCTTTACCACATTCTTAATCGTCATTTAATTGTAAATAAATAATCCTATAGTTCCATGGCATCGCATATCATGTTAAAGAAAGGATGGTTTCAACAGCACCTGCACATACAGTTCTAGACAGGACATCGAAATCTTAGTTTTAAAACAGACATTTAAGTATTATCTTTTTGGTTTATAAAGTAATAAACAAAAAATTGAAGAATATTATTCATAGCTGCGAAATTAACCCCAAACTTCTAACCAATAGAAATGAGTGTAACATATGAAATCAATTTATATAATGATGGAACAAATATTTGAGAAAAAAAAACCACATTTTATTTTCAGCACAAATATAAAACCATTTTATGTTCATGCAAATTAATGGATACGTGTTTTTTTTATTATCTATAATTTTCACAATAGATAAAATGTACAACAGCAATGCGAAAGTACATTAGTCACGTTGTATTGTACAACATCGTTAGAATTGCACCAAGTATGAAGTATTTTTAGGAGCTGACTAACCATAAAGCTGTTTGGTTGTTTTTGCTGTTCCAGGACTCCTCAGTGACCTTACCTACATCATAAGAAACTGTTTTGTTATTTTAAGACTTGTCAGTGATGTTACCAAAATCATTCAGCTTGGTAGTCATTTTAGGACTTGTCAGTGATGTCACCAATACCATTCAGCTTGGTAGTCATTTTAGGACTTGTCAGTGATGTCACCAATACCATTCAGCAGGTTTGTCATTTTAGGACTTGTCAGTGATGTCACCAATACCATTCAGCTTGGTAGTCATTTTAGGACTTGTCAGTGATGTCACCAAAACCATTCTGACGGTTTGCCATTTTAGGACTTGTCAATAATGTTACCAAAACCATTCAGCTTGGTAGTCATTTTAGGACTTGTCAGTGATGTTACCAACACCATACTGACGGTTTGTCATTTTAGGACTTGTCAATAATGTTACCAACACCATTCAGCTTGGTAGTCATTTTAGGAATCGTCAGTGATGTTACCAACACCATACTGAAGGTTTGTCATTTTTGGACTTGTCAATAATGTTACCAACACTATTCAGCAGGTTTGTCGTTTTAGGGCTTGTCAGTGATGTTACCAACACCATACTGACGGTTTGTCATTTTAGGACTTGTCAATAATGTTACCAACACCATTCAGCTTGGTAGTCATTATAGGAATCGTCAGTGATGTTACCAACACCATACTGAAGTTTAGTCATTTTAGGACCAGTCAGTGATGTTACCAACACCATTCAGCAGGTTTGTCGTTTTAGGACTTGTCAGTGATGTTACCAACACCATACTGACGGTTTGTCATTTTAGGACTTGTCAATAATGTTACCAACATCATTCAGCTTGGTAGTCATTATAGGAATCGTCAGTGATGTTACCAACACCATACTGAAGGTTTGTCATTTTAGGACCTGTCAGTGATGTTACCAACACCATTCAGCAGGTTTGTCGTTTTAGGACTTGTCAGTGATGTTACCAACACCATTCAGCTTGGTAGCCATTTTAGGACCTGTCAGTGATGTTACCAACACATTAGGCCTACAGAAGGTTTGTCATTTAAGGACCTGTCAGTGATGTTACCAACACATTTCAGCAGGTTTGTCATTTTAAGGCTTGTCGGTGATGTTACAAACACCATACAACTGGTTTGTCATTTAAGGACCAGTCAGTGATGTTTCAAACATCGTAGATTTATTTTGTCCATAGGACTCATTACTGACTCCGATTTCTCGAAACAAAAGTGAAGACTTTCGTCAAAACTGTAGTTTTTCTTCTAATGTAACTTGTATGAAAACTTTAGACTTAAGTCAGTTTTTGACTTAAGTTTGAGAAATCAGGGCCGCCTGATAATAATTAAGACTAGACGCATTAATAAAGACAGGTTACTGTAACCTATACGTGAAACAAAAATAAATTTGGTAACCAATAGAAATATTTCCTTGATTTTACTCACCCTCATCTATAATCAGTAACTTATAATATTATATCGATAATCATTATTTTTATTGATTAATATAAATAAATTGGATCAAAACTTTTACTATGGTTTCAATAATAAGTGTAGGTTCGCTCACTCCTTGATTTACGCTTTAAATTTACAAACCAATGTAAATAACTAACAGTGGTGTACGGGTTTGAAGTAACTCACCATTCACACCGGTATAAGCTGAATGCATCATTTATGTCTGAAAGCATTTAGGTGTATGATAACGACAGCTGATAGCATTTGAGTGACAGAGTTCAAACCTCATATTCAAATATACAATTGATGCAGAGCTAGTGTATTTAGTTTCGAACAACTATCTGCAATGAGGCATATGATGCCTTGCACTTCAGGCATTACAGCAGTTCAATAAACTATCAACAGCTTATAATGTTATCGCGGTCTTGTCATGACGTGCAAAACGTTTCGACGACAGTTCGAGCAATTAGTCTTAAAATTATGAAATAAATACTACTCACTCAAACACGTAATGTATAAAATGAGAATTAATAATGTCATAAAACTTATTTCCATTGTGAGTGTTGAAACAATAATTATTTCATGACAATGCACATGTAAAAAATATAAAAATATTTAGTTTAACTATCCTTTTCCCTTACAAGGGATATTGGTTCAAAGGCGTATTGTTAGTGGAGCCCGGGTGAAATAGATTACAAGTCGAGATATGACAGAGATAGACTACGAGATTTGGTCTAGATATGCGAACTGTTACGTGGACAAACAGTGGAATAAAATTTACGATCTAGGGGTTGATTTGAATTGTGCAAAGTTCTATTGCAGCTGCGATAGGTATGCTTTGAGATCCATGCGGATATTCGCCGGCAATGAAAGAGATAATTTGAACATTAGTCGGTTGACTGGAATGCTTTGTCCCCGACTCGCCAATGTCCGTCGACTGTGTGATGCAATACATCGCGTCTTAATATCACCAAATTGTATAACCCTTTTGAAGTTTCGTAACCTACCTTTTGAAGTCGATTGTCTAACAGAGTTGAGTAAATATTATCTGAAGCCACATAGACTGGTATGAATGATTTAAAACTTAATTAGCATATTTTAACTGATTTCGGATTTAGCACGCTTCATTGACATGCTTTGGTTTCTGACGGTATGTAAAGCCACCCGATAGCCGAGTATTGTACTCAGATAAGTCTAGCCTGCTCATTGGTTATTTATGTGGCTGTGGGTTGTAAATTAAGAAGTATCTGAGGATCTGTATGCGATGTGCTCACGCCATGTAGCCACATGTAAAACCATACAGACGAAATTCCATTGTCTCAATCAATACATTCATGGTAATGCAAGAGAATGCTATGTATTATACACGTAGTATTATTTTACATTATTACAATCATAAATCATAGTATTATACACTTGACGCCCCTGAAAAATATTTTTTACTAAATTAAACTAATTTTCAAAATATTTTTTCTTCTCGTTTAATTCTTTTTTTATCCAAACATGAAATAGCCTGTTGAGATATCTATCAGACAACTGTAATTGTTGGCATGTTTATGAATTTCATCGCTGAAATGTTAAATCATAATAAAGTCCGCATATAGTTTTCGTTCATCTGTAATTGATATGTTGTCCTTGAAGATAAAACGCAACCAAACGCTATTTTTATCCGCGTTCTTATCAGTGCCACTAAAGACTAGGGAAATGAAGTGCAGTGATAAATATCAAGCAGAAAACAATTCAAATTTTAAAATTGAAATGAAATTAAATAATTACATCTTTTAGGATCTGTAAACTGAAATCAACTCCTTATATATCAGTATATCGAATCACCATCCAACTTGTCAAAATGTCATGAAAAACAACCCAATGTTATCGTTTTGCTTCAGTTTATGAATTATGACATCAGCAAGGTGAGAACAATAACGAGGAACTTGAAATGGGCATTTTTGTGCCTCAATATTATGTTGAATAGTGTGTTTGTTATACTTTTACTGTTAGGAGTAATGTTTTGATCAAGAAAGACAATATTTTTGACAGCTCAGCATTTAAATTCCCATTACAAACAGTAAATAACAACAATAAACCAATGTTTCCTTATGTATGTTTCACTAACAGGTGCGTATCACATAAGAGGGGGCCTTCTATAGTCTCCATAATTGCTTTGAAATAACGGTAATTTCCTTTTCGTTAATATGGGTTTTAAATCCCAACCAGCAATCAAATGGCCAAGACGACAGTGGGATATTGAATGTAGGATTGTTTATAGCCCTTAATGATATTTAATTGGCAAGTAGCTGGATAAAATCACAAAAGTATCACTTAAAGAGAGGCGAACGATAACCTCACAACGTTCTCCGGGACAAAATGGTAAACGGTGGAGAAAATGGCTTCTAATGATGGCGGGGATATCAGCCGATCATTATTTTAACGTTCAAGTCCGCAAATTACAATTTATTACCCAAAATATCTTTTTCGAGAAGGAAAGAGAAGCGGAGAGGGAAATGATATTCATTTTCACGGATACAGTTATTTTGACAAGTGAAACGTTGCATAACTAAAACGTAACTAACAGTTTTATTGTGGACGTTACGTACGCTATATGGTTTGATACGTAACTATGTAAATCGATTTATTTTCGGGGCGACTTAATTTCACGGTCTCATACTGAACTACTTCTGACGACACTTTAATTTCACGGACTCGTGTTGAACTTCTTTTTCACGACACTTTACTTTCACGGTCTCATAATGAACTACTTTTTCACGACACTTTTATTTCGCGATTTAGAGTTATTGTTTTACTGTATTTATGCTCAACACTTTTCGCGGTGATTTTTTTCTTCGATTACGAAAAAAAAACTTAATTCGCACGTGAAAATTATCTGGATTTACAGTATACCTAAAAATAAACACTAAGTTTTGTATCGTATTTGACAAAGCAACCACTCATTTAGAACGTAAGAGACATCAGAATGATATATTTTGAAAACAAACACACGTTATTGCTATTTTTGGGGATATCTTGAACAGTAAAACAGGCAGACAAGTGCACTTTATCCCCGTTAATGAGACGGGCCGTAGAGATAGTGGGCGCCATTGTTTAAGGATTCTCGCAGTTGATGATATACCACATTCGGTTTTACATGGATTGCTGAACTACCAACATACCTGCACTTTATCAAAAACCTGTATCATTGATATTAAATCATGTCATTTTTTTTTGAGAAATGACATTGGTAATTGTTCACCTGGTTAAGCATGGTTATACTGTTACGTCTAGTTTTATAGTGCTTCCGACCCCAATGGTTCATTGCTCATGGGTAACCTGGAAAAAACAGAAATCATTATAATTAGGGTTTTTTATAAAAACGGTATGCACAAAGACTATTACGCACGTGAATTTTGTATCGTTAAAGTAAGGAATCATGAGCTGCATTGGCATTCAGTTCTATTGTAAAGATGGATTTATTGGAAAATGCCCATTATCTAACAGGTATTACTGTGGACAAGTTTTTATGATTTTGTTTCACGTAATAGAAATTGCGAAAACAACTAAGTCGTCGCGAAATAAAAGAAAGGGATCTTGAACTTTTATAATTGTAAATCGCAAAATGAAAAGCCATGAATTATCGTTAATTTTTTTTAAAATTTTACAAAAGTACAGGATAACTTCTTTGCTTACCCGTCTTTTTAATAACTTCACACTTAAAAGACTAATCATAAATCACCTACTCATGGTATGGTCCCCCTCATTAACCATCGTCACACATCACTAACTTCAAAAATAAACAATCAACGCACATGTTTCTTGTTCAGTGTTGATGAGAAAAAGTTACCCTATAATGATTGATAATGCTACAAACGTTTCCAAGTATGTGCCTCTATTATAGGTTTGACCTATACACACATATGTAAACGATTTACTTATTATCACAGATTGTAAGGAACTAATAAGGGAATTTTTCCTATTGTAACGATGCTATTGTTTAACTTTAGGTTGTTTGTTTGATTGTAATTATTATTCACGATAGATCTATACTGACACAATGCTATCTGGAACAAACAAACAAAAAATAGATTCTCCTTGCTGCATTTCCTCTTTAGGTACTCATCAGGGATGCATCTTACCAAACATTTAAAAAATAATTCAAGATATGTTACCATCATAACACTAATTTACAAGGAATACAAAACACCATTTGTAGTATATATATTGGTATATCTGGTTTTAGATTCTTTGACTGTTGAATGAATCAAACAAATTATACTTTGCTTAGTGAAATTCCACTATAAATATAATGATTGAAGGAAGTAAAACGTTATCACATTGGAGTTTTAATGAGTATGTTACGTCTGACACAAACACTCTCCTACGCCAATCATTTCTGCCATATCTGCTAAGCGTCCATTCGAATGTGACAGTAACATGAAAATCTGTCCAATTAGTGCATGCGCTGTGTATATTATTCCGGTGTCGTGTATTATGACAAATGATTACTTAGGAAATAAACATATGAGGAAGAACATTTCGGTTTAGAGTTTTTTTTGTAGATGAATGAAAGAAAATGCATTTTTCATGCACAAAAGGGTTGCTGTATTTCGACAAATTATACAGATATATTGTGCATTTGGGCACATAGTTCACAATTCATAAACGGTTTTTCTTAATATTGAAAATATATAAGCGAAATTTATTCTGGTAGAATGAAAATGCTTTAGTTAGCGAGGATAAATTTTCCGAAATTTTTTTTGAAACTTTTTGTAAGTAAATCTAACGCGATATAATGTTGGTTTACAATTCACAAAATACAGATCTTTCTTTGTATTACTCAGCAGACACGGTATCAACGATGTATAAAGCCACGGGCTTATTTCTAAAATATAACGCTCTGTGGTTTTGTGTTACATCAACTCTGCTGTACCTCAGCAACACCAAACAAATCGAATTTGACATGGTGATTGCACGAAAAAATGTGACGGATATTGACATTGCAAATAGGACACAAAAAAAGAGGAAGAAGAAAAAGAAGAAAAATATGTTGCAATGTACTTTTTTGTATTAGAAAAAAAATATGAAATTAAACATGAAATATTATAAAGATTGTTAGATAGTCAATTTGAACGATTAAACATTAGAACAATGCCTATTTCCTTTTTTTATGTCACATGGTTCCAAGATAGATGATAGTGTGCACCTACGCACAAATAATATTTAGATGTTAATACATAATGCATAAGGTTACTAAGGAATGAAAAAACTGAAGTGTAACATCTGTGTGGAATTACGTATAGTAAATCTATATTTAGCTGTAAACAACTATTAATAGCTAGCTAATGTTTTATTTACTTTATCAAGGCGGCAAAGATGGTACCAGACGTCAAATCTGTCTCTTTCATATTTTCACCATTAAAAGGTATAAATAGCATTCATTATATTATAATTAGCACCACAACGCGTAATGGCGGACGGGGATGCTCAAAGTCGCCTGAATTGTGTTGCTGTCATTGACATGTCAACATCTTGGCTGTCTTTTTTCTTCAACATGACATAGCTATGAATAATGCATCCGACCAGGTCTACAATCTATTAAGAATTGACTTGAACAAACTGTCACTAAACACCATATACTCTATAAAGTAATAGAGGAAAGGAGGAAAAAACAGCCCACTCACTCCACCCGCCGATTATTAACCATTAGACGCGATACAAGCTTTTGTGTGATCTAAGCGTATACCCTGATATACATTATAGATAGGCTTTCTGCCTGCTGTGGCGGTACAATGGACGTCTCGGGTAGGAGTAGAAACTGTCAGAGTGGTCCTTTCCAGGTCCTCTATCAATGAATACCAATGAGGACTGCCTGACAAATTGAGACTCATCACCCTGACATCATGGACCACCGGAGGAGAACGTACCCAGTTTGCTGGAGATTCTTTTTTTTTATACCGACGTAAATGTATCTTGATTTAAAATTGCGGAATTCATTACCCGAGGAAAGTACACATTAAAACGTACGAATTTAATCAGGTATTTTGGTACAGTTATTGGAAAAAGTTTTTTTACCTACAGCAATGATATTTACTGAGAGAAATAAACACATTTCCATACTCAAAATACCCCTTATCAGGTGGCATCAAACCTTAACCTTTTCTGGTCATAAATGTTAATGTATCCGCGTTCTTATTTTCTTTACAACTGAAGAATAAAATAACCGTAATGTGTTCTAATGAAGTCCAGTCTTACGAACGTTCTTAGACTTTCATCGGAAAGTGTTTCTATAGGTCGATGTTGTTTCCTATGGCACTCATGCTTACATTCATTTCCAAAATACAAAATAAAAAAACACACACAAAAACAAAACAAAAATGAAAGAGAGAGAGAGTGTGTGTCGTCTGTTCGATTAAGGTTGTGATTTAAGAAGGTGGGTGTTGAAGGCTACACGTAAATACACTTATTGATGAGAGGCTATGTTGAATTACTATCTCTTGTGATCAAACCATTGTATAACTCTATTGAAAATGAAATCTGGTGGCGACCACGAAATGATGACTCTGTCTACGAGGAGACTGCTTATTAGAAATTTGCATTATTGAAGTTAGTGATTATTTTATCTTCAGCCTCAGCATGGACACGAACGAATGGTTAATGATCATATGTAGATGTTAGCCTTATCGTGGAGATATTTCAATCAAACCATTATTTACAAAAATAAAATTACATGTTCGAGTACTCCAAAAAACACTAGTTTCAGCATTTTCAATGAAATTTAAACTAAAACTGAAACTATTAAAAACAATTCTATTTACTATGCGAACTGTCAGAATTTGAAATCTCTTCAGAATCTGTTATATCATCACCTAATATAAACTGTTTTAAAAATAATTTAGACTTCTGGGAAAACCAAGATCTACTCTATAATTATAGAGCAGAGTTGTCATTATGAACTGTGTTAACAATATAAACATGAACACCTTGAAATTATCAACATGGAAATCGAACATTTCTAAAAACTTAACTAACGAAACTTTATAGATTATTACCTGCAATGCTACATGTACATTATATACTGTATCATGTATGTATTTATTGTATGATTATGAGTCCAGTGTAGAGGACCTCAATCCTGTACTGGAAAATAAACTTAACTTAACTAACTTAATTTTTTATTGTATGTCACAAACCTCAGAAAATGTAAAGTATGTTCATTTTTCAAATATACTTGGCACACTATGGCATATCGTTATTGATATTGAAATTAAGCACAGACGTTTAGCAGTAAAAATAATGGATACCTGTTCTGGGTATTGAAATAAATAAATGATTCATGTTCAAATTCGTAAACATACTTTAAGCCGAGAATGATGTGTTGCATTACACATTTCCGAGGAAGGAACACTACATAAAACCTCCACTAATGAGATATAGATCTACTAAGAGGATCTTACCCGAGTGGCTATGTGATATGTGATGGATAAGTTTATCAAACACGTTCAATAATATGTAATGCCATGAACTTTTATGCAATTACCAAATCCTCATCAAATCCCCCATTTCATCTATCGGAACAACCATGCGACGACGTATATATGTTGCGATGCCATAACTACCTGTGGCGTCATAAGTCACAGAAGTATTATCACGCTGGCCGGACGTTTTGTGATAAAGCAGAATCTCAACTCCTATTTTAGTATATCCCCCTAAGTAACTATGAGTAGGCTTCCCCTCCTAGCGGATGTAAGTGTATGGTCTAACCACTACGACATTTGTATCTGTCAGGTTATCCGCAGGCCCAACCACTAATTATCTGTTCCGGCAATAATGACTAATTAATTTTACTTAGGATTGCTCTCAGTCATAGGCCTACTATGTACCTGGTATCCGAATGAAAGAGATAAATCTCACTCACCTGTCTAAAACACCTGTATTGAGGTAAAACCTTATTACGTACCTTATATATGATAGGGCATTTTGACACCTGATAATTCATGGGAATGGGGCTCTCTTATACTACCGACAAATGGCGATAAACCATAGAATGTTACAAATGCCGTATAAAAATGAGATATAGAAAAGATAAAGGGGACGATAGGAATATCACGATAATTTATGGTAGTTGTGGAGTTGACGTGAGGTCTGGATGTGCTGATGGTGGCGAACTGAAAGCTTGAAGTACCCAATAGTAAGCCAGGTAGTGTCAACGTGTTAGCTGGTAAGATCATCATGAGTTGATCCTGATACAGGATATCTTCGCCACACTACACCGACATAAGTGTGAGAGCCTCACCGACCGGTCATATTTACCTAATTATTAGTTAATAGACTATGGCATTTTTAATCGCCAAATAATAAAACGTTCCCAACCATGCATGGCTACCCACAGGGCGAGATGGAAACACAACACCAAATTAGTAGGTGTCGCAATGTAATGTAGAAGCATTCTCTTTCACCGCCTCATCCCCGTATGAGCTAACTCGACCTCCCAGAGCCTCAGCTCCCAAACGGCATTGACCCCAAAGAATTTTTATCGGCGCCACAAAAAGTATGCTCTTTCTAACACTTAATGAATACACACTTCGCAGGTATCATATGTTTCACAGTGGTGTCGCTTTCCTCCGAATGTCATACTTGTTGCAGACAAATATTATGACCTGGGCGATATATTTCCTTTGAATTGTCAAGTAAAACCTATCAGACTACACTTGCGCTGAGCGGTATTTAAAGGACTGTTGTGTTAAATGATGGGTCTGGAGGCATCTGATTGAACACTTCGGTCTCAATTGGTCAAATCATAGCGCCATCAATCAGGCTAGCGTTACCTGTGAGATTCCGTATATGTGTTTGTGGTGACAAGACCAGAAAAGAAAAAGTTATAATTAATTTACACAAAAAAGATTTACACACAAAGGACAACTGCCAAACCAGTGAAATTTAATGTTGTAGAAGGTTTCATTTTTGTTTTCATGTCATGTGATCCGACAAGACAGTTAAAAGGATTCTTAAGATGATTATTTATATATTTAAGGTTATTGTTAATAGTAGGGGGCCAGGTAATATTCATTCAATTTAAATTTCACGTTTATATATCTGTAGCTAGCAAAACATTCAAAAAGCATTACATCCAAGGACGCACCAGGCGAAGAGCTGACATTAATGAAGACATGAAAGGACGGTTTAATGTCATTGCGATGATTAAATTGTTCAGCAACTATTTACACATGGTTTTGAATTGTATAAAAGTAATATTTTCATGAAAAGTAATATTTTCATTTTCAATTTCATGCCTTGATGCCAATATGATAAAGAAATTGTATGTATAGAAACTAACTTCATTCTTCTTCTTTTTTCTTTTTTTTTTTTTTTGCCTTTCGTTAAAAACGGCATTTGTTTAAAGAAAGATATTTCCAAACCTTGATAACCTTCTATATATGTATAAAATATATCTTCATAGTTATTTAAAGATGTTATTTTTTGGTTTAGAGATATTACCCTGGAAGGCCAGTCGAAAGGTCTTTAATCTAATAGAATATGTGATATTGAATACTATTTGAAACCATTGAAAAACGCATATAGTTTTGAGTAAGCAGATCTGAGATGTAAATACAACATACAAATACATAACATTGCATTATTCTCTTTGATATTTGAACCTTTTTCTACCATATTTTCCGTATAAAATGGTAGAATGGTTTCAAGTGACAAGGTTATGGTTGATTGAGAATAAAAAAAGGAGACGAAAATTCATAGTTGAATAGATCGTCATATCTCAATCACATGCATATGCTATTTGTAGGGAAGGATTTCTTTCAACACAAAGAGAGGCATATGTATATATATATATATATATATGAACACGTGCAGCCGTGTCCGGTAGCCATTGTCATAGTGTACAAGATAGAGATTCCTTGTCCATATCGCCAAATCACGAAAACCTCATTTCGTCAAAGCATCTTCAACTTAACCTGATCCGGCCCTGTGCTCTATTTAATAAATATCATTTTCAATTTTAATAATGGGTTAAATAAATATTTCATGAATAAAAATATTAGTCATTATGCAACGTGAGATGTATTAACCCTGCTAAATTTTACTTAAACCTTCGTTAAAGGTATTTTTAATTTTATACAGTTAAGCTGACAAATACAGACTATGCTATGTCGTCCAGTATAGGCGAGGATTCTTCCCTTGGTACCATCAGCCCTAATTCCGCCCAAGTCTCCGGCGCGGCTTTCAAAGGGATTCAGCCTGTCACTATCTGGTTTTTATTTGAATTAGATAAAAACATGAAACTTACAAGAAGCGACATGTGCTCAGCAAACGTCAGCTCTTATTTTCCAAAACAATGGTGATGAGGTACATTTCGCTGGTAGTTAGAGTGTGGCTGACTTCTCTAACCGCTATTTCTCTCGACATATCAAAGGACGGGAATAATAGCAAATGAGACCCCAACAATGTCTGTCTCGTATAGAGAGAAGAGCTATGCTGTAACATTACAACTATACTAGTTATTGATATAAATTTTATAAAAGAGAGACTAGTCTAAAATCGAATTTGGACACACCAAAAGATGAAAAAATATCCTTCAGGGATGCACTCTTCTCATCAGTCTATTTTAATGCTTTACAGTTCACATGTGTGTGAAAATCATCAAATCGTTAATTTGTGTTACGTTCATCTTGTTTACTTTATAAATTACATTTTTATCATTTTCTAAATCCATCATAAAGTAAACGATGATGGAAGAGAAATGATATAATAAATTAATACTTAAAGATATATTGGGATTTAACACCTCTCTAGCAGAAAGCTTGATTTTAAATCAACGAAGCGACAGAAATGTATATATAACTTAAAAAAAGAAACGAATAATGTCAATGCCAAAACCAAATACATTTAAATGTATATAAGATACGTTTATAACCAAAACATATATAAATATGCACTTTTCAATTACATCTGTATATTTTTGGAAGAACACAATTCTGTATGTTTGAATGAACCACGTGGCTATCATATATAAGTAGCTTAATGATATTTTCATCATGGGGCAATGTCGATATAAATATGTAAATACATACATTTTATTTGATTATACGGCGACAATACTAGAGTAATATCTCCAATACTCATATTTATTCAAAGAAACGTCAACTGTCACGACAGTTTATGAATGCTATAAATTATACATGACAAAATTTTCCGATTCAAATACGTTAATTATATGCCGTGCATGTTAAGAGGACATGATTACTGAGACAATAATCAAAGACCCTTGCATTCATTTTGATGACTTGAAGAAAGGTTAACTCACTATTTACCCCTATGTTTATGCATGACCTAATTAAAGTCTTATGAATATTAATTTTATGTTAATTACCCATCATTACGAAGATAGATGGCTTGAGAAGTGTCATATCTTGCTTGTTATGTTCTCCATCGGGAACATTATTATTTGATTTTTAATAACAATAATGTAAATTAAACAAGAAATAGAGGACAGAGCAATAAGTCGTGATTTTCTAATGTAGTAAATTTCGAACCAATGGACATAATAAGGTCTTAAGTCAATAAGTCAATGTCAATCTGGGCCCCATAAATCTTTTGATGTGATGTTTAACTTTAGTACAATATACATTTGTTACAGTAAAGTATTTTGGAAGTAACCAAAATATACACCAAAACATTAATTCATAGTTTGACAGTTTAAATTTATTCTTCCTTGAAAACACTTCTTCTATAGAAAACGTTTTCGTTTAATATTTCAGTTTTGACATCACTTTAAAATGTCCTATTTGATTCATAGGTTAAAAAAATATATACATATTGTTCATAATCATTTTCTTGTGTTTTGTTTATATGAATTACAAATAGCGATGTTATCATATAGAACAAAATCCATTTCCTACGACTGAAATATACGTATTTTTTATGTCGTTATAAAACAGAAAATGTTCATTTTGTCATGCGATATTCCGACGTTTACCATCATGTTCTAATAACACTAATTATCACATATAAGTCTTTAAACATGTCATCAATTTCTCGCAAATATCATTGATCACTTACTGTGCATTGAACCTAGCTGTTCGTTGTTGTTTCTGGGTTGTTGGTTTTTTTCATTTTGACTTTTATTATGAATTTGTTTAGTGTTACGTATGAGAATATAACGGGTTGGCCTTTTGGATTGTTTGTCCGTCATAACAATGATAATTGTTCCTGAACGTGACAATATTTGGTTGTGAAGGAAACCCCTGATTAAATAGTGTACCAACCTCAATATGTGACAATTGGAAGTAGAATGTTCAAACAACTTTAGCAACAGAGTTGTAGCGAACTTGAGATGGATGGCTATTGGCCATGAGGTAGAAGACAAAGTAGTAAAATGTCGCATACTTAAATCGACCTTCATCTGTCAAACCCAACTTGTATATTTCATATGTATTCTGACAAAATCCATTTTTTAATCCTGGTGCATACTTAAAAAATATGGCTGTAAATAGGACGTAAAACTAATGAAATCAAACAAACGTTTAAAGAAATCGGTTTAATCAATTAATTTTACAGAGATGGCATTTACTCTGACAAAAAGCCAAATCTTACAGTTCAAAACAGCATGACCATTCCAAACATAACATATATCAGCTATCTTATAAAGTTTTTAATTACGAAATACTAAAATTACGCAATAACCTACGTGTAGAGGAAAATGACTTACAACCTTCAGACTATAAACTAATATGGTTATTACCAAAACGACAGCGTATTACTTATAAATAGGATTGGTTTGCATTTGTGCACATTAAAATGTCCACATGGGAGACAATCTATAAAATATGACACAAAAAGGTATTAATTACATATATTTGCGATCTTTAATATTCATAATTCCACTTGAATACAAAATTAGCCTGCATTACCTGTCTTGAACTCGGGTTCACATAAGGACAGGGCATTTTGAAATGGTAGTCACACAAGTTTCACACAATATTTTGATGTATAGACCTGTGTTCTAAAATACATATATATAAAATTATTCATATAGATCTTGTGTAATCGGCAATAACAATGATTATTTTAATTCTGATCATTCCTATGATTAATCGTATGTTAATTTAGAATATCTCTCAAATAGGTAATTAAATGTAAACTGATTGCATTAAACGTTAGATCAGAGTGCGAGTCTTTAAAAACCCACTATTGTATAATTAGGATAGTTTATAGATTTAAAAGTATCATATTTCAATTTGCATTATGAAACAGCCTGTTAATGATAATTTCTTAAAATATATCTAACACCAAGCTGACACATAACAGTGGTAAAAACTTCATGTGAACAGCTGCGACAATTTACCAAACATTAGAGTTTTTGTTACTATGGAAACCCAGGTGGATACAATTTAAAACGAGCATGAAAAAGTGATGCTACCCACAAGGAACACAAAGAAATGCAGATAAATTAAAATATTTTACTACATAATGTATGAGGTCATGGTCCATTTGTCAAGTAAAATTACCGCTGATACCCAAGGCCTGAAATTGGGCATGACCAAGCAATTCTCAAAATAAAAAAAAAAGAAAAAAAGAAAAAAAATATCAGATAAATTGGTTTGTTTACGTTGATAAATTCTGATTAACGTCATATCTACTGCTTATATTATTGAAGTTTGCCCTATCTCTGTCATGTATGCCTTTATAGTAAGTATGAGCTGGGAGACATTAGAATTGTGTCTCCTTGTGATAGTGTAAATCTGATTACCTTATAGTGTTACCCTACCGCAGCGTACTGCTGCAGACACAAATTACACATTTCAAAGCAAATCAACTATTCATCTTACAAATACATATACATTGTAGATTTTTTTATCTGGCGTGTTGAGGAAAATATTGAATTGTATCAGGTTTAGTATTTGTTTTTTACTAGTAGTAGTATAAGTTTCATACTCTGTTAGTAGTTATTGCAGGAGCATTGTTTACCATTGTTTGTCGGAAGTTTATTGGTTTATAAATACGACAGTGGCAAAGATTTAGGTAAGCAGCCATTTGTCATACCTTCTCCTGTCCTGTCTAGATACCCAGCAGGTATCCAAATGTCAGGTGTAACAGGTGAAAGTGAAAGTTACATCAGCTGTTAGATACAGGTAAGCTCTGTATATTATATACTCTTTATCGGTCATGTAACTGTTATAAATATTCATACATATTTACTCAACATTCTAAATAGCACACGGACAAATATGTGTTTTGTTCGGTGATTACGACGGATTTTTAGTTAACCTTGAGATAACGGCAAGTCTTATTTTTCATTGCTTTGTGTGTTTAAACTTTCTGTTGAAGGTTACATCCAAATAATCACAATATTTTTAGGATTATTTGATATGAATATCTATAATACACTAAAATTGAATTAAAATGTATCATGTATATTTTTTGGTTTATTTTGGATTTTTTTCTAGGACGACAGTTGCTGGGTCTCTTTTCTCTAAATGAAATTATTGTGCTTGAAATAAGTCTGTTTCTGCTGCACAATACAATGCTTGTATAATTATGACACACACATGTCACACATACTCACAGATGTTACAAGCCGTCAAACAAATGCACTTGACACAAGGATTCTATATTTATTTCTGTCATATTAGGTTTTTTTTCAAATTTGTAATGACTGTCTGTTAAACATCCATCAAAAAGAACAATTGGTTAACTTTTCAAGTGTACATCTGTACAATGGATATATATTTTTATCCATATTCCTGCACTTTTATAATTTATGGCAGCTTCTGCTTTTGATATGTCAATACTTAGTGAATACATTTGTAAATACTTAGCGATGATTTAAGGTCCATATTACCTAACATCCATCCATTACTTACTAATTAGATGTCAATAGCTGTCTTATGTCAACCAGTGCAGTTTGTAGGCAAGATCACGTTCTGTATAACGTTAACATATAATTATAATAACTTCAGATCATACAGTAAAGATGAACTATAAAATAGAAAAAACTTCGATATATAGGCGATACTCCTTTTATATTATCGTCGATATCTATTTCAGCATTTCTTAAAAAACTTAATTGCAAAATGCTTTTCAACACTCCAAAAAGCGACACATAAATTTGGACCTAGTTTCACGAACATTCCTTAACGGAAATCCGTTACCTTAAAATTATCAAATTACTATTGGAAAATTGTTAACTGAAAATTATCAAATTACTGACGGAAATTCGTCAACTAAAAATTACCAAATCACTGAAGGAAATTCGTTAACTTAAAATTATTAAATCACTGAAGGAAATTCGTTAACTTAGAATTACCAAATCACTGAAGGAAATTCGTTAACTGAGAATTACCAAATCACTGAAGGAAATTCGTTAACTTAGATCCCCCTTACATTCTTTTGTGTTTTCTTATGGATATACTACGAATTTTCGTAAATTAAGAAATGTGGCTGACCTTATCAACTTTCATCAATATCATGAAACAAAAATGATGTTCGAAATATTTAAAGATGCTCCATCGCTGACAAAGGGTATTTTTTCTCTATCAGAAACAGGAACAGACGATTATGGTTTTTTCTTCAGTTACAAAAGTTACTTACTTTACATCATTACTACAATTGAAAAGTTTGAGCTTTTATTTTGGTTCAACATAAAATTATTAAAAAATAATTAATTTCATCCCGAAAAAAAATCCGTGACATTATGTTCTATATGGAATGAATTTCTGACTGCGCATGCACCGAAAGCAAAACAAATTATTTTATATTATTTTTTGTGAAAATAAGAAATATATACCCGAGTAAAAACCAATTATTGTTCAAATGATGAGTATCATTTATTCTCTTTATGCGACGGAGCATCTTTAAGATATTACCTAGAAATACCTACAGTACAGAAATATCTTGTGAAAGGAATTTTGCATGTTTATGATTTACTAAGAATAGATTTTTTGAACTATTAAAAAAGAGATGAAGTCCCGTTGACCTCTCACTCGCCACATGTCCCAATCGTTACATACCAAAGCGGTTTAACGGAATGCTCAGCACAAAAGAACGATCAACGTGCTGAAGTAGACAAAGCCGGAAACATTTTAAAAATAGACGCAATATACCGCCGTATCATAAAATTAAACTTCCGAATAAAATCTGGGAGACGTAACGTTTTTTGACAATTTAACGATTGAAAAAAGACGGTTAACGTAAAATTCGTAGGAAAAGGAAGCGTGTACCTCACAAATGTCAGTTTAATTACCATTCGGCCATTGGGTAACACACAATTCAGCTTTATACATAGGATTCAGAGTATTTGATTGAAAACATCCCATAATTTCAAAGCAAACTGTGAGGCAACGGTCACAGGTCCGCCGAACTGCGGGTGAATTAAACTGTGATACTTTACTTTTAACGGTCAAATAAAAACTTCCCACGTGGGGTGTTTTCATGTTTTTACATTCCTTAAGGTCAGCTAGGTACGGTCTGCCGTCCTAGTGATTGTTGTCTGTCTGTCGTCTTTATTTGATATGTTTTAACACAATATATGCACTTTTCTACTTTTGATCTTGAGGTAGACATTTTTATTTCTATATATTTCCCTCGTCTTCCAATCTGTTTTATGTTTCCTCTCACACTGAACATATATTATAATATATTGTTATCGCTGTCATTCATATTATTACAAAATGTATTGTGGAGAAGGCATGCTCAAGTTATGATAAATTTTGCCTCGTCATTTAGTACATTAATTAAGACAATAAAATGTGAATCGAAAATCATTTGTTGGTTTGATTTTACAAAATATGTGTTATTGCTAGAAATCTAGGAATCACCAGGACCGACATTAAAACTTAGAGTATCCGATTAAAAACCGCATACCTTACACTCCTTAAATTACGCGCGGACCCATCTGCACAAAACAAATAGATGATTTTTTACTTACAACTGTAAATGTCGAGTTCAAAATAATTGTATACATGCAATGTCAATATATTCGAAAAAAGAAATCAGGCTAAACCGCTGAAAATGCCATGTCCAGATAACATGCAATATTTCTCCACGTGATATTAACGAGTATTTAAAATGATGCAGTTCATCGTATGTAATTTCTTGACTTTTAATGTCACTATGTAATTATAATTATTTTTATCGTCGTTCGTGCTAAATGCTTCATTAACTTGCGAAATACATACTATATATACGGGGGCAGACGGTGCAGCGTGATCAGGCCAACAGATGTATTACCATAAAGGACTTTATCGCGGAAAGGTTAAGAGATCGCGTTATAAAATTGCAAATTATACTTCACCGGGTCATGCACACTTAAATGAAAAATATTTCTTATCGGGTATCAAATTGAATATATATACCGGTAATCGCGTTAGAAATACACGATCTTTCGTCCTAGCCGTCCATCAGGCACATTCTGTCACAGAGGCCCGACACCTTCGCCCCGAGACCGGAAGAAAAATACAAATTTAAGGGTTTTATCGCCCTTATATCATCACATAATCTACCGGACCGTTTTTCATTATGTATAAACCTGATGGAGTCAATATAAGATTTAACGCCTTAGATGAGATAAAGAACATCCCCACGTTCACACGTCTGATAACAATTATACATTTACACCACAACGAGGCTGTATTTGTGTCCATCCGCCCTGAAAAAAAGAAGTTCGGACATGACGATCTCATTACCTTGTAACCACGTGCGCTGATAAAAAGTAGATCACGTTTCGGTTGATGTTTTAGATACGATAGCGTTAGCTACTCTAGATATTCTTGTGGTTAAAATCTGATGATGAGGGAGGGTATTTACACGATGTTTCTGTATAAGACATGAGTTGAGCAATGATTTACGCACAACACACTATAGACTTCTCGTACAAATAAAATGGTTGCACCTCAAATACTTAAATGAAATGTTGTTAACTGATAAGCTTACAAACAACCGGTACAACTTCATATGTTCAAATTTGTTAATGTATATGAGCTGTTAAGTTTACATATTCAAACACAAAAAAGAAAGTCACCTGTTATCCATTTCAAAGTTTTCAAATACCAATACTTGTCACCTGCAGATAAACAACGTTGATAACAATTTTTTAAAAGTCCTGTTATAATTGAAACAAAAATCAATGGTTTAAAATTAAATGAATTACACATTGATGAACAAATTCTTAAAAAAAGGTTTCAAGTCAATGAAAATGATTGCAAGATTCATCATAATATTACTTCACTGAACACGCTTACCAACGAGATCAAACTGGCTCTAGGCTATTGAATGTTCCTTTTCTCGATTAAGGTTTGATGTTTTACTTAGATTTGTGTGGTAGGTTTGGTCGATCATCTAAGGAAAGCTTTCATTTATGAACACGTGAATCTGCGTCTAATCTATAACTTTTTCCTCATTTATTTGTGAGCATGTTTGTGGTTTATTAAAGGCCCACTACCTTTCCGAAACGGCTTTTAATTTTCAAAATGGGAATATAAAACAAGATCGATAATTTTGTAGAGTCGCAAAAATTGTTAACTTACCGTTAATACTACATTTATTTTCACCTTCGGAACGATTTGATTGAAATAAATAAAATGTTTATTTTCATAACGCGGGTCGTATTATGTTTCCCGCCGTCATCCTAAATACCACGCGGTAGTTGACTATCACTGCGCCAGACGGCAAAACAGCGAATTGACTCTCCACTGTTTTCATATGTTACGCAGGAAATCTTGCATATGTTTGGTGTCGTAACCTTATTTTAGGTCATCGGTACGCATTTTCTGATGTTATTAATGTTTTTTTAAGAAACCTTTATATTTTGCTCCGGAAAGGTAATGGGCCTTTAAGTATCCGTATCTATTGCGCATTAATTATATTTTATACCGGTATCAGCTATCAAGCGCTCGAATTGTCGCAATTTAATCATATATGAGTTGTTATAATAATTAAAAAATTGCAGTCCTAAGCGATTGATAATTTAATCAGATTATCACTGTTCTATCTATTGGGTATGAAGCAAAAGACAACATAATCCGTGTGAAATCACTCAAATAATGAAATATATTCTACATCAAACTTCAAGTGGTTCAGTTCTTTCTGCAATATAAAACATGTAAACATGAAATGATTGTCATCAGAGTAGACTAATATTTAGAATTGTTAATAAATCCAAAATATATCTTTACAACAAATAACACAAGTGTACGTTTCCATATAATTAGTGTCATCTTTTATCAGTGACTGATCATTGTCAATCAAGAACAATGACAAACAATATTAACCTCAATTATCCATATATATTACGATAGTAGAGAAACACTTGTCTGGGACATTACTATAATAAATGCACATATTTTTAAAAACCCACTACTTTTCAAAAAAAAAAAAATCATATTGATGGCTTAAGATTAGGTCGTCAAAGAAATGCGGAATTATCTACGTAATCTATGTTAACAGTGAAGATTCATTTGGCTGTTTTGCCGTTTGGCGTAGTGATAGACAACCAACTTGCGGGAAACATAAGGCGACCCACGTTATGAAAATTAACTTTTAATTTATTTAAATCATATTGCTTAGAAGGTGATGCTAAGTGTAGTATTCATGGTAATAACTTTCGTGACTCTACGAGAAATCAGTTCTCGTTTTACATTACCATTTAAAAAATTCAATGTCGTTTCGGAAAGGTAGCGAGGGTTTAACATTGTTTGTATTGTGCTCTCTGCATGTGGGTTCATGTCATTGACAGTTGAGAATGGTCGAATCTATAATTACGTTAACCTGGTAAAATCGTATTTACGCCTAAATTTGATTAGACTAAAATAGGTTTGCTTAGAGAAAGTAAATTTTGAAAATTTACATCAATATCAGTTTAGGGGTAAACCAATAGAAACGGAGCTAACGATTCTGCATGATTTTATAGTTCTGCACACCGTTAACATACTGGCATTGTAACTTCATATTAGACTGTAGAGACGAACTAGAATACAAAAGAAATCTTCGAAATATTGTCAATACTCTTCGTGTTGTATCGTCGTCGGCTATATCAGTATTTATTGTACACTACCCTGCATGAGGTCATAGTCAATAACAAAAAGCAAAAGTAATATTAAAGGAGATTGTTTGCGTTATAATATCAATATGGATAATATTGTTTTACCAGCGCTCACACTTAGTGGGAAACAAATCAATATATAAATAGTATTACTAGTTAGTTAATGTACTTGCGTGGCAACAACTTTGCCGTACCTACGTCTACTTTTCCATATAACTGTCTACATGTTATAATATCAATGATAATAAATCATAAAATTAATGACTGCAAATCGTCAAATTAATGACCACTTCGTGATGTAGTTTAGTGGGCATCATTCGTATTATTTGTGACTTTACATCGCTATACAAAACATTTCAGTCTTAAACAGTTTACCTCTATAGATTTCAAACTGTTCAAAATTAATAAATGCAAATTGTAATAAAAAGAAATACAAAAATGTTCATTTTATTAATTTAATTGTTTAGTAATTACGTTGCATGAATTACAATAGCGCACATGAATATCGCCTGAATATATTACACTATTGTTAGTATTGGTGCTCAAATTTACGTACTTAATTCATACAAATTAATGGACACCCGACTACATCAATGAATTTCATATTGATATGATAGAAATAACAAATCAAACCAACATTATTGATAAAAGACAATGTTTTGCGAGTTTAAAAGATATGAAGATGGCGATTTTCACTTTCAATAAACTTACACTGAATGACTGCATTCGGGCTTCCGCATCATATTTATTATGATAACAACATTCAAACATGACGTCTAGTTTGTATAAGTCTGACATTTGAAAGACAGATTGAGCAAATATGTGCATACGAAAATGAATAATCAACATTAAATCCCGTTATGCTAATGAGTAAGATATAAATAACATTTTATCTACAGACATCTCTAGAACATAAATATAAAATACACCTGCGTTTTGTAACACTTTAATCGTTTTAACACAATTTGTTGATTTCCTTATGAAATAGTTTCCTTTAAAATGAAGATTAATAATGTATATATATAATGTATATATATATATATATATAAATAAAAAAGAACAATGTCCATGTGATGGTTTCCATATACATAAAAAAACACAACTATAAAACAGTTTTTTCTCCCTAGCGCTTTCTCGGCTCATGCCGGTCTTCAGGGGTTTGAATTCTTTTATTTGTAAAACATGACGTCATAGTACAATGACGTCATAGTAAGATTACGTCATGACATGGTACATAAAGATATTGTGAATGGTTCTGGAAGAAAATAACAAAAACATGAGGACGAAATAAAAACTAATATGAAGTTCCTTTGTCCCGTTCTGAATTTAGCACAGGTTTCATAAGTTGAATGAAATACATTTCTTTATTTTCTCTTACATTACATTACACCGACAACAAACCAAAACAGACCATCTCAGATATTTAACAGTAAACGAACATTGTCATATGTGTGCTAATGATAATTTTTTATTTTACCAATATATCAAATGTCCAATTCAGATCTTTTAAAAAGAGAAAATAAAGAAATGTATTTCATTCAACTTATGAAACCTGTGCTAAATTCAGAACGGGACAAAGGAACTTCATATTAGTTTTTATTTCGTCCTCATGTTTTTGTTATTTTCTTCCAGAACCATTCACAATATCTTTATGTACCATGTCATGACGTAATCTTACTATGACGTCATTGTACTATGACGTCATGTTTTACAAATAAAAGAATTCAAACCCCTGAAGACCGGCATGAGCCGAGAAAGCGCTAGGGAGAAAAAACTGTTTTATAGTTGTGTTTTTATATATATATATATATATATATATGTAAAGGTCATTGGTTCTAGACATATTTGACGGGATCAAATTCTTTCACACGAGAATCTTTCAGAAATAACAACAAGTTCAAGAGCACTAACATTGTTGACTAACACGGTCGCTTGTCAGGATCACATTCACTATGTACGTATTTCAAAATTACCGAAGTATCATTTGCTCTTAATGTTTTACATACCTGTATACCTTAAAATTTTGGTAATTGTTTTTCATTTTGTTATAATGATACACAATGGTCGAATTTAATATCACAATATTCAAATCCTTACGCAAGAAAAGCACCTATAGTATTTAGTATAAGATTTATTGCTAAAATATAGTTGTAATCTACTTTATTTTCGCGACATACAAATTTTGTCTTGATTAGCTCCCCCTCGTGAATTCAATATTTTTCCAAACGTATTCATGTATATTAATACACGACAGTCAGTAAGAACCATTGTTTGCTTATTGGTGTTTTCGAGAATATTTGACGATACTGACGACGCGAAGTATTAAATACGTGAAAATACTACCAGTTTACAGTATAGCATAGTGATATCGAATTGTAGCGATTAGTTTTTCTTGGATTCCTGGATTCCAGATTTACATGGTAAAGATTGTCCGGAAATCAGGACCAATTGACATATATGGGCCGGGTGACATTCAGATGTCATATCTAAAAAAAAAAAAAAAAAAAAAAACATCTCATATAAATTACGACAACATATATACAACGTCAGAAAAAACCATGTGTACATGGAATAAGCAAGTGATCCTCGAAATAGCATTTTAGTCGACTTTTGAGAGAGATGATAATAATTTTTATATGACATTTCTGATCATTAACGAAACATGTCCGACCATCAATACATAAACAGGGAATGTTGTGTGCTATCCATGCTCACCTTAGCATCGGGAGGGCAAACTATCGTCTCACAGTTGATGCGACGTCGCGACGACAGTCTGTGTTTTACCTCTAATCAAACCGTAGTATGTCACGCCGGCCAACGTTAATGGGCACATAGGGACAGGACCACAGGTGCTAGCGCTGTAGATCAAGTTAAGATGACAGCATTATGCTCTCCGTACAAATCAATTGTCCAGCCACTCCGCTTGTTTTCCACTTCTGTGGTGTAGTTAGGTATTGTTTCACACTCATCTATACCGTGTAAGGCAATATCAATTTACTGTAGCAAAAGAAAATATACCATTACTATTTAGATTTAGAAACAATTATCAATCAACATAATCACAAATATAAAAAATAAAGTATCAAATTAATATCGACAAATTATAGACAAGACAGAATTAAAGTTAAACCTGCCTAAGAGACAACCTCTGTATAACGACTATCTGCTTAATAACACTACTCTCTTGTGGTCCAAAATAGTCGGGCTTGTAATCCCAAATAGCCAATTTCAATACAATTGTACCTTTATAAAACGACCATTTTCTTTTATCCTATGAATGACCGTTATAGTCAAGTTCGATGGTATATAGTATCATGAAAATGAAATGGGGGAATAGCTAGTGTAACTATAAAATCTATAAAACTAGAGTTGGATTGGCTTGGTGTGATGCTTGCAACCACTAGTATGGGTTTATCAGTTTAATTTCTCCTGACATATGTATTGACTTATTGCTTCAAAACAGGCATGAAATATGACATTGCTACACGATTGATACCTACAGTGTATATAATGTCGCTGATCGCTTATATTGCCTTGCAGGTAGGGCGGAAGAATGGCATGTACCTATTGCCCTCACTACAAACTAAAAGGTGATGGCTTTGGTTATACTTAAGCTCTCATGAACAAGACGTTTATATCCTCTGTCAAGACATATATCTACGTTTCTAGAATACTGTAAACTACCTTATCTGTGCGACTCTAGACCTGCAGACTCTATTTCGCAGTAAAAGTATATATGATCCTACTCTATCTACTATTGAAACATTTTCGAGGAGATAAACTTTCGCGATTTCACAGTGATCGGCACGAAATGTAAACGCTCGCAAAATTAGTTGTTTTCCACTAGGAGTTGCTACTTCCACTTGTCTTCGTTTTACAGTGGTATTTGCTACAGTTGCTTGTCTTTGTTTTACAGTAGTAGTTGCTACAGTTGCTTGTCTTTGTTTTACAGTACTAGTTGATACTCCTGCTTGTCTTTGTTTTACAGTAGTAGTTGCTACTCCTGCTTGTCTTTGTTTTACAGTAGTAGTTGCTACAGTTGCTTGTCTTTGTTTTACAGTAGTAGTTGCTACAGTTGCTTGTCTTTGTTTTACAGTAATAGTTGCTACTCCTGCTTGTCTTTGTTTTACAGTGGTAGTTGCTACTCCAGCTGGTCTTTGTTTTACAGTAGGTAGTTGCTACTCCAGCTGGTCTTTGTTTTACAGTAGTAGTTGCTACTCCTGTTTTGTCTTTGTTTTACAGTGGTAGTTGCTACAGTTTATAGTCTTTGTTTTACAGTAGTAGTTGCTACAGTTGCTTCTCTTTGTTTTTCAGTGGTAGTTGCTACAGCTGTTTTTCTTTGTTTTACAGTAGTAGTTGTACTACTTGCTGCTGGTCTTTGTTTTACAGTGGTAGTTGCTACAGTTGCTGTCTTTGTTTTACAGTAGTAGTTGCTACAGTTGCTTCTCTTTGTTTTTCAGTGGTAGTTGCTACAGCTGTTTTTCTTTGTTTTACAGTAGTAGTTGCTACAGTGTGTCTTTGTTTTACAGTAGTAGTTGCTACAGTTGCTTCTCTTTGTTTTACAGTAGTAGTTGCTACAGCTGCTGTCTTTGTTTTACAGTAGTAGTTGCTACAGTTGCTTGTCTTTGTTTTACAGTAGTAGTTGCTACAGTTGCTTGTCTTTGTTTTACAGTTGCGTAGTAGTGCTACAGTTGCTTTCTTTGTTTTACAGTAGTAGTTGCTACAGTCTGCTTCTTTGTTTTTTTTACAGTAGTAGTTGCTACAGTGCTGTCTTTGTTTTACAGTAGTAGTTGCTACAGTTGTTTTTTACAGTAGTTTGCTACAGTTGTACTGCTTCTTTGTTTTACAGTAGTAGTTGCTACATGCTAGTTTGTTTTACAGTTAGTTGCTTCTTTTGTCTTTTTTTACAGTAGTAGTTGCTACAGTGCTTCTCTTTGTTTTACAGTAGTAGTTGCTACAGTTGCTTCTCTTTGTTTTACAGTAGTAGTTGCTACAGTTGCTTGTCTTTGTTTTACAGTAGTTTGCTACAGTTGTTTTCAGTAGTAGTTGCTACAGTGCTTTCTTTGTTTTACAGTAGTAGTTGCTACTCCAGTGCTTTGTTTTACAGTAGTAGTTGCTACAGTGCTTTCTTTGTTTTACAGTAGTAGTTGCTACAGTTGCTTTCTTTGTTTTACAGTAGTAGTTGCTACAGTTGCTTGTCTTTGTTTTACAGTAGTAGTTGCTACAGTTGCTTGTCTTTGTTTTACAGTAGTTGCTACAGTTTTCTTTGTTTTACAGTAGTAGTTGCTACTTGCTTTGTTTACAGTTGTAGTTGCTACAGTTGCTAGTCTTTGTTTTACAGTAGTAGTTGCTACAGTTGCTCTCTTTGTTTTACAGTAGTAGTTGCTACAGTTGCTTCTCTTTGTTTTACAGTAGTAGTTGCTACAGTTGCTTCTCTTTGTTTTACAGTGTAGTTGCTACAGTTGCTTGTCTTTGTTTTACAGTAGTAGTTGCTACAGTTGCTTGTCTTTGTTTTACAGTAGTAGTTGCTACAGTTGCTTGTCTTTGTTTTACAGTAGTAGTTGCTACAGTTGCTTTTCTTTGTTTTACAGTAGTAGTTGACATGTAGTTCTTTTTTACAGTTAGTTGCTACTCCAGCTGTCTTTTGTTTTACAGTAGTAGTTGCTACAGCTGTGTTTTCTTAGTGATATTTTTGTTTTGTTTACAGTGGTAGTTGCTACAGTTGCTAGTCTTTGTTTTACAGTAGTAGTTGCTACAGTTGCTTCTCTTTGTTTTACAGTAGTAGTTGCTACAGTTGCTTTCTCTTTGTTTTACAGTGGTAGTTGCTACAGTTGCTTAGTCTTTGTTTTACAGTAGTAGTTGCTACAGTTGCTCAGTGCTTTGCTCTTTGTTTTACAGTGGTAGTTGCTACAGCTGTTCTTTGCTCTAGTCTTTGTTTTACAGTGGTAGTTGCTACAGTTGCTCTTTGTTTTACAGTAGTAGTTGCTACAGTTGCTTCTCATTGTTTTACAGTAGTAGTTGCTACAGTTGCTAGTCTTTGTTTTTTACAGTGGTAGTTGCTACAGTTGCTTGTCTTTGTTTTACAGTAGGTAGTTGCTACAGTTGCTTGTCTTTGTTTTACAGTAGTAGTTGCTACAGTTGCTGTCTTTGTTTTACAGTTTGCTACAGTTGCTTCTCTTTGTTTTACAGTGTAGTAGTTGCTACAGTTGCTGTCTTTGTTTTACAGTAGTATTGCTACAGTTGCTAGTCTTTGTTTTACAGTAGTAGTTGCTACAGCTTGCTTGTCTTTGTTTTACAGTAGTAGTTGCTACAGTTGCTTGTCTTTGTTTTACAGTAGTAGTTGCTACAGTTGTTAGTCTTTGTTTTACAGTAGTAGTTGCTACTCCTGCTTGCCTTTGTTTTACAGTGGTAGTTGCTACTCCAGCTGGTCTTTGTTTTACAGTAGTAGTTGCTACAGTTGCTTGTCTTCGTTTTACAGTCTTGCTTTCTTTGTTTACAGTAGTAGTTGCTACAGCTGCTTCCTTTGTTTTGCTACAGCAGTAGTAGTTGCTACAGCTGCTTCTCTTTGTTTTACAGTAGTAGTTGATACTCCTGCTTCTCTTTGTTTTACAGTGGTAGTTGCTACAGTTGTTAGTATTTGTTTTACAGTAGTAATTGCTACAGTTGCTTCTCTTTGTTTTACAGTGGTAGTTGCTACAGTTGCTTGTCTTTGTTTTACATTAGTAGTTGCTACAGTTGTTTGTCTTTGTTTTACAGTGGTAGTTGCTACAGTTTCTAGTCTTTGTTTTACAGTAGTAGTTGCTACAGTTGCTTCTCTTTGTTTTACAGAAGTAGTTGCTACTCCAGCTGGTCTTTGTTTTACAGTGGTAGTTGATACTCCTGCTTCTCTTTGTTTTACAGTAGTAGTTGATACTCCTGCTTCTCTTTGTTTTACACTAGTAGTTGCTACAGTTGCTAGTCTTTGTTTTACAGTAGTAGTTGCTATAGTTGCTTCTCTGTTTTACAGTGATAGTTGCTACAGCTGCTGGTTTTTCCTTACTCTTAGTAATAGCACGAGTGATGGTTTATTCTGCAGTACAATTGAGTATATCGCCGCAAACCTACCACGATACTATGCTAATATTCAGCTTAAATTCAATATATTTAATTTAAAGTGAATAGTCGGGCAAAGAAAACCAGTCTTAATGCGTTCATTGGCCTTCCAAAAGTTCTCACATATTAATACGACGGTCAAGTTCTGGAATATCGAGGATGACATTTCCCAGTTCTGACCATTGAAATAAATAAAAGTTGGAGCATTGAAAGCGAGGCTGCGTGGAAATGTAACCACCGACATAGTCAGCCGGGAGGACGTTTTAGGATTCCTATACTTAAAATTAATTTCTTCGTACGCAGACAGATTTTGACGAGAGATATTCTAATTCTTTTTCATAAGAAATTATACTGGATACATTCACACCATTTTTACCGACTTTAGCCATCCTTGCCCGACTGTTCACTTTAAGTTACGTGATATGTTATTTCTCCTTTATAAGTTTCTTATGCTTGAACATTTAAGATAGCAGAAAAGGAGAATATGGTTGGACTTGTTTACACATAAAGTCACCGAAAAGAATAAGAAAGACTTTATTTTAAAATCAAAACGAAAATGTTGGCTCGAGACTCAACCCGCAAAATAAACATATTTTACGAATGAAGGGAGACAACTCCAGGTAGAAAATTTAAAGTAGTTATGGTTATGTTTTATGTTGATGCATTCATTCATATACAAATGCAAAGAAAAAAATCTACAAATACATGTACCTTAAACAAATGATTACAATCCTTTTCACCTTCTTAATAACTATTCATTACAATTTCTTCATCGTGTATCAGGTTAACTTCAGCTCTTAAAACCAACCGTGGTCAATGGCAGAGAAAGAAAAATAAAGTGACAAAGTTCTGTATTTTTATATATACGACATTATGAAATCATAAATAGCTAACTTTCTTATCAAGTACCTCAGAGGAACCTACTTAGATTTGAGATGCAATATATATACGGACAGTTTATAATGCTTGGAATACCAAAATTTCTTTAAAAGGAAAATATCAAATCATAAAATTATCTGGGTTGTGAAGTTTTCCCGTTTGAAAAAGGTTAGGATATTGGTATCTGCCTATATTTCATTTCTAAATGGCTGTATTGGTGTAAATTGCATAAGATCTTATACAAAATGATTCATTTAAATTAAGCATGTCTGACCCACGCATTGCAGGTCCTGGCTGTTCCCTGATTCACGAGAGGCCTTTGAATATATTATACTAAATTTGGGATAGAATCATAAATCAGGCTATGTCAAAGCTTCTGCAGAAAAATACAAAGTCTAAGTTCAAAGTTTATCTACCATCCGTGATGACAAGAAACGTCCATTACTTGTGTCTAAAGGGACACCAACCGATTATGAAAAACCACACAGAACGAATTCTTAATTTGAAAAAGGTAACATAAGGCAAACGATTGGGTTTGAATCGTTGATAGTATATTAAACCATAACAAGTATTGATACTTCGCGTCCACAAATAATGTCCTTCCACCGTTTTTTGGTCTATGAATTGATTAACTACAAATTATATTGAGAATAATGTCTAATTATCATATCATTATAGCATGTTTCAGAAGTTTATGGAGAATATATCCTATAATTATCCATAATGGGTTATATATCTACTTAGATCTATGTGCTTCAATTATACGGTAAATGTGGATATATTCGGTTTGGAATGTTTTCTCAATGTCATCTTTCAAACCGTTCATGGTGTGAACATTTTCGGCTGTGTATCCACTTTCGACTGATATTAATATTTACATATGTTCAACGTGGTTATTTTCGCAAGATTAAATGAAATATGGGGGATCTAGACAATAGAGAATAGCGGCGTGATCAGATGGCAGAGTAAACATGATTAAGTAAGGGTAACGTTTAAACATAAATCATTATACTAACAAAAAAGAATTAGTTATTCCGGTAAAAATGTTTTATCAGAAAAACTAATTAAAATTTAGCAGTTAATTCGGTAATTCAGATGTTTTGCAATCGTATGTATGCATGGAAATATGAACAAACAGAACCAAGACCCGTGCGTCACCAACATTAAAAGAATATGAAATGTTGAGAAAAAATAATTAATCATTATTTTGTGGTTTCCCATTTCCATTATTCTGTTGCATAACTATGGCATCTATTGTAAACCACGACGGATTTAGATAATGAATTATTTGATAATTCGGACAAGCACTTGTTCACTCGGATTTGAAAAAAGTCAGTAATGTCTAACATTTCATAACTTTAATTGGGAATACTTAAAATATTCTCCACTTCATCCGTCTGTGTTGCGTTAATGTCTGATGTCTATATGTGGTGTTAGTGATGTTTCAGACAGTCAATTTCAGCTATGAAATATGCATCAACCGACAGTTTGACGTACCCTAACGACCGGCCGTGTATAAATATTTGTAATATGGCCATCTCTTTGACGTTCATTTGCACGTTAATCATTTTACACAAGTTGTTGAATTATTAATATGTCACTCATTAAAAACAACAATCTATTTCAATATGTTGATAATGCAATAAACAGAATGGAAGAATGTAGAATGTGACTGCTTTTGCAGCAAAATGTGTTAATATTACGTTTTAGTACTATAACCCACTTTATATTGCATAAACAATATTTCCTGATTTCACGTCATCGTTTATTTTCAAAATACTAATGTATTAGCAAATACATCAATTCGCTATTATTCATTTTACTTTTGTTTACAATTATTTGCGGAACCTTCGCAAAAATTTCTCGCCAAATTACGCCATTTTTTTCTCGCGAAAATAAATTGGTTTAAAGTAATTATTCGTATTTAACAATAATTCACATTATTATAATTACAAAGAACAGATAAAGTACGTTTACGTTTTAAGGAATTATAATGTTATCTAACCACTAGAAATGAATAGGTTCAATGATTACAAAAATGTACTTTTTAGTATTTACTACAATATAAAATATTTTAAAATTGACACCTTTATTCTAAATAAAAAATATTTCGTATCATATTTATTTTCGATATATTTGCGAATACATATATTCGTGTTCAAGGGCTGTTTACTACAATCGTACATTCATGTCATGACTTAAACAATTTTCGCGAAAATTTGCATTCGTATTCGAGTTTTCTCGAGTTTGTATCTCGCGAAATAGTGTTATCATGTTAGAGACTGTAAACATAGATCAATCCATACCCATGAAAGAATCTATAATGTTGTCTTAAGGACGTGTACTTGAGAAGACATCCATTAGGATAGCCAAGGACACCGGGGCAAAGCAGACGTCAAACTGGCATATGTAATTTAAACACTCAAGGGACTGAACGCAATGTTATAATTTCATAATATAATACCATAAGTGCGAGGCGCACTTCACTTTGAGAGATTCAGAAAAAAAAAAAACCTCCAGGATCATGACATAGTCTTTTGCTAGCCAATGAAAATGACGGTACTTTAATGCCTGATTGAACTCAAAATGGTGTTTAAAGAGTACCATTATACCATATGAAGAATGTGATTATTGGTAATATTACAAGAACATATGTTACCAAATATATATGTTGTGCAGACAGAGAAACACAAAAACACATAATTCAAGGCTACAAAATAGATGAATATTCCATTTATAATTATAAGGCCAAATATGCATGCGATAGAAATCCAACAGATTTGAGACGGGGGACTAACCGGTAATAAGGTAAAACATTCTAACTGGTAAAGGTAAAACATTCTAACTGGTAAAGTAAAACATCCTAACTGGTAAAGGTAAAACATCTAACTGGTAAAGGGTAAAACATTCTAACTGGTAAAGGTAAAACATCCTAACTGGTAAAGGTAAAACATTCTAACTGGTAAAAAAACATTAAAAAGGTAAAACATACAAACTGTAAAGGTCATCACTTTTTCTAATGGTAAAGGTCCCTAACTGGTAAGGTAAAACATCCTAACTGTTAACACATTAAATATACAATATCACACATTTTGGATGTTTGGGAATATTTAAAGTGTTTTGGATTTCTTTGTTCATATATAAAACTATGGTCACTGTAAACGGGCTATGGTAGACCAAATTATCTATCTCTTAAAAACAACTTTTACGTTTTGTTAACTGATATAATAATTTTGAAATCGTAGCAATCAATAAATGAAAAGTAAAATCGACAAATGTTTAACAGACAGACGATTCGGTCTAGTGCTACGGGGTTCATTCTTCATGAAATCATCTGTTAGAAGATTTATCTTTTACCAGTAAGCTCTGTAACTCTATCTTAACCTGTTCCAAATAAGTAAAAGTGTCACTAAAGGACAATCTAATTAAAATTAGACTTGTAATTCCGCTCCACTATATGATACTATAGTATGCGATATGCTCCAATACAAGATATGCGTTGGAGCGTATCGCAGTGGAGCGGAATTACAAGTCTAATTAGATAGGTACTGTAGCGTTTTGTGGAGTATGTAGTGGAGCGGAATTAGAAGTCTAATTAGATAGGTATTGTAGCGTTTTGTAGAATATCGTATTGGAGCGGAATTACAAGTCTAATTAGATAGGTATTGTAGCGTTTTGTGGAGTATGTAGTGGAGCGGAATTAGAAGTCTAATTAGATAGGTATTGTAGCGTTTTGTAGAATATCGTATTGGAGCGGAATTACAAGTTTAATTAGATAGGTATTGTAGCGTTTTGTGGAGTATCGTAGTGGAGCGGAATTACAAGACTAATTAGATAGGTATTGTAGCGTTTTGTAGAGTATCGTAGTGGAGCGGAATAACAAGTCTAATTTGATAGGCATTGTAGCGTTTTGTATAGTATCGTAGTGGAGCGGAATTACAAGTCTAATTAGATAGGTATTATAGCGTTTTGTGGAGTATGTAGTGGAGCGGAATTAGAAGTCTAATTAGATAGGTATTGTAGCGTTTTGTAGAATATCGTATTGGAGCGGAATTACAAGTCTAATTAGATAGGTATTGTAGCGTTTTGTGGAGTATCGTAGTGGAGCGGAATTACAAGACTAATTAGATAGGTATTGTAGCGTTTTGTGGAGTATTGTAGTGGAGCGGAATTACAAGTCTAATTAGATAGGTATTGTAGCGTTTTGTAGAGTATCGTAGTGGAGCGGAATAACAAGTCTAATTTGATAGGCATTGTAGCGTTTTGTAGAGTATCGTAGTGGAGCGGAATTACAAGTCTAATTAGATAGGTATTGTAGCGTTTTGTAGAGTATCGTAGTGGAGCGGAATTACAAGTCTAATTAGATAGGTATTGTAGCGTTTTGTAGAGTATCGTAGTGGAGCGAAATAACAAGTCTAATTTGATAGGCATTGTAGCGTTTTGTAGAGTATCGTAGTGGAGCGGAATTACAAGTCTAATTAGATAGGTATTGTAGCGTTTTGTAGAGTATCGTAGTGGAGCGGAATTACAAGTCTAATTAGATAGGTATTGTAGCGTTTTGTAGAGTATCGTAGTGGAGCGAAATAACAAGTCTAATTTGATAGGCATTGTAGCGTTTTGTAGCGTTTTGTGGAGTATTGTAGTGGAGCAGAATTACAAGTCTAATTAGATAGGTATTGTAGCGTTTTGTAGAGTATCGTAGGGGAGCGGAATTACAAGTCTAATTAGATAGGTATTGAAGCGTTTTGTAGAGTATCGTAGTGGAGCGGAATTACAAGACTAATTTTAATTAGATTGCACTAATGCATTAAACCCATCTTTGCCCTTTATCTATCAAGAAGAGTTTTTTCTATGTGACACGCTAGTACATGCCAACTTACAGATAGCCAGTACATTAATGTTACATGTCAATGGTGCTAAAAACAATTAAAGTAGACAGGGTATTATTTTTTGGAGGGGCGTTTTGTTCCCTAGACATTATTTCTAAGTTAAGAGCTTTTGGAACACGTCCACTGAAATTTGTTTAGAAGAGAAATTTAGGTAGAAATAACGACACAAAACCCAAAAAGTAGCTTTAGTATAAGTTAGGAAAATACGCATTGTGCAATCTTCTTGCTTTCATCAAGGGGTCACTGTAAAAGGTAAGAGTTTCAATTTAGGTTATTTAGCAGTCAATTAGTGATTAAAATGACATTTTACATTATCTGCATAATAACTATACAACCGCCTCAAAGTTACCTCGAATTGCTGAAACACATCGTCAACTTCAAAAGCTGCTTTCTACTGTTTTATATAGAGACGGAATTAAAAGTTTGATTTACATTTCTATTAATAAAAGTTGTGTGATAAATAAAATCTTACATTCATGCCTATGTTTAAATAAATAATTTGATATGCCATTAGCCTTTATTATTGAACTCGTTTTATACTCTATTTAGAGGAATTTTGCAAAAACAAACAATAAGGCAGAGTTTCCACCTCTGAAGTATGAAAATTTAGGACAGAAAAATATTCTGTCACATGCACAGGGAATATCACTCACGTCAACATAAATACTATAATGAGAAGCTTCTTACAAAATGACACTTGTTATCCTAATGACATCATAAAGCGTAATTGTTGTCTACGGGGCCATAAACACACAAGATACTGGAGTCGTTGAATTAAATGACGAAGGAGACATTTGTGTCCAGAAATAAAGGGGATACTTTTAATATTCACAAACTATTAAAGCCACGTCGTCGTAAAACTGCACATGAAGAATAAGTATACTTAGACAGTATATATTCTACTATCTGTGGCTTCATATTCCGGGATGTATAGACTCATAAGTTACTAGGAAAGCTAATGTCATCGCGTTTGGGATTAATGGAGGCATGAAGTGCTGTGGAGCCCGGCAACAATTCGTCATGATTTAATTGTTGCTATTTGGACAGGACGGGGCACATGTAAATCATTAACTATTGGTTTCAGTCATTATACCGTTATAAAATGGACCACCAGCGAGAGACATCCCTTTCTAGTCATTAGAAAAACGTACATAGATCAACTACCACTAGTTTACAAACATCATGTTTCAGCTCATGGGCAAGCGGGACTAATCCCTGCGAGACTGGTGGCACACAAGACACCTTCGAACGTGCAGGAACCGTGAACCAGTGGAGTAAGCTCTCTTTTCCAAACACTGACTAACCATTTTAACAAATTGAACTTTTAATTATCTCCCCAGAAAAAAATCAATGAAAGGATCTTAAAATATCTTTATACATTTTACATCTAAATATATCTAAATATATTGCTTAACCCATATATTAAACCGACGCAACCAAATACCCGATACCCAAACACGCATTGACATTTTTTGTTTTTGGTTCTGGGGTACCTATAGGTCTAGGGACCAGCATACTACGTGTCACCTCCAGGTTGTTATATTATATTAGTCAGCATCCCTTTTCTGCTGTTATACAAAAAGTAATAAACCAATGGTATGCATCCTTTCTCCGCTGCAATACAGAAGTTCATGAACAATAGTATGCATCCTTTCTCCGCTGTCATATAGAAACTTATGAACCAATGGTACGCATCCTATCTCTGATTCCATACGGAAACTCATGAACCAATGGTACACATCCTTCCTCTGCTTTCATACGGAAACTCATGAATCAATGATATGCATCCCTTCTCTGCCGTCGTACAGAAACACATGAACCAATGATAATCACCCTTCCTCTGCTGTCATACAGAAACTCATGAACCAATGGTATGTATCCCTTCTCTGCTGTCATACAGAAACTCAGGAACCAATGATAAGCATCCTTTCTCTGCTATCATACAGAAACTCATGAACCAATGGTATGTATCCCTTCTCTGCTGTAATACAAAAAATCGTGAACCAATGATATGCATCTCTTTTCTACTGTTATACAGAAACTCATGAACCAATGGTATGCATTATTTCTCTGCAGTCATACAAAACGTCATGAACCAGAAAATCGTGAACCAATGGTATGCATCTCTTTTCTACCGTTATACAGCAACCCATGAACCAATGGTATGCATCTCTTTTCTACCGTTATATAGAAACTCATGAACCGATGGTTTGCATTACTTCTCATACAGAACATGGTGGAAGGATATTTTCCATTAAATCCTTAATTAATTAATGCTGATAATCGAACGAAGAGAACTCTGATTTAAACCTTAAACAGCCAGACTATAAATCCATAAGTTAACTTAACGTGTTGCATAGATTTCGATGAACAGATTAAACACCCCGGGTTTCACTGATATCGACTAGAACTATCTAATAAATGATATTTAGTCAGTCTCCATAATACCGGCGCAATGTACCGATCAATATATTCCTTCAATATCAATCTTGAAAAAACATTTTCTTAATATGGAAAAACAATTAACAACAAAAATGCGTTGACCATTTTAAATCCATAATACATTTTTGTATTTCTTTAACAGATTTTTTTTTCAGAAACAAAACAAAAAACAGAAATATTTTAGATGGCCCAAATAGTGTGAATTAAAATCGATAGATCTAAAATAGATAAAAGCTTTGTGAATCTCCTTTATATTGTCGCAAATCTTATTTCCTTGTTTGTAGGACTACTATTAAGTGTAAACAAATATATTAAAAGTGGACATTTTATCATTCTACATAGTAAATGGAATCAGAAAATAAAATAGACTCTTTGGCGCCTTGCATATTTACATCTCCGGCTGTATTCTGTCACTTTAGAAACCTGTCGTAAACTTTTATATTTATAAATTTATGACATAGCTAACTTTTGCCAAAATCCACCTCATTCAATGTCGACTCCCGACTTATAAATCTTCATAAAAACCCATGTTTCCGAATTTTAAGACCACTATACTAACATTTATGAAGTTGTATAAGGCCATATAATCACAGCAAATCTCATCTAGAATGGAGCTCGTAAACAATGTTTCCTTGTGTCCATAAATCATTGTACGTGACTCTTTAACACAAGTGCAAACCCAAATGACACTCGACAAAACGTTTTACAGCAAATGGGTCCATTGCTGCAAAAATACATTTAGCAAGAAGGATGTGGGCACCTTTAGTTTACGAGCTATATTCAAGGACAACCCAAGATCCAGCTTGCAAATTTTACATCCACTAATTAACTAATGTTGTACAAGCAGCAAACGCTATCGACATGCAGCTACATACAGATGTTTCGCTTAGTTCCATGCAGGAAACCGAAGCAAACACTATAAACAGATCAAGTCAATGCCAAACAATTGCAAGACAATGCTCAAGAGCATGGGTTGCTCTTTATAAATTGACTGCTGAGACATGTAAATTAGGGTATTAGCGCTTTATCATCAGGATTTCCTTGATTAGAATTATAGATCTATAAGCAATTTTGTTGAGGGGGTCAAACCTTATAACAAAGAACTATGTATGTTTTGTGCCGTTTTTGACGCCATTATCTAAAATAGTATTGTAATCATCCGAAATATGCATGAAATTATTTGTCCAAAATTGCGTTTTCGAAATGGCGAACTTCCGTATTTTCATAATTCATGCATGTTGTGATGATAACCATAGCAACTGCAATAATGCACAGCAAGCATACCTGTTGTATTAGGGATTTACTAGACTGGCCACCAATCTCTAAAACATTGGAGAAAAAAATCACTAAAATACGGCTTATTATTTTTGACTTTTACTACATATATAATTCAAGGGAGATAATCTAGTAAAGAACTGCTGATAATGTTTGATCAACAACCTAGGATCTGGTGGCCAGTCTAGGGATTTACTTGATATGCGACATGCAAAAAAGGCACAAACCAGTCCTATCGTAAGACACGTCACCTTCAGTCTCTCCATTCTCTTGTTCATACCAATACGTTTTACGCTATTTTCTAATATACCATTCTAGGTCAACTCTTTCGATATCCCATTATTATCTTTCCTAAATTTGATAATTAACTCGACGAACCACCCAGTCGTTTCCGTTGCGATATGACACTCATCAAAATGCCCCCATTTTATTTGTTACAATACTTTTATAAGCTTTCCCGAACCTAGTTCCAGTATTTTCCTTGTCCTTTGCAAGCCTTCCCGATTTTTACCACTTTGTCATCCATCCCTCCCAATTTCATATTTATATCTCTACTGGGACCCTACCAGTAGTAATTTAAGAATATCAAATTGTTAGCATCTCACGAAATATATCATTTCCACATAAATAAAACAACACGGTCATGAAGTATTCGTCAACAGCTGTGACGTTTCTAAATGGGTTCGTCACTTATAGTGAATGATCTTGGTTAGTGACTAGTCTACAGAAGCAAATATATACATATATGACTACTATTTGGTAGCGTAAAACATTACATAAATTCCGAGCGATTAACAATAGACATACTTTAATATATAAGTATATATACAGTGGTCTGCCTGACCATCGACACCTGGTCTTAAAGATTGGGTATACAGCAAACAATCTATATTCACTGACTATATCCTATAGTCGTCAACCACCCCGTGGTCACTGACCGTGTCACTGACTACCGTGTAGTCGTTAACCACCCTGTGGTTACTGGCCTAGTCGCCGACTATCGCTAGCCGGTGACTCTCGACAACAGTGTTGTTGACTACCTTGTAGTCGCTGACTACCTATGTAGTCGCTAACCACCTTGTGGTTATATGCCTATAGTCACTGTCCTGTGACTCCCGACAACTATGTTGTCGCCGACTACCTTGTAGTCGCTGACTACCTATGTAGTCGCTAACCACCTTGTGGTTATATATGTATAGTCACTGTCCTGTGACTCCCGACAACTACGTTGTCGCCGACTACCTTGTAGTCGCTGACTACCTATGTAGTCGCTAACCACGCTGTGGTTGTTACTACCGACTATACTATGTATGCGTAGTCATTGACCTATCACAGGTCACGAGCCGCTGCCAAACACTCTATCAAGGGGAATACCGCCTGATATTCTGCGATCCGCACAGCTTGAGTGTTGAAACCAGACTGACATTCGTCTGCGAGCGCGGGCTTTTATACCCTCGGATTTTGTCAATCCGGGTCTCGCAAACGCTTTACTCGCTAGCGTAAACTTGACTAGCCAAGCGTGTAATACACCGAGACAACAAACAGGAAACCCAGACGCACACATGTTGTAAACAAATATACAGCGATGCCTGATCGGTATGTGTTTATTATTATTTATTACATTACCCACGCCTTCGAGGTTGAAGCTTCCACGCTTCTAAATCATCAAAACCGAATTAAAAAAAATCATAGCGAACATATTTACAAACAATGAACTAGTTTTGATATATGAAATAATTTTTCTACCAGGTCTGATACATATATTGAATTATCCAGTGATTAAAACAAGATATAGTCGGAGTGTTTGACAGGTGCTTTCCTATGCCTACGACCTTGTCGTGGTACTGTCTTTGTACCCTTCGGACATTCATCCTTACACTTCAACTCTGTCTCACATTCAGGTATAAGGGTAGAGGAACTCTCCTCAAATGCATTGTTCATATTCTCTCCAATTAGATCTTGCTTGCTCTCGAAGCAACTCTCATTCACCTGTGTCTGCTGCTCTTTTACTTTTGCAAAATCTTCAGCCTTTTCATTTCGTAACTGCTGGGTTTTCTTTTGTTTCATGCGGTCCACATGAATGACTTGCATCTTTCCCTTACGCCCACAACGTACGCGATAAGTCACGTCAGTGAGTTTTGATATCACTCGGAATGGACCTTTCCAGCGGCAAGCAAGCTTCGGGCTTTGCCCTGGCTTGACATTAGGGAAGAAAACAAAGACATCATCACCAGCTTTGAACTGTTGCCATGAAAGTTTCTGGTCATGCAGCTTTTTCTGTCGCAACATCTGGCCTTTGACATTTCCTCTGACCAACTGATGTGCATCTTCCATCTTCTCCTGTAGTTCCCAGGCCAACGTGTTCTGTGGCAAGGCTTTCAAGTTCCGTGGCATGGAGTATTGTAGATCCAGTGGAGTAGATGTCTCTCTTCCAAGCATCATAAAATTTGGTGAATGGGAGGTAGTCTCATGTTCGGTTGACCGATATGCCATCATGACATAAGGTAAGTGTCTATCCCAGTCAGTGTGTCGTTCATTCACAAAGGCCCTTAACATGGTGACCAATGTCTTATTGAATCTCTCGACCATACCGTCCGACTGAGGGTGGTAGGGAGTGGTACGGGTCTTTTCAATCTGCAATATGTGACACATTTCCTGAAATAAAGCACTCTCGAACTGAGATCCCTGATCTGAATGGATTATGCTTGGGACTCCGAATCGACAAACAATTTCTTCCACTAGTATGCGTGCTACGGTCTCAGCGCTCATATCTCGTATAGGGAAACTCTCTGTCCACTTAGTGTAATAATCTGAGATGACCAAGATGTGCCTGTTGCCATCATCAGTCTCAGGCAGCTCGCACAGAATGTCCATGGCTATACGCTCCATGGGATAGCCAGACTCTGTCACCTGCATAGGTGTTTTCTTCGTCTGTGTCATGTTCTTGCTTTTAGCGCACAGTGTGCAACCTGTGACATATCGTTTGACATCATCTTGCATTCCAGGCCAGTAAAACTGTTGGCGGATCTTTGCAAGGGTCTTCATTATTCCTAGATGAGCAGCTGTTCTGTTGTCATGGGCATGGTTAAGAACTGTGCGACGCTCATCTCTAGGTATGATAACTTGAACCATATTTTTCTCTGCCTTCCTTACCAACAGGTTATCTTGCATGGACAGTGTTTCGAACTGTGACCACAAAGATTTTACTGTTTTGTTTCTGCCACCTATGGACTTGTAACCAGGCTTTTTCTCTTGCCTGACCCAGGCGATAACCAACCCTAGGTCGTCATCATCCTTTTGTTTTTCGCTCAAGGTCTTCTCCTGTATCTCTTTGTTCTCAGACTTACAGGGATCTTGACTTTTTATTACGTTGGCTGCACATGACGATGTTATGTCGCCAGCCTTCTGTTCCCAGTCCGGGTCATAGTTACACTGGCGACATGGAATCCTGCTCAAGCCATCTGCATTTTGATGTTGCTTGCCTGGTCGATGGACGATGTGCATATCATAAGAGCTTAAGACTTGCAACCATCTGGCCATTTGCCCCTCTGGGTCTTTGAAATTCAGCAACCACCTAAGTGAACTATGGTCTGTTCTGACAGTGAATTTTCTGCCATACAGGTAATGCCTGAAGTATTTTGTGAAGTTAACAACTGCCAGTAACTCCTTGCGAGTAACACAGTACTTCCTTTCCGCCTTGGTCAATGTACGACCTGCAAATGCTATTGGCCTTTCCACACCATCTACTATCTGTGATAGTGCAGCCCCGATTGCTTCATGACTCGCATCTGTGTCGAGTATGAACCCCTTACTAAAATCGGGATGAGCTAAAGTCTTTGTGCTGGTTAGCTCTTTCTTCAGAGTGTCAAATGCTGTTTGACACAGGGGTGTCCAGTCAAATTTCCGCCCCTTCTCTGTCAGTTTGTGTAGACTTTTTGCATTTGCAGAAAAGTCCCTGACAAATTTTCTGTAGTAACTACAGAATCCTAAGAATGATCGCAACTGCTTAACGTTGACAGGCACCGGCCACTCTGCCACTTTCTTCACTTTATCAGGGTCAGTGGAGATACCTTCCTCCGAGATCTTGTGGCCTAGGAAAATTACTTCCTTAGCAACATTTGCGTGCTTTAAGCTTTAACCCCGCATCTTGGAGTCGATTGAATACTTGTCTGAGATTCTCGACCATTTCTTCAAATGTCTTTCCGGTCACAATAACGTCGTCCAGGTATATCAAGCAAGTCTGCCACTGTAAACCTGCTAACACTGTCTCCATCAGTCTCTCGAATGTTGCAGGAGCTGATGCTAAACCAAATGGCATGACCGTAAATTCGTATAGCCCTGTCCTTGTTGCAAAAGCAGTTTTCTGACGATCTTCAGGTGCCAACTCAAATTGCCAATATCCAGAGTTAAGGTCCAATGTTGAGAACCATGAGCAACCTGACATCTGATCAAGAGCCTCATCGATTCTTGGAAGTGGATACGCATCAGGGATGCTGACAGCATTCAGCTGTCTATAGTCCACACAAAATCGTAAGCTTCCGTCCTTCTTTTTCACTAGGACAATGCCAGAGCTCCAGGGACTGGATGACTTCTGAATAATTCCCCGATCAAGCATGTCTTTGACCTGCCTATCAACCTCAGGACCGAGGTTACCCGGAACACTTCTGACTGGCTGTTTTATTGGTCTGGCGCCCCCTGTATTAATCTTATGTTGGGTTACACCCGTTCTACCCAGATCGTCGTCAGTAACAGCAAAAAGTGCCTGGTTTGCAATCAGCAACTCGAATGCAGCATTGTACTGCTCTTCTGTAAGATTGGGCTTGGACTCATCCAATAATGATTGGATGTCAGCCCTCAGTCCGACTGTCTTCTTAGGTGTTGGGTTGTCGACATCTCCCATTACCTTATCGACAGTGCTGACTTGTGCAATCGTCGTCCCAGGGTAAAACTGTTGACTTTCGTTACACAGATTCATCAATCTTACAGGCACCGTGGTATCATACTGTACAAGTGCCCTGGCGACTAATGCCTTTTCCGTTTTAAGGAAAGTATCGGGCTTCTCAACTAGAAGCAGATTACTGACGGTTTCGCCCTCTGGTAGGCATACCTTTCCCTGAACCACAACCTCGGTGTTGGCGGGGAGTGTCACTTTCTCTACCAAGGAAAGTCGGTAACAACCCATACTGCCCTTATAGGTTGTCGGTATTTCAACACCGTCAAGAGTGAGAACACCTCTTGTGAAATCAAGGGAACCATTTCGGTCCAGCATAGCGTCAAGTCCTAGAATACCATCAGTATTTATCTTGGCAACAATGCCTTCAACACAAATATTCTTTGTGCTGTTCAGTTTCATAACAAAACTGCCTTTGCCTTTGACCTTTATTTTTTCACCACTGGCTGTTAATACCTCTTGGCGAACTTGACTCAGTCGGGGTTTCGCTGAATCCGGAACTTGATCAAAGACGCGCTCTGATATAATGGTGACTGTCGCCCCCGTATCAACCAAAAGATTTACTTTTGTTCCGTGCAGTTCGGCAGCAATATACATGCCTGCCTCACTGCAGTTGAGGAGCCTATACCAGCTCTCGGCTTCTTCCGTCGCTGTCGACGGCGAGTGTTTACTTGCTGGGCACCAGCCTGTTTCTGATCTTTATTGACATCTTTCTTTTTGTTAGGTTTAGGACAGTTTCTCTTGAAGTGTCCCTCCTCACCACAATTAAAAACAACTTCTGTTTTTGACTGTATTGGTTTTTTGTGTTTGGCTTGCTCTTAGTTTTTATCTTTCCAACATCTTTCTCTAAGGACTCTAACTTCTTCTGCATATCTTGCAACAGCTTAAGCATCTCTTGACTGTTCAGATGGTTCAGCAGTAGTGTTACGGAGATATGACTGGCCTTCTGTTGACTTCTTCTCGCAGCGGTTGTAGGCTTCTAACTCTACTGACAACTGTATAGCCTCAGTCAAATTCTTAGGCCTAGCCTGCTTGATGCGTATGCGCATCTCTGAGTCTGCGAGTGCCTCTATGAACTGTTGCTTCGCCAACGTTTCCTTAACATCACTTGACACAGTACGGTATGTCAAGTTTACAAGCCGCCTGGTGGCTTGCCCCAACTCTGGTAGACTTTCGTTAGCCTTTTGGCGTCTCTCCATTAACTGGACCCTATACAACTCCGTCTGGTTAGGGGGAGCAAACCTTTCTTCTAAGGCTCTGACCAGTGCCCCATAATCCTCCTGCTCAGCAATATCGAGGTCACCTAATATGCCCTGAGCTTGGCCTCGTAGCGACACCGCTAGGTGGAGACCTTTCTCACTAGTGGACCAGCGATTTATTCTCGAGCAAGCCTCGAAATGTGACCTAAAGTCAACCCATGGAGTTGTGCCATCGTATGTTGATGCTTTCACATTAACAGTTTTCTTTCTCTGTTTCCTGGTCGTGTCACTGACTTCGCCATGCTCATCATCTGATTCATCAACATCATGACCAGCAGTTCTGTATGATTGTTTCTTGCGTGTCGTGACATGGTCAAACTCGTGACTACCTGATATGGGCCCTTTGGTTTGGTCTGATGTCGCCGGTTTTGTTCTTGCCAACAGATTGTAACTGTCAGTTTTCATTTGCAACATCTGTTCTCTGAGATCGCTGATCTCTTTCTCGACCTTTTGGATACTTTCATTTTGTAACCCCAAACTCGTATCAAGGTTCAGTTTCACCACTTTTGGGCGAGTATCCTTCTCCCTAGTCCCCAACCCAGAGTCAGTAACTGAACTTGGGCCATATGGTATATTGGGTATATAGGGTTGTGAGAATGGGGTAGAGAAATCAAAATTCCGCTGACCGGTATTGTCAAAATCAAGGCCATGGTCAGACTCATCACCCAAAAGATCACCTATATTGGCTTCCGTCATGATGATTGAGAACAACAAATAACCACACCGTTTTGTGATTTTATTACAAAAACAATTTACAGTACTGTAATATCAATTAGTTTCAAAGTGTAGACTTATACAATTATATCACAAAAACGTTGTCAAATAACCAAGATCCACACCGCTGCCGCCAAAAACTGTGACGTTTCTAAATGGGTTCGTCACTTATAGTGAATGATCTTGGTTAGTGACTAGTCTACAGAAGCAAATATATACAGATATGACTACTATTTGGTAGCGTAAAACATTACATAAATTCCGAGCGATTAACAATAGACATACTTTAATATATAAGTATATATACAGTGGTCTGCCTGACCATCGACACCTGGTCTTAAAGATTGGGTATACAGCAAACAATCTATATTCACTGACTATATCCTATAGTCGTCAACCACCCCGTGGTCACTGACCGTGTCACTGACTACCGTGTAGTCGTTAACCACCCTGTGGTTACTGGCCTAGTCGCCGACTATCGCTAGCCGGTGACTCTCGACAACAGTGTTGTCGCTGACTACCTTGTAGTCGCTGACTACCTATGTAGTCGCTAACCACCTTGTGGTTATATGCCTATAGTCGCTGTCCTGTGACTCCCGACAACTATGTTGTCGCCGACTACCTTGTAGTCGCTGACTACCTATGTAGTCGCTAACCACGCTGTGGTTGTTACTACCGACTATACTATGCATGCGTAGTCATTGACCTATCACAGGTCACGAGCCGCTGCCAAACACTCTATCAAGGGGAATACCGCCTGATATTCTGCGATCCGCACAGCTTGAGTGTTGAAACCAGACTGACATTCGTCTGCGAGCGCGGGCTTTTATACCCTCGGATTTTGTCAATCCGGGTCTCGCAAACGCTTTACTCGCTAGCGTAAACTTGACTAGCCAAGCGTGTAATACACCGAGACAACAAACAGGAAACCCGAACGCACACATGTTGTAAACAAATATACAGCGATGCCTGATCGGTATGTGTTTATTATTATTTATTACACAGCTACAGACATTCAGAAATCTGGACGCACAGAAGAATAAACACACAATCACGACTACTGGTTGGGTTACAATATCCTATTTTAGAATACACTAGCTATCCACCCGTTTCACATTTCCATGTCATGTGCAATCTTCGATAACCATCTTTTCTGTCTTCTAATTTCACATTTCCACGTTTTGAAATGCCCCACTTTCTCATCCCAGTTTCACATTTCGATATGCCGCCTTTATCAGCATTTCCTAGTTTCACATTTCGATAAGCCACCCTTTATCGACCTTCCCAGTTTCACATATCAATGTTTCGATACGTCACCCTTTATTAGCCTCCCCTAATGTCACATTTCCGTGTTTCGATAAGGCATGCTTTTTCATATTTCGATACACCACCCTTATCATCCTTCCCTTGTTTCAAATTTCAAAGTTTCGATACGCTACCCTTATCATCCTTCCCCAGTTTCACATTTAAATGTTTCGATACGCTACCCTTATCATCCTTCCCCAGTTTCACATTTAAATGTTTCGATACGCCACCCTTTATCAGTCTTCCCAGTAGGAAGCCTGTGGTGCAAGGTGTCACATCTGTCGATTTTTTGTCTGCCGTCCTCTCGCACCCAGAAAGAACAGTAAGACAGTAACGAAATGATGCGTGTGTATATTAGTAATGTTTTTTTGTGTAATTCTCGAAAACTTCATACATACATGTATATTCATGAACATGAGTAATAATAATTAAATAAACAATTGAATTTTAAGACACTAAGAAACATTGGCAATACAAAGGCATCATCTCGATATTGTTTGCACTTACCCGAAGCAGTAGTCTGTTTTTACTTCGCCGATACACGTGGTCCAAAAATATTTTCTCGAGTCCTCTTTTCTCGTCATAAAAAAAGCTCTAAAGCAAATAACCATGCCATTTACATCTCTGTCATCACTCATACGTCAGAAAATTGGCACACATAAAATCGCACTATCAACTCTTTCTAGTGAGTGATACTATCACTAAAGTTAATGGTGGAAATCGACAAAATCAGGACCTTACGAATAACCACACCAATACAAAAAGTGTTTAAGATCACAACGAAATTTCCAAACATGCGAATTAGGAACGTTTAAAATTTCAAATCATACTCTTTATCACTGTGCTAATTAATCAAAGTTTAAAGCCGTAAGAAGTCCTGTAGGAAATAGCCATTGCGATATCTAGATGATTCAATGTTAGTTCTAGACGTAGAGATAACAAACAAAACAGTCCATATTTTTTATTTCATATATGTTACAAATATTCCACACTTCAAAATACCGAGATCGCTGGCCATTTTCTTATAATAATTTGCTTTGTGAAGTCATTCGACCATCAAGGTTGTTTTTGTCGCACTCCACACTGATAAAGAAATCCTTCACGGTGTCCAAGTCGCATACCTACCTAATTGAAAGGATGAAATCTCAATCCTAACGCTGAAACAAACTAAACAATGACATTTGCAATTATTTGTCATCTCGTGATATCCACATGGTCGTGACCTGCGTATCTCTAATGTCCAAACCCATAGCGCATAGTTGTATGTGGTATGTCGTCATCCAAGCCCGCCATGCTGAAAAATAAAAACCATTCCAGCACCAAAACAGAGCTGTACACCCTCAAAGAATGATACGTTGAAGACATACAAACCTTTGTTATACAAACCATCTTGAACGTCTTCTCCCATCAAACTTTCGTACGGACCAGAAGTGTGGGTTCGAATGAAATAGGTACAACCTGAAAAACACTAGAAACATAAAACTCTGCAAAGAAACGTCATGATTAGTACATGTGTCCCTAGGTTCCTTGGTGTAAACACGTAACATATAACACAGACTACCTGCTGATCTATACAAACCTGTGGGTCCATTTTCTTATTCTCTTCATTGTCTTCGTCCATCTCAAAGTACAGTTCCGTCTTTGTTATTGCCATTGTCCCGTTGACCATCACTCCCGGAGCTATCAGTTTACACGCGGTCGACAGCGCCACTGGTCCTAATAAAACATTCATTACCATGTGCACGTTATTGATTTAGATTTAAACAAAATTTTAGCCATATAAAGCAATTAAAGAAATAAAGTAACCTTTGGGGACAGAAGTGACAGTGGATTATTAATTCACGTCTACACACAACACCTTAGGTATGAAAGAAGTGGCGTTGCAAGAAGTGGTACCGTAACTATCATAAGACTTAACATTCTATGAAAGTTGTAACACACATGCTCTAAACTAAATGATGAAATAGACACAAACCATTCGCATTGTGATTAAATAGAGTTTTGTTAAATGATTTGTGACCGTATCTTTATCCTACCTGCATAGTCCTGTTCGAAGTCTCTCTCCTCCATCAGGAGCTCCTCATCTGTATAATCTGGCGTCTGTTGGGCCCGTTTTGTTGATGCCAGGTGGGCGTGGAGCGCTTCTTGTGCCTGGTTTATGGCATCCTCTGTTGCTCCTAAAATCCAGAAAAAGCAAGGTGATTAAGAGATATCCAAAGTCGTCTATTAAAAAGTCCTGGTGGTGTTACTTATACTGGCGTAAATCGAGATGCCTTTTTTTCAGTAAACTTAAACTTTCATTTTATCCTCCAGATGTTCTATCAGTTGATTATTTTTATTTCTCACAGTTAAGAGGTTACTTCTTGCACATTGAGCAGTGTTTTTTTTTATATTATTGTTTTTACTTCAATGGTAAACGATGCATAACTAGTCAAAAATGTAAATAACAGATTGTGATAACTGAAATAGAAGGAATTGAAAGTAGTCAATGGAACTCTAATTAAGGATCCTTCGCTGATCCTTGTTGTTCTCAATAGAACTAAACTAAAGACTAGAACCTACCATGTTCGATAGCAGCTTTAAGTGTGGCATCGGGATGAGAAGATCCGTTGGGGTTCTTTACAAGTCGCCTTCTCCTTCTGGAATCATCCTCCCAGACATCTAACTTCCAATATTCGTTTTTTCTAAAAAAAAAAAAGTGGAAATAATATAAGTTTTTTTCCTTCTAATAATGGAATCGATATGTTGGTATTTGCACCAGTCAAGAGCAAAAAATACCAATGTAATATTATGGTAAGATTGAAGTCAATAGACACTTATTTTATATTAGTTGAAGTTTGTAGAATCATTTGAAGAGAAGATACTCAAATGATAATTTTTGGAAACATAATAGATACAATATTATTATTATTTTATTTCATTGCAGAAATTGGTGCCTACTCCCTCTAGTATATTTTGTTAGAGTAAAGTCGGTTTTATAACGAACATGCTTACACCGAATTTCATGGTTACAACGTAGTGATTTTTATTTCCCATCGAGATTCCTTTAAGATATCTGTAGTTAGGGTATAACAAACTAAGCTTATAACGAAGTGATTTCATCGGTAGTTCCCAAAGGTTCGTTATCACTGTGTTTTACTGTATATAATGTTTTTCAAGTCATTTTTATCATACCTGGGTTATGAATGATCAAAGAAAGATTTGTTAAGAAAAGCAGAGAATTAGATACCTATACTTATTGATGGATCACATAACTAATTCATACAATCAATATAATACGTTGGCATACTTACTTCTTCGAGGAGCTTCCCCAGGCTCCATGTTTGTTTGATAATATATTGAGTATTTTATCCCTTAATTTCACAGCAGCCACGTGGTCCCTTCGCTTGGCAGATTTTATAAGATGGTCACAGAGTTTCTCTTCCTCTTTCCTGTCCAACATGGTCTGAGCTCCTAAAGACTACAAGAGAAAGACGGAATCAATGCTTTATTGCAAAACTAGAACCAACAAAGGGAAATGGCGGTCATGTTACAGGATTCAAAGTTCAGTTCTGTTATTTATCACTTTGAACCATATTGTTAATCTGGTTCATCAGACATACTTAATAGCCTCATCCATTTTGAATATATTTATGATACCAATAATTTGTACTGGTGAACCTCTCTAAGAACTTTGGCACTTCATAATCGTATAACTTAATGACCCTATGTATTTCAAGGTGTTTGGTTGGTTCTGACCAAACTAATCTTAATTATTTAAATTTAATTTATCTGAATATTCTGATTACCCATATATATATTCCGAATTTGCATATTACAGAGTTATCTGCACTTGCGGATAGGTATTGATTGTGACGTCATGTGTTTGCGATCATAACGTCATACGTTTGGAGAAAAACGTCGTGAATAGCGTTCACAAAATAATGACGTAACAATTGATACCTACCCGCAAGGGAGCTAACTCTGTAATATGCAAAGACAGAATAGGTATTCAAAGTTTCAAACGCCTCACTGACTTTGTCTTAAGGTTGTATTCTTCTGAGGTTTCAGTCCCGTTGAAGTCTCGTTTTGACATAGATCAAAGAAGTTATGAGATTTTCAAATAAAATCTATTAATATCTGTAGCAAGTTGCCAGTTGCAAATTTTGTCAAAAAATTACATTTCTATTTTTAGTAGATTTTTTTATACGAGGATTTTATGAAATGGTCCATTTGGTGGTCATTTTGAAATTGTGTCTTTTTTCGCTTTGAGTAGAGCCACAATTTTACCATTTTGTTCTGAAATTGTTTTTACTTAAATCATCGCTGCGCCAGTATTTTAAGCTGTATCAAGCTATTTTTGCTGTAAATCTTTACTGGGTTCGTGGTAATCAAAATATTGAGCTTTAATGTGTGAAATGATACACTTTTGTCACTTAATTTAAACATTTAATGGTAATTTGAGCACTTTTATTTTTTACTCTAAAATACTGAAAAATAACAAATATTCAAATTGGCCAAAAAAGTAAGCACACGGACCCCCCATTTTTCTGTCTGATTTAGAAAGAACAACCTTTTCCCTATTGATATGCAAAATATTAACAAAAGTTTAATACCATAACTTTTTCTATAAAGGGTTAAATTTGGCAAAAACGGCTGAAAATGGTGCATTTTGTAGCTCAAAATTAAGGGGTAGGGGTAACATATATTATTATTCTGAGGAAAAATATTAGTCTTATTAATCAAAACTGGTATATTTTTAAAGAAGACTACTGGAAAATAAATTCTACAAACATCCATACATATCAAACACCTCATTAGGAAATTGTGGCTTTAATATCTTGTGTATATGGTCAAAACGACAAATTTCCCATAAAATCCAATATTTTGTCAACTAGGTGTCTTTGAGTGACAATAGCTCAAAAACGAGCACACGGACATATGTTTTTTCTTCCATTTTCTTTTATGATATGAAATCCTATTTCCAAAAATATATATGAGCAAAAAAGTTTAATACAAGAAAATTTTGACTTCTCAGAGGAGTACATCCTTAACGAGGTTTGATAGTACATGACATAAACGGAACATGATGCTATTTCAAAGTACAGAGGACTCCACATAATCGAATAACGGTTATTCGAATATTTCGGTTATTTGCATAAAATTCTGTGGTCCCGATTTTTTCCTTCTTTATCTTTGTTTTTCAACTCTGTGTATTTGCATAGACTTTTACATGACCTCCGGTTATTTGAATAAAATATTTGGAAAATTCTAAAAATAAAATCGAATATTTTTCAATTTTGCAATATATTTTTAGCGAAATTCGCCGATATATGTTTCAAGATACTTCGCTTTTACTAGAAATCATCCTGGTAACAGATTAACGTTATAGTATGGCTTGTTATTTTATGCATGAATCTGCAAAGGTATTCGACGCTGTTACGATTTACATTAGCAGCGGTTGATCATAACTTTAGTATATTCACTGACTCAAACATGTAATTAAAGCATTTGCACTTTCAAATATGTTTATTTATTAACGTAATGTACCTTAGTTCGCGATCGGTTGGAGAAACCATGCTTCCTTACAACAATCGCCATTCATGAGTAGTCTCGTTCAACCAGAGTCTTGTTGACTACGACGGACATGTGCGTATCAAGCGTCTCGTTGAACGAGACATAAAAGCATGCAAAGTCGGCGTACAATGACTACCGCAAGTTTCGTACAGTATGTAAGCTTAGGATACAAAAGATACTTGCTACGTTAATTGTTTCATTACTACTTGAATATGCATTAATTTCTTAAATGTTATCAAGCTATTCGCCGTATAGATCAACAATACAGGGAGAATTCTCAAAAGACATTTGGGTCGAGTGAACGCATGGCTTCATCACCTGCCGCCATTTTCGAATTCATATGCACATGTGTAAAAGCAACACTATTATTTGATCGGCACTTTGAAGTTTAATCACGATCGTAAGTTCATTTTGCCAGACAAATGTACGTTAATTTGTTTATTATTTAGGTTCAGAATTGTAGACACAAATCCAATCCTGTTTAGTAGAATCTAATTGCATATGATATCGATCGTTTAGCTGTTTCTCAAATATTCACGTGTCGATCTAACGTAAACAAGAATCTAATATTGGAATATTTTTTGTTATTAAACAATTAAAATCGATTTACAACTTCGAAAATAATTACTTGTGGTTCGTTTTAAGTGTAAATAATTTACGTATTTATCAAGTAAACGAAACGATATCTATTTGCCTATTCACATACATATGTGTGGGGTCAAACGGAGGTGCAAAATGTCATCTCCGCCTATTCGAATACTCCGGTTATTTGCATATTTTCTTCTGGAAAATGACCTATGCAAATAAGCGGAATCCTCTGTACAACTGATTACAGAGGATTTCTATACTGGTGAAACAGTCTCCATGACGTTTGATTCCTACCTCAAATTCTGCATGCTTCTGGACATCTTCGGCTCTCATCCTGTTCAGAATGAATTCTGCCTCGTTTGCCACCCGCACAATGTGGTCTCTTGTGGCATGGGCCAGCAGCCTGAAATAAGAACCAAATTTAGTGTATAATTTATAATGCAAATCAGAAATCTAAAACTACACAGTGCAAGGATGTCTTCTGAGTAGGGATGCTTTCAAAATTTTTAGGGGAAGAAATGAGTCAGACACTGTGTATAATTTTTTAATTTATTGATACATGCATATTTCCATGACATCATGATCAATTGTATCATATGGTGAACAGTTGATATTTTTCAGAACTTCCATGTGAATCTATAACAAACAGTTGAGAATGCCAATTTATGTTTCGAAATAATATACATCCACATTTTATAACATAATATTGAAACCAAAGGAAAGTGATCTTTTTAAAAGACACTCTGACTAAAATGCACCATTTCAACAATTGTCTAAATGTAGCCTACCTGCCCTCGTTGACTAGTTCTATAAATGCTAGACCAGCATGCTTCTGTAAGGAGTTCTGCCACTCCTGGGAACACAGTAACATCACTAACTCCACTACAGACGTACTCTGTTTCAAGGTCACAAGGCCTGAAAATCAAGGTCATAAGCAATTACATCATAATTTGCCAAGTTCAAATTTCATTCCATTCATTTCTTTTTGAATAAAACTAAAAAGGTTTGCAAGACATAAATTTCCCCTCTTCCATATAAAATCAAGACAGGACAGCACAATATATCTAATAGAACATACATTTGTAAGTGGATGGACAAAGACAACACTGTATGTCCAAGGGCATGATATTATCATGAAGGCAGAGATTCGGTAGTTTTTCATTAAAGAAATATTGAAGTGAATACAGATATTTTGAATATACCAATCAATCATAGCCTTACCTCCAATAAGAAGTTCTTGTCCATGTGACCCTATTAGTGTTTTAGACAGGAATGGAGCAAAATCCACAAATATCTCCCTAAGTAGTGGTGCAACTGGACCCAACGCTCGCTCAAGTCGTTCAGTCAATGAACCACCCTCCCCTGAAAGTGACGGTAGATTATCAACCGGCATGGGCATGTTGGCTGCTCCCAGATCAAGTTTCTCTAGCTGGGGTTTCTGTTCCCGGTTGCTGTGTACATCTACCGTGATAGCAGAAATCGGCAGGTTATCTGGTTTACTGTCCGTATCCTCCTCCCGCTGGCTAACTGCTACTGGTTCCTTCTCTGTATCTGGAATGTTCTTCTGGACTTCTTCAGCCTCCTGGCCCTCTGATTCAGGTCTTTCTCCTACAACCAAAAAAAAAAGAAGACAATTTTATGATCTTAAACTTAATCTCACGTTAATCTCATGTACACTAGATAAATACTTAATCTCATCTTAATCTAATGTACACTAGATAAATAGTTTATTTAGTTTTTCCCATATAAATCTAACTTTCTTTCTGACCTTTGCTCTCTTCTGTAACTTTCAGTACTTGTATACCCACTTTCAGGCACTTTGGCATTACGTAAATGTACATTATTTTTCAGGTTGACAGCACATACCTTAAATGTATATTAATGTAATGTGATCGAATGATTAAAATGAGAGTATGCGTTCATTAACCTAATAAATGACATGTGGATGTATTGATCTTTATATACAAACAAATAAATACGTAGGTAGCCAAATTTTGGTGTGTTAAATTTTGGCGCTTTCATGCCAAATAAGCCAAAATATGACCCCATCCAAATTATCCCAATTTACGGTACTACCAAGAACATACCCTTGCCTTCCTCCTGTTCACCCTGTGGAGCCTCACTGTCTTGTGGTGCACTCTCTGGATCGCTCCCTCCATCAGCTTCCTGCTTCTCTTGTTCATCCTCAGGCTTATCTTCAACTTTCTGTTCATCTGCTGCTTCTTCCTCACTCTTTTCTTCTTCCTCTATCTTTTCTTCCTGTTCTTCTTTATTTTCTTCCTGTTCTTCTTTCTTTTCTTCTTTATCCTCGGTTTCATCATCTCCTTCTGTCACCTTCTTGTCATCAGTTTCCTCATCGTCCTTCTCATCGACTTCCTCTCCGACATCTGCTGAGTCAGCAGTTCTGTTAAGATCTGTACTGGACTGGTCCACTGACTCTGAGTCTTCGTCATCTACAACATCATTATCTTATAGAGCACAGGTAAGAATACATGTGGAAACGTGCTAATTACTATTAATACGGCTAATCACTGGTAAAATATACATACCAAAACATCAAAATAATCAACCCATGCAATCATAACCCTCAAATATGTAACCGTTTAAGACATAAATAATAACAATCAAGTTCAGACCCAAATAACAGATGAATTTTGATACAAATCAATGTCAAAAATAATATGCAGAAAGCAGTGCAAATTATATATGGCGCACCTGTACTGCATAAAAATGAAATATGTCAATTATCAAATTCTGCCAAATTTTCTATAGCTACCATTGCTTTTGTATACCTTTTTTTCTCATTTAATCTTTTTTGAAAGACCTTCATCATCATATATATCGAACATGCTGGTTCAAACAATAAAACCATGCTAAAAGAATATTTTTGAACAACCCTAAGCTACATAATGGTCCACATATGCTTGACCTTCATTGAATACTGACCGAGCCATGTCATTTGCAAGCTGCTTTGAATGCTTCTCCTTAAAGCCATATTGTCCCCTGAAACTGGCACATCTGAATGTCGAAAAAGTCTTAAATTCAGAAAATTATTTAACCATTCAGAATTGAAAAAAAATCTGTTTTAGTAATCTGATTATATAAATTTGTTAACAAGAGGGGATTTACCTGTAGCCCTGATAAACTGTATTAGGAAAGAAAAAGAAAACTACTTGTATAATACACAGCAAGTGGTTATATTTCAGCTGTTTTACATGTTAAGATCAAGAAGAAAAATATGGAAAAATACACCAGATTAAAAGGGTTCTTTTTATTCTGAAAAAAATTATTTAAAATTTAAGTAAGGCACTTAGACTTTCACCAGATTATGATTTAAAAAGAATTATCTAGTAAGCTTTTAGCTTTAGAAAATACCCAGAATCCTTCTAGAAAGTATCAGATGAATTACATGAGAACAATGACTTTTATTATGTTTAAGATTTTTAACAAACAAAAAAGCAGAAATTAAATAAAAATGTAAACATTAATTCAAAAATTTAGTAATGAATTAACATTACAAGCATTAATTATGTTAGATTTAGAGAAAATCAATTTTAAAACAATGTTCATATGTTTCAATACATAATTATATACATGTAGTCAAAATTTCTAGCAAAATATGAATTTTTTTTTTTTTTTTTTTTTTACATTAATTTTTGTTTTATCAAGCCCAATTTTGCTCCTATTACTGTTTGTTAAAATGCCTAAAATTGTCCCATATTTATACAGTCTACCAAAATTTAACTATGAACTTTACATTATAAAAATGTTTATATAGAAAATGATTGAAAAATGGCTGTTTAATAAAGATACTGGCAATGAAAACCCCCTAATATTTTATCTTTTCAAGTATAGTCTGTGAAAAATGCCTGAGTGAATAATCAGCTTACTACTGAATTGTCTAGCAGATTATAATGTCTAGATATATCAACATACCATGATGATCAGCTAAAGTTTTGTCAACCTGATTAAAATACAGATCCTTATTATCACTTCGTTTCATAGAGAATCTAACAACATCCTATTAGGAGTCCCGTTCTGGTGACCTTTCGGACTGACCAATGAAATTTAACTACTACCACCAAATTTCTTGAAAGGGACAAAATAGCATGGACGAGCTGTCGGAATCATTTTGGTCTATGTAGTTATCTTGACCAAAGAACACAACAGAGCTACATTACATATGCATGCCGATACAAAATTTCATTTTCAGTTGATGTGGCCATATGGAGAACAAAGGTCATCAGAGCGTGACCCCTTATAGGATGTTGTCAGAACCTCTATGACGCAGACTGATAATATCAGGATCTGTATCTTAATCAGATTGTAGTTTGTACACAGACTACTTCGCACTATAGATTTAAATGTGAGTAATATTCAGATGGACAATGTGGCTTTAATAGTTCTATACAGAAGTACCAAGGCAGATCAGACAATGAATATAAAGGTTGATACAAAATATATATACGATGAGGTATCATCTGGAAATACACTGTAGTGACCATACACTGCTAATTGAAAGTGGTTGAGGGATCAGAGCGGACAATGTGTGCATAGAAGTACAATAATTGATATAAAGATTTTGGGATCTATATTAATTGCATATGGTAAGAGTTATCTGCCCTTCTAGGTAGGTACCGATTGTCATACCATGTACATTTTGTACATTTAAAACATTTAACTTACAAACTAATGGTGTCACAATGAGTTACTTATCCATAACGGCAGATAACTCTGTAAAGATGGGATAGTGTATACAGGTTTGAAGGGAAGGCCATTGCATATATGGTCAGGGGCAGGAAGGAAGATAGCTAGCTGTTATGATCCATACCAAGGGAGAGAACTACAAAATAGCTATAGCCCAATAATCAGCTGAAATTTGGGGAAAACATTTTTGTAATTCAATTTGTATCTTTGGTTTCACGGAAATTCTACAAAAAAAAACAGAACTTGGTTTCATAGACAGTTAACCTGAATGTTGTTATTTTTTCTTTTTTTTCCCCTTTTTCTTTCTTTTCTAAATCCTTTCTTTTTCTCCTTGTCTTTTTACAACATTTATTCTATCTATAAGTCATGCACCATATCATACTATCTATTAATCACATGCATCCAGGAAGCTCAAGGTCACATAAAAACCTGCTAAATTAAGGTCACCACTCAAAAGGTCATGGTCATCAACCAAGAAGCAAAATAATGAAAAAAGACAACCATCACACCTCAAAACTTGATGATCTGTTCACTGACATGCATGCCAAACAATAGAATCACACACCAAGCTCTAAGTTAACAGAAAGGTAAAACAAAGTTTAGCAAAAATTATAATAAAGACTTTACAACATAACTTAAAATTGTGTCACGTGGAAAATTACCATTTCAAAGTCATTTACCAAAAGACTTTGTATTTTCAAAAGGTCATTCAAAGGTTTGTGATTTCAATATGAATAGAGACAATGGTTTGTCATGAAGATAAGTTCACATAAAACTGATATACATGTATATCAAACAGTGACATAATAAACACAGGAATAATGGAACATCTCTCTCTCTTTCTCTCCCTCTCTCTTTCACCCTCCCCCTCTCTCTCTCTCTCTCTCCCTCTCTCTTTCACCCTCCCCCTCTCTCTCTCTCTTTCTCTCTCTCTCTCTCTCTGGGGAATTTACAATATCCAGCTTACAATTGATGTTGAATGCTGAAACTATATGGGTACAGTAAGCCAATTTTGGTACCAGTACAATACTAACAACACTTCTGTTACCAGTTTAAGAAAGGAAAATAATACAAAAAAAAAAATAATAATAAAAATAAAATTAACAATCACATTTCAAACAAAGAATAACACCTGGTAAAGAACCATAAAATTGACGTGCATATGACACCAAAACTTCATCTTAAATCAGCAACAATATCAATATATGGCAACAAGCAAGGGGAGACAAATGCAATTTGTGAATATATTTCCTGAAAATTTTGCAAGGAGTTGCCCATTCCGTGCAATTTTGTATTTTAAAGAATTACCATTTTTAGTTGTCTTAGGAACTTCTGAAATAAGAATGAAAGATTGCTACTAATTATTAATTTTTTCTATTTTCTTGGCAATAAAATGTGATACTAATATCTACTGTACAAGTGTTCTACAAAGATATTGTTTTTCTAGCACTAAAGCTCAATAACTATGTAACAAGTTCAGAAAGAAATGCTATTACTTAGGAATTTCTAAAGCACTTGCGTATAGGATAATTTAATCAGCATATCAATTAAAATCAAACTACAAACTACGCATGAGTAAAATGGATTTCTTCTGCTCTACATTCTGCTTTTTGTTAAATATTTCTTAGTGCATATGAATATATAATTACTAAGAAATTGATTTATATCCAGTATGAGAATCGAGTCACGCTTGTGAAAAAGAGGTAGAAATAAACAAAGGAGATGAGTGATTATGAATGGGAAATATTACACAAATGGTTTTTACAAAATTAATCTTTTCTTTTAATAAGATGTTTCTTGTGTATGTCAAAAAAACAAACAAAAAATGAACCAAGATAGTTTATGGCAATTCTTCCCACATATTTCTCTAATCATGTTACCAGTCAAACACATTTTCTGTAATATTTTCTTCATAATTACACCAAACTATATAATACATTTAGTTTTAAGGTTTTCCACAGTTAAACCTTAAAATCTATATCCCTTATTTCTGTAATGGTGAATTTATACACACAATGTGAAGCCACTATTGGGTATCTCTCTTAGATGAATATCAATACATTAATATTAGATTCTGTGAGGTATGGGCTTACCATCAATCACAAATATTTTTTAATCACTACTCTAATTTAATTAAACCCATTGACCCCTCCTTTTTGGCCCAATGCTATTATTATATATATTGTTTAGTGATTTCAGTTTTCTTTAAGAACTTGCAACATCAGATTATTCTACAAGCAAAGTATTCTCATCTACAAAGTTTAAGTAATTTTTATTATTAGAAATCCCAATAAACTTTGTACATACTACAGAATTATCTGCTCTTGGGTATAGGTATCAAAGTTTGATGTCATGAGTTGTAAGCATAATTCCATATGTAAGATAGAGAAAAAAACAGGATAAATATCACACAAACTAATGACATAGCAACCGATACCTACCCTAATGAGCAGATAACTCTATTATATGTTAAGATGGACAAAAGCCCTTGCAGAGAGAGAGACACTTCTAAGATCACACTCTTAGAGAACCCCAACTGTGTCACGTTTTTACCTGTAGAGTCAGTTATGTTGATATCAGCCTTGATTTTCACTCGTTCGCGTGGTTCCTCCTCTACGTTATTCTGTTGGGGCTCCCTTTGGGGTTCCTCATCCTCTTGGTAATAAAAATAAAAAAACAATCACATTTTATTATCTCCTGTGTAAAGATCCCCTTCAAATTGTCCGTGCATATGATCCCAAAACTCAGTTCATAAAAATTACAAGGGAGACAAATGCAATTTGTTTGAATTATTCCTGAAAAATGCAAAAGTACAAAATAAAGATTTTTAATATAAAATGCAATTTTTAATATAGTTTTGAAAAGAATTAACAATTTTACAAAAATTGTCATTTCAGACATAATGCCTTGTGAATTAAATTTGACAAAAAATCCCAAAAGATGCTACTATAATCTTTTCGCCCACCAAAAAATGTGATATGAAATGTCTGTGACAATGGAAAGATAAGCACTAGCTTTTTCAAAAAATTTCAAAAGAAATATATTACTTAAATTTTCTACAGATCAAGTCAGTTTATGATGAGAAATAGCAATATGCTTATATGCTACTTTATACCTATCAATAAATATTGTTAAAATAAAATTTTAGAAATCCAAATATTGGTATTAAAGCATAGAAAACAGTCTAGAGCAGAGACCTAATTCTTTTTACATTATAGCAATCTGATCTAAAACTTTGTGCGTTCTAATATTTTTATCTTTATTTTCCTTTATCAAAATAAATAAAAAAAAAAAAAAAATAAAAAAGGAACCATAATATATAGTTTATGTTAATTATCCCCACATATTTCTCTAATCATGTTACCAGTCAAACACATTTTCCGTAATATTTTCTTCATAATTACACCAAACTATATGATACATTTAGTTTTAAGGTTTTCCACAGTTAAACCTTAAAACCTATATCCCTTATTTCTGTAATGGTGATTTTATACACACAATGTGAAGCCACTATTGGGTATCTCTCTTAGATGAATATCAATACATTGATATTAGATTCTGTGAGGTATGTGCTTACCATCAATCACAAATATTTTTTAATCACTACTCTAATTTAATTAAACCCATTGACCCCTCCTTTTTGGCCCAATGCTATTATTATATATATTGTTTAGTGATTTCAGTTTTCTTTAAGAACTTGCAACATCAGATTATTCTACAAGCAAAGTATTCTCATCTACAAAGTTTAATTAATTTTTTTTATTAGAAATCCCAATAAATTTCGTACATACTACAGAATTATCTGCTCTTTGGGTATAGGTATCAAAGTTTGATGTCATGAGTTGTAAGCATAATTCCATATGTAAGATAGAGAAAAAAACAGGATAAATATCACACAAACTAATGACATAGCAACCGATACCTACCCTAATGAGCAGATAACTCTATTATATGTTAAGATGGACAAAAGCCCTTGCAGAGAGAGAGACACTTCTAAGATCACACTCTTAGAGAACCCCAACTGTGTCACATTTTTACCTGTAGAGTCAGTTATGTTGATATCAGCCTTGATTTTCACTCGTTCGCGTGGTTCCTCCTCTACGTTATTCTGTTGGGGCTCCCTTTGGGGTTCCTCATCCTCTTGGTCTTCCTCCTCTGTTATCTCCTGTGTGAGATCCCCTTCACTGGTCCCCATATCCTCACCACTCTCAAGTTCATCATCTACACAAATAGCAATTAATCAGATTAATCATCAACAGTTTTGAAGAAACACAACAAAAATACAAAAATAAAATATCAGCATCGATCATAATGTTTTTATTTCTCTGTGAAAAGAAGAAAATGTGAGATTACATGGTATATAAAACAAGGCAAGTTCTTGAATGAAAAACTCAAGATAATTAGTATCCATACACAATTTATAATCCCAAAAGTGATCGGCATAATTTTTGCAAATTAGTAGCATCATAATCAGAAGAACACGGCCGAGGTTTCGAGATCCCAAACCGACGTAGGTAAAGTACAATTTACCGTCGATTAGTCACACCTTCTGTAATTATGACGTCATGAAACTCACATCAAATGATGTCATAATCACCGGAAGGTGGTACTTATCGTCGATAAATTGTACTAATGATTATTGACTAATACAATAGAATCATTCAATCTAAAAACAATAATAATTAAATTGTAGTGAACATGCTGATAATGATAGAGTTTGTAAATGCATGTACAGGGATTAGTTTCAGTATCGATCACTAATATTTAATTATGGAAACTTTTAAAATGTATTTTCCATGATATGCTAGAAATGGCTGTCAGTACACTTTTTATAATGTAAATCAGCAACAGATTAAGAACTAGAAATGACAAAATTCATTCTACTGATAAAGTGTTCCAAAATTATTGGAAAAATATTCATAATATGTCCAAAAGTCAATGTGTTTTAGTGACACAAGTCTACTCAATGCTTTATAACCAGTTATTTTGGTGCATGTTTTATTTTCACAAGTCCAACAGACAGTGATATTGTCAAAAAAATTTGAAATAGAAATTCAAAGATTATATATATACATCTGTATACATGAATTCTTTTATTAATACATGTATCATAATGCAAAAGTTTTATTTGTCAACATTTCAATTTCCTTATGTAAGTGAAAATTACAAAATTCTTGACCCACAAGATAAACTGGATATATTTGGCAAATAATATACAGTATCGTAATAAAGCATTAAAAAACAATAACAATCAGATAGTGGTAAGTCCCTAACATAACATCTTGCTGCTTAACACTATATAGTGGTAAGTCCCTGACATAACATCTTGCTACTTAACACTATATAGTGGTAAGTCCCTGACATAACATCTTGCTACTTAACACTATATAGTGGTAAGTCCCTGACATAACATCATGCTACTTAACACTATATAGTGGTAAGTCCCTGACATAACATCATGCTACTTAACACTATATAGTGGTAAGTCCCTGACATAACATCTTGCTACTTAACACTATATAGTGGTAAGTCCCTGACATAACATCTTGCTACTTAACACTATATAGTGGTAAGTCCCTGACATAACATCGTGTTACTTAACACTATATAGCGGTAAGTCCCTGACATAACATCATGCTACTTAACACTATATAGTGGTAAGTCCTGACATAACATCGTGTTACTTAACACTATATAGTGGTAAGTCCCTGACATAACATCTTGCTACTTAACACTATATAGTGGTAAGTCCCTGACATAACATCGTGTTACTTAACACTATATAGTGGTAAGTCCCTGACATAACACTGTACTTAACACTATATAGTGGTAAGTCCCTGACATAACATCTTGCTACTTAACACTATATAGTGGTAAGTCCCTGACATAACATCTTGCTACTTAACACTATATAGTGGTAAGTCCCTGACATAACATCGCTTACTTAACACTATATAGTGGTAAGTCCCTGACATAACATCGTGTTACTTAACACTATATAGTGGTAAGTCCCTGACATAACATCGTGCTACTTAACACTATATAGTGGTAAGTCCCTGACATAACATCTTGCTACTTAAACACTATATAGTGTGATAAGTCCCTGACATAACATCTTGCTACTTAACACTATATAGTGGTAAGTCCCTGACATAACATCTTGCTACTTAACACTATATAGTGGTAAGTCCCTGACATAACATCATGCTACTTAACACTATATAGTGGTAAGTCCCTGACATAACATCTTGCTACTTAACACTATATAGCGGTAAGTCCCTGACATAACATCATGCTACTTAACACTATATAGTGGTAAGTCCCTGACATAACATCATGCTACTTAACACTATATAGTGGTAAGTCCCTGACATAACATCTGCTACTTAACACTATATAGTGGTAAGTCCCTGACATAACATCGTGTTACTTAACACTATATAGTGTGGTAAGTCCCTGACATAACATCTTGCTACTTAACACTATATAGTGGTAAGTCCCTGACATAACATCACGCTACTTAACACTATATAGTGGTAAGTCCCTGACATAACATCTTGCTACTTAACACTATATATAGTGGTAAGTCCCTGACATAACATCTGCTACTTAACACTATATAGCGTAAGTCCCTGACATAACATCATGCTACTTAACACTATATAGTGGTAAGTCCCTGACATGACATCATGCTACTTAACACTATATAGTGGTAAGTCCCTGACATGAACATCATTGCTACTTAACACTATATAGTGGTAAGTCCCTGACATAACATCGGTTGCTACTTAACACTATATAGTGGTAAGTCCCTGACATGACATCTTGCTACTTAACACTATATAGTGGTAAGTCCCTGACATAACATCTTGCTACTTAACACTATATAGTGGTAAGTCCCTGACATAACATCATGCTACTTAACACTATATAGTGGTAAGTCCCTGACATAACATCACGCTACTTAACACTATATAGTGGTAAGTCCCTGACATAACATATTGCTACTTAACACTATATAGCGGTAAGTCCCTGACATAACATCATGCTACTTAACACTATATAGTGGTAAGTCCCTGACATAACATCGTGTTACTTAACACTATATAGTGGTAAGTCCCTGACATAACATCGTGCTACTTAACACTATATAGTGGTAAGTCCCTGACATGACATCATGCTACTTAACACTATATAGTGGTAAGTCCATGTCATAACATCGTGTTACTTAACACTATATAGTGGTAAGTCCCTGACATAACATCTTGCTACTTAACACTATATAGTGGTAAGTCCCTGACATAAAATCATGCTACTTAACACTATATAGTGGTAAGTTCCTGACATAACATCATGCTACTTAATATTATATTGATGTATAAATAAGTAAATAATGGCAGAACAAACTTAGGTCAAATGCATTCTAATTCAGAATAAACTTTCATCTGGAAAACTTCATTCAACACTTGTAATACGTTATGAAACTTAAGGACATTATTACACTACCGTAATAAAAAATAACAAAAGATCCTAAAATTAACACAATGACAAACATCTAAGAGGAACATTAAGAGCAAATAGTGTTATAAATAAAATCAAGCTGTATACAAGACAAAACCAAATAAAAACATTAAAATTAAAAAAAAAACAAAAAAAAAAAACACACACACATACCAAATAATAAAAAATCAATTTAAATAATCCATTCAGTCTAAAAATCATAGTACATGTACAGTGTACATTAACAAATTTTTTTTTAAAGTGACATCAAGGGGTTGGTAAAATCACAAGGTTGATACGACTACGGCGACGATATAGTGAACATGCAAGCAGTAAACGGTGTAAACCTTTTGACTGTTCAGTAGACAGTGTGCCATCTGTAGATGCTGTGCCATCTGTTGAACCCAACTGACCTTCAGACTCTGTCATCTGATTGGAAGAGGCGTTTTCCTCACAGCTCTGATTGGTTGTTGAGGCTAGGTCACTCTGTGTGGTTGTCACGGAGATAGTCTCCTCGTTCTGATTGTCACCCTGAGAGCTTGTCTTCACATCTTGGTCAGCCTCGCAAGCCGAGTCATTCTCTGAGCCCTGATTGGCTTGCTTGACCAGGTGACATTCATCTTCAACAATGGCTGCTGACATATGAGCGAGTATTCCCACACCTTCGTCAGCGATAATCTCAATACTCTTGGATCCTGATTTGGAGTCACCTGATTTTGTATGGCCACTTTTGGCAGTGTCTGCTGGGTTCTTAACGATCTTCTGGTCCAGGTATAACGATTTAAGGTCGGTATGGGACGATCTCTCCATCAGGAGGGGTCGGAGGTTTTGTAGGATATCAGAAGCTGTTACTGTAAGATTATTTAACAGGAAGGCTGACAATGTGCACAAAAAACAATTTACTGACAAGTACACCTTACTGCTAACAAACAAACAAAATCTTATCATCTTGGCCAGGCCACTGAGCCACAGAAAATCTATTTTCAATGACACAAGAACACAATTTATTATAATCACATTGTATAATTTATCTCTGCAACAGCTTATATAGTGTTTTAGTACCTTATAGCTTTTCCATGACAACTGTTTTTAGATGTGCTATATACTATGGTAACTCATATGATTCTATTGTGTGTATCTATGAATCACTTCCTCTGAAATTTATGTTCTTGTTTTTCATTAGCTGCAAAGTTTAATTGCATGAGAAAAACAACTTTATTTAAAGTGCCCAGTAAACAGCTGGAAATGTACATAATTTATAAACATTGCAAATTTTGACACTTTGCAGTGACATGCCTGATAATGATAAAGCTAAAAAGTTATAGCCGTTTATAGCCATATATCTGTATTGGCATATTACAGATTTATCTGCCCTTTCAGTTAGGTATTGATTGTGACGTCATGTATTTGTGAGCGTAACTTCACATTCTCCAGAGAAAACAACATGAATTGCGCTCACAAAATAATGACATAACAATCAATACCTACCCTCAAGGGAGCTAACTCTGTCATATACGAAGACAGAATACCCTAATTGTCAATACACTTAGTCACTTACTAGATTACCAACTACATGATTCAGCCTATTGTTAGGTTTTGTCTCACTGACTTAAGTCAGTATTCTGTCAGCAATATCAGTACAGTGGGTAATTACCTGATGGTGAGTTGATCGACTTGCGGTGTGAGTTGGTAGTCGGGGTTGCGGCTGGAGTAGGTGGTTCTAATATGTCTCTATATTTTGACACCATCAGTACCGATGTAAAATAGACAATAGCCAAGGCGAGGAACTGTGCCTGTTTTGTTTCCTCGACGTCACGGTATACTACAGCTCGCAGACGATTTATGTCCATATCCTGAAGTAGCTTCTCATAGTCCTTAATAGGTGACGTCTGCTCATTCAAGTTTTCAACAATATTCTGAAATCAAAGGTCAGATGGTAACATTCCATATTTATAAGAGACACAAAAATTATCACTTTTTTGGCAATTTTTGTTTTTAATTTGCTATACTTCTGATTAGTGAGTTTGTAGTCTACTCTCTTTAGTGTTTAAAAACAGTATTTTTATAATCCATCTTATTACAAATAAGTGTAACTTGATCATGAAACATGAGAATTAAAATCCTACTCTTTTAATCAAATAAATGAATCCAAAAGTATTTCTTTCAATCTTTGCCAAATTTTATCCTGGATTCCAACGTACACTAGATATTTCAGATCCTTGCACAACCCCAGACAGCTGGAGTATAGCGATCCTAACAGACACAAGGGTAATTTGTGCGATAATGCAATAGTCTGAATTTAAGTTTGACCTATACTCAAATGGACCTGTAATAATTATGGCCTTAGATCAACTTACCCGCTCTGTGGGGTGAGAAGCCATGATCAATGACTGAATCGGGTCCACACCGTTCATGTTACGTGAACTGCGACTACTAGAGCTTGTTGGACTGCCTGGCGGGGAGTGGGGCCGGTTACGATGGCGACATTCTAGGCAGTTCCTCACTGACGACGTACATACTAAAATAGAAATTTAGCTTAGTAATGCTCAAAGATATATCAATAGCTAGGGTTAGAACATGTTTATGTTTTGGGAGGCTGTTGTATAAGAAAATAAGTAAAAAGTCAGATTAATAAAATGATTAATTAAAATTTACCTTTGTGGCATTTTAAATATTCTAAAATTAGATAACATAAGCTTCACTAAAATGTTTACATCTGATATTTTACTGCCAAAGTTGACATAGCATCAAATTAACTGTATGAAGAATTACCAAGACGTAAGCATTGTCTAAGTATTCCACCGGACGGCATATTTTTCTCCTGTTCCAGCTCGGCAAAATTAGTAGAACTGGCGAACACTAAGACATCCATCATATTCATGATCCGTTGTAGGATAGACACTGCCTGTTCTATACTGAGGCCTTGTGTGGGCTCCAATATCTCCATCTCACCCTGAATATATACACAGAACATTTATAATGGTGGGGTCAATTTGTTTTCAGATACAACATAAGGTAAGGAAGAGGATTAAGCTTCTTAATTTAGTTTGTGTTTTTATTTAACATATTTAACATTCTTCTTCAAAGCAACATGGTCATAAACCTATGGTCATTACCTGACCCACATGGTATAAATCTTGAAACACATATTTTTTGTTTGGTTATATGTTATCAACACAGATCTTTGTAGCCAAACAAATAAAAGATTTTAAGTCCTGTCTCCCTATCATCACTTTTACTGATAAGAATGATACAGAATGTTTAGTGGTAGTGTACACAGAAGACCATTAAACTTACGTTTGGAGAGGTGGCCGCGGCTAACAGGGCAAGTAAGCCTCCACAGGAAGTGATGAGATTATCGGCGAGCTGTGAAATCATGTGTGTGACGTTGACAACGTAAACATGGTTGTCTCCAGAGTTCACAAAGTCTATCACTGTCTTTGTACTGTGGCTGTAAAGAATGGTGATACTCTTTTAATCTACAGATATATATTGGTCAGTAATCATCAAAGACAATGCTATATTAACATTCAAAATTACAACTAGAAAAAGATTGTAAAATAATTGTAAGACATAAATGTTTGCTACCATAAACAATCGAGACAGGACTCGAAGGGACAGACATGTGAACCCCCTTCCTCCCATTCAATGTCATGGCAGGGCAAAATATAAAGAGACCTGTTTATCAAAATACCCTGTACAATTAATGATTCTTAAAAATTAGGTAACAAATATTACTGTGAGTTTCTTCAGGCTTTAATTGTTTTTCAATTGGCAAATCTAAAGTATAAGATATGAACTAAAAATATGTTAATTGTATCATCCATTATCAGCAGACTAAAAATAATAAGCATCTGCTTATTATAAATCTTTCACCTGAAATACTAAACCATATTATCCACAACCTGTTCTCAACCTCAGCATAAACAGATTGCTACTGGTCTTACCTTTTCCAAACCTGAAGATCAGTTTCTACAGAGAACAGGAGATCAGAAAGAAGTTTCTGGTGCAGTCCTGACCACCTGAACTCAGGAATCCTGAAGGGTGGGGCCCGGGGACCAGGACTAAACACATGTCGGTTACCATGGGATTCCATGCTGCCTCTGAAGGACTGAGCCCTAGATGGGTTTCTCCTCACTCCAGTATTAGTTATCTCCCTTGGTATCTCACTCTTTTTCTCTTCCTGAGTCTCATCTGATTTGTGACTAGCTGCAGCATCTCCTTCTGCAGTCTCCTTCTTGTCTGATTCTCTCCCATCATCCTGTGTATTTTCTGCAGCCTTCCCATCATCCTTTGTATCTTCTGATGCCTTCCCATCAGCTTCTGACTTCTCATCCTTCTTTTCTTCATTCTCCTTTTGATCGTCAACCTCACCATTTTGTAATGATTTAGGTTCTGGTTTTGTTTCATCACTAGTTGAATTTTCAACTTCTTTTATCCGGACAGAGCTTTTGATTGATTCTTGCTGATCCTGAAGGGTGGAGTCAGATATTCCAGAGATGGTACTGATTGGGTAATTCTGTCTCTCCTGTGGATCAACATCGTCCACTCGCTGTTGGTCATACTGTCTGTACATCTTAGACATGTGAATTTTAAAATCTTCATATGCAACCTGAAAATGTCAAATTAAGCTTGTAACAGATATGTTGGTAACATGTGCTAAAGACAACATCCTTTCTATATTTTTTGAAGAGATAACTTTTTGTAAGCATGTAACAGACAAAGCTATACTATTTTCTTCTCCATTTTGTACGCTCAGGTCACATTAAATGACCACAGCACAAACATATCATTTAAATCTCTTATCAATATATTTAATGACACAATTTCTATGGAAATTGCCTCAATAAAGATTATTTCTTGTATAATGATGAAGTCTACAAGTAGATCAAATCAATAATAGATTCGGCTGACACCCCGATTTACATACCTCATGACCTCGTTATCATGTAAACTTGTTGTCGTACATTTTTTTATCTTCAGTTTTATTTCTCGGACAATTCAAGTGCTGAAGGATGTAGTCATCATACTCACTTTAGAATGTAGTATGGCTAGTGTGTCAATCCACACTCTCCAGCCACCGTACTCATATTTGATGGCGTGGTGCAGCAGCATCCGGAACAAAGCCATGACCATGTCTGTGACTTTCTTCTCCTCGTCGTTCCGAGAGTAGATATAGGACAAAGAGAATAGCCAGTCCTGCCATACTGACATTTGTAGGACAGTCCTATAGGACAAAGATATCACAATGTTAGTCATTTAAAACCAAGACCACTCAATCTTGTTTCTGAATAACCTAACGATGACGGAAAGGCAAACTGGTTAAATGAAATTCTTTGGCGGCCAAATGTTTATACATATGGTTCAAGACCCAGTTTGTTTTGTGGCGTTACAATAGAATAGATTATTTAATCACTGGAGAAAACCCTCTGAAATACCTCAATACATAGCCTACCTATCTTGAATACATAGAAACAGTGGCTACCTATCCCAGTAATTAATTGACTTCTAATTATTAGGCATCGTTTTGCTCAAAACTAAAATTTCTCAAATTAAACTAGGACTTGGACTAAATACAAACACATATTATTATTCTACTTTACCTTCTATTCTCCCGATTGTTGTTACACAGAATTGTCAGATCTGATAGAAATGTCTTTTTGACCTCTGCAACCTCTGCCGTAGGTTTAGATTGGCGAATCATGGTGGCTACCACCTTCAGTATTGCTGGAACAAAGAAATTGAAAATACATCTTAAATTATAAAATTGTAAGAGAAGTCTTTTATTCAGCATTTGCACTTCCATGTGTTTCCCAGTACAAGTTAACGCCAAATTTTCCAGAAAAAACCATGTGGGTTTTAAGCAATCAATGTTGCAATTGGTATGTATACCTACCCGACAAGGGCAGATAACTCTGTAATGTGCAAAAATGAAATCCAAATGGGTTACAAGAAAACTTGAGTTACAGATCAAAATCAAAAACAAGATTGTTTTATCTCATTGTATATTCTCTTAATTCCAGTGCTGATGAACACTTACCTGAATTTTCTATCCTGAAGTAAGACTCTGGCTCCACATGCTTCTCCATTACACTATCCCCTGACAAACGCTCCGTCAGCAACTAACAACAGATAGGCAAAATGTTATAATGAGTATAATAGGTATTCTTGTTGGATATACAGAATAATACAACTGACACGCGTCTCCTTACTGTTACCATAGAATTTGGAGAAGAGTGATTTCAAATGGATGCATGGACATGACTAATGCTATACATGTCATAATTCACTGAATTAGAAGTGAAACAGACAATTCTACAGACAGAGACAGAGTGATAGACAACAAAACATAATCCATGGAAATTGAAAATACTTCTTAAATTGTACAGAAGAAAGTAGGAAAATCGGCAATGGGAAATAAATTTCAGACATGCTTGTAAAAGGAAACAGATGTACTTACTTCAAACAAAACATTATACACTGGCAGTGTGATGCTCTGTTCATTCAGCATCAGTCGTTCTCCGATCAGAGAGAAGAGGTTGTGAGGGCCCATACAGTCAGCTTTTCTCCTGTAAACACAGATATGTCAGATGGCTATTAGGACCACAATTTAGGATATAAGGCTACATATATATCACTGTTTCACTAATTAATAGCATGAAGCATCAAACACAAAACCAGAAAGACATGTTTGGCAGGTCTTGTTTAGGTGATATTGTACAAACAAAAGAGATATTGTATTGAAATGAATATTCTGGTTAAAACACTAATCATGGTATTAAGTGAAGGTGAAAAAGATGTTTGCTGTAGTTCAAAATGTAATGATGACATTTCTATTTTTTTTATATATTTGTTTGATTTTTATGTGTCTGTGATTTTTTTTATATGTTTGTGTTGGTTATGTTTTATGAATTAAGGAATAGTCATGCATGTTAAAAGACAAAGAAAATATTTTCAAGTTTTTCAGGTGTAATTGTTATTGTTATGTTATTGTATTGTAATTTAATGAAAGAGAATATTGGTTTGTAATATATGTAAAAGAGAGGCAGAAATATAGAATGGCAAAAGACCAAAGCAAGAAAATACTACGTATTAAGATGAGGAAATAAAGATTAGGAATGAGGATGTACAGAAAAAGAAAAAATAGAAAAAGATGAAGAAAAAAGAGGAGGAGGAAAGACAGGGAAATATGAAGAAAAAATTGGAGATGATGGCAGACAGAGACAGTTAAAGTGATGTGGTGTAATGTAAATGTGGCCATACTGTTTGTTTACATGTTTTTCTAGTTTTTGGTAATGCCGTGACATAAGTCCTGATCTGTAATAACAACAACACATATTTACATCGTCACAAGATAAATGATATTGTCAACATATTCAATCATGATTTCTGTTTTTATTGTCTTTGTATTACATTTAATTCAAAAACAAAGAAGAGCATGACAAAATCCTGTAAACAAATCAATAGATCTCACTTGACAACAAGGGGACACAACTCTGTATATTGCAGAACTACAGAAGTATCTTGAGGGTGTGAAACTTCTCTATGAAAGCAGCTATTAATGTTTATATCAAGTAAAGGTAGATGTATTTGTGAATCTCATAAGATGACATAAGCTTGAAGGTAGTTAAGTTTTGTGGTACTGTTTTGGTATATTATCAACATGTTCTGCTTGTATTTATCTCATGCCATACCTAAAGAAGTTCGTACTTACTTGTGTGTAGCTCTCATCAGGAAAAAGCCAAGAAGTTTGAGGGCCTGAATTTGTAATGGTTCAGAGTTTGAAGCCAGCAGCTTAAAAACAGTTCTGAAATAAACAAATATATTTTAATACATGTATATTCAACACTATAACTAAATTAACTAAATGCACAATATCAAAATTTTCTCACTAAGCATAAGATATTTATGTCCGATTAGATTAGATTTCCTAATGGCCTTGTATAACATTGTTGTATCTAAATCTTCAGATCTGATAAATGTAAGATATAAGTGTAACAGCCTATGCTTTCACTCCATAATTTTATTGTGTGGTATAAGACATCCTGCAATGTTTACCAGCTTTTAGTTGTTATATATAATTTTATGTTATCCAATGTTACGAATTGTTGAGAATGTTTGTTTTATGTTCCTACAACACTTACCTGATACCGTTTTTCTTGTCAAAGGATGGCACCATAGAGGCAGGATGTTCTGCCATCAGTGATACGGTCAGTTGGAGCACGTCCATAAGGTTATCATCCTACAGGTGTAAAAAGTCTAATTATATCACATGCTGTCCAGGTAAACAAAGACTATCAGCATAGCATTTGGTTCTTGCATTTTGCTTGTAGATAATTACATATCTCCCCTGTGTTTGTTTTTCAGAAACTGACATAATTTTTCACATGCAAATTAATGACATAAAAATCCATACGTTCCTAAAACAACAACTAACTATACAATATGCAAAGTCACAATAGTGCAACCATTAAAAGTCTATATCTTTCATTTATCAACTGTTTCCTGAAGGCCAGTTAAAAATGTATTATCTATTCAGAAATCAAATGAAAATCATCAAAGAAATCCCAGAAATTCTATGAATACTTTTGTTGATTTTTATTTCTGATTTTGTCGCTTTTTGCTTTGTTCTTTTCTCTGTATTTTTTTTCTCCATTCAATTTTTAGTTTAACTACTCAATATTAGAGAGGACAAGTGCCATAGAGACCGCCTAAAAATTAACTCCATATCTTATTGGGAAAAGTTTGTTTGTACCTCGTGAAGTGTTGACAGGTAGTTGAGGATACTCTGTAGCTCGTCCTCCTGGACACCCTGTCCCTTCAGTAACAGTTGTTTGATGTACAGCAGCATAAAGGAGCGCAGCTTAATGATCTCATCATAGGTAGGTCGGGGGCCATCTGTAACAGGTAATTCAGTATATTCAGCATACAGTTAAACTTCCATGGGACCTTAGTAAAACTACAAGTTATTCAAGTTAAGCATACTTGAATATATAGTTTAAAATTTGGCCCAGGCTGAAATTTTTTTGAGTTATATAAGTTTAATCTAAGGTATCTGTCAGTGGACTATTTTGAATTGCTATGGTTGCCATTATAGTCTATATTAAAACACATTTTCACAAGGGTGACACAAATCAATGAGAACTGCAATGGTTCATTGTGTTATTGTAAGTTCCTTGTCATACCATTTAATCTTTGTACGTTACAGAGTAACCTCCCTTGTGTGTAGGTATCCATAGTGATGTCATTATATTGTGAGTGAAACATTTTCTATGAAAAGTATTATATTACAGTCGCAAACACATGACCTCACAACCAACACCTACCCACAAGGGTAGATAAATCTGTTATATGCAAATGCAGAATACTTTCCACTTTACTTTTGTAAAGACAGATGATACACTGTACACATTTGACCACTGACCTGTGCCCTTAGGTGTGATGCCGCTCCGATCCTTGGGGTTGACCACCCAGTAGTAAAACTTGAGTGTGTGCATGGTCTGTAGGACTGCACTCACACGTCGAATGTTATTGTAAATCTGAGCATTACTGATGAAATCTGTCGCCAAGTAACAGTAGAGTTTGGTCTGTACCTGTACAAATGTTCAAAAGATAAGTAACATTTAATACATATTGATTAATCCTCTTTCATTTATTTTTTCTTTTCTATCTATTTTTTCTAAAGATCATCTTTTGACCTTGTTTAATTGTTTATGGCTTTTAGATTAATTTGATTTAATATTAAAATTAATCCTGATATTTCTGTATGAGAATTTTGCAATTTTGGATGTTTAATTATTTGCTTAATGGGTGATATTTGTGATTTTCCCCTTTTCGCCCCTGCTCCATTAATACAACAGGATACACATATGGAGCATTTTTGCATCCAAATTGTCTTTGTATCAACCTCAATAAGAACACATGCCATAAATCAAAGCTTTTAGTCTATATGTTGTTAACTTACCTCTACAGAGGCGTGTATCCACAGCGCTGGGTTAAACAGTATGTGGTCAAATAGATGTTTGAGTAGCATACTGCCAGTGGGCAGATCTACAAGGTATTGTGTGAGGGCGAGGAAGGTCTCGAGAACAGCAGGTGTCACATGCATCCGAGAAGCCTGCATAGAGTCACAATAAATGCTTTACTAATACTGTTATGAAGACATATTGAGTTATTTTATGTAACAGTAGTGGTCTGTTTAGCTTAAGTATTTTTTGGAAAATAAAGGAAGCTGGTTGCTTGGTTGAAAAAAAATAATTATTGTAAAAATCTTGTGTAAAATTTAAGACTACTTATCATGGCACAAAAATATTGGACATTCTCTTCAAGCATTATAAGTGTTATTTTCACATTAATTTCTAATTTCCTTATAAAACATTACATTCTTTATATACTTTTCATGGTAAGCACATGCTAGAACTACTATTATTGCTACCATCAGTATTGTGAGTTATATAAATACTGTACCTTCTCGAGGAGATAACCTATGACCAGGAAGCCCTTGTTCTGTAACATCTGTTGTTGTATGGTCACCGAACTCTCCAACAGGTTCAGCAAAATACTCATCAGGTTCGCACTATAGATAAACACAAGTAATGTTAAGTCAAATTCTCGTTAGCTAAGTTTGTAATGCAACAAAACAAAGGTATTGAAAACAGCTTGTGTCTTCCATACTTGTTAAACTGTAACCTTAGGTCATGTTTTAATGACCAAAAATAACCTGACTTAGAGCATGTGGAACCTGTTCTAATTATACAATATGGTTCCCTTCTATCAAGGAGATAAAAAATTAATTCTACTATACTTGCACGAAGTGCTTTGATATTTGATTTTTGAAAAAGATTTTAGATATTTACAAATTCAACTTGCAAAGTTTCAAAAATTACCATAATTTACCAAAGCCTGTAAGTAATTTTATCTCTTATATAATTACCATATAGTATGATCCACAGCTGATTTTTCACCCTTATCTACAGGGAAGTCTAATTGTCCAAATAATGGGAAAAACACCTACAAGAAAAAAGTATGTGTAAACAGATATTATTACAAAAGATATATGGTGTGTAATAATACATATCAAAGCTTCTGAACATTCCCTTAGATTTGTACTGCCCTGGGGTTAAGAGATTCCTTAAAAAGCTGTTTTAATATTTGATTTTATGAATTTAAATACAAATTAATGTAATTTTTTTTAAAATTGATCAACTCTGACGAGGTGTTAAATACAGTTCTTACCTGTACACCACCGAGGGAATGGAGCGTGCTGTGGATGGACTGGGTAATCACAGCTTTCACATCCTAAAACAATACATGGGTAGCATACTCAAAGCTTAAGTGATAATTGTGCATTGAAATACATGATAACATTCCTTGTACGATGTGTCCTATTATGATGATGTCAAGAATTTTTATTTACTCTATACAATATGAAGTAACAGGTATCAGTAGTAAAGTTAACCTAAACACTTCCAACAAATCATATACAGTAGTTTTAACTCAATTTAATTTACCAACCAACAAAAGATTTTTTCCTTAGTGCAGGAGAAATTTCACATTAGAAATACAGATGCTTTACATTATACATGGTTATCAGTTGTTTTTTGAGAAAATAAAATAACACACCAATATTTGTTTCCAAGGATAGATAACTCTAACAAAACAAAAAACTTTCTGGTGTTGATGATATAGACTAACCTGTGACATGAGGGCGTGCTGTACGTGTACGAAGAAGGAGGGGTTGCCCTTGGGAGAGGATTCCAGACACAGCTGACTATCACAGGCCATCGGGTTGTACATAAACATGATACTGTTGGTAAGTTTGCCATCGTACACCAGCTACAAAGGAGATAGAAACTTCATTATGGAAGGCATTCATCAGGTCATAGAAACAAGAGCTGTTAGGGAAGTCACCAACATAGATATGGGCGTGATTCCATAAGAAAACCCTCGGTTCAAGTGACAAGCTTAAAATTACAGCAATCTAAAGATAGTGATTTCAGTTTGTTTTAAGACATCTATCATGTTACTTACAAAATAAATAATCTTTAGAGAATCATATAATTACAAATTAACAGGAAGCTTTAATTCAAAGATGTCCATATCATTCATAAACCTACCTTTTTGTTAATATTAGTTCCAGTCAATCCACTCTCATTCTCAAATCTAAACTGACCCTGTAAAACAAAACATACCAATATTGTATTTCATAGTTTTGTGATTGGCAGAAATTAGTAATAATGTGAAATTACTTTTCAATGAATGTGGAGGTAGAACGAACCTCAACTCCAAACAAATCTGGAGAAAAGGTTCAACAACCTCAATACTGCATGATATTTACAGTACCAGAACCAGTAAGATGAAGAATAATTTAGGTTATTCATAGCTACATTTGTACTAACCTTGTAGTTTGGCCCTAACTGGTAGATGGCTCCAATCTGTTGGGGAGACAGGGACTCACTAAACAGGTACACACTGGACATCTGACCGCAGAACATGTGGTCAGCTTCGACCTCTCTGAACTGGCTCCTAGGAAACACTTGTCAAATGGCTGAAAAGACAAGTTCAACATGTGTTCAAGTCAATGTGATAACATAACATGAGCTTTTTGGGCCAGAGTTTTTCACTTTCATATTTGTTTGGGCTAACTGTGTTTCCTTTGCAAAATACCACAGAACGCTACTACTGCAGAAAATCACATGAAGTCATTATTTTGATTCCATAAAACAAGTACTTACTGTGATGAGAGAATACTTACATCACTGGTGTTGACAAGCCAAGACATCTCTGTATGGGAGACAAGTTTGCCATCAACGTAACATCGTAGTTCTGACTTACTCCAACGATTGTATACATACACCAGTGTCACCATGTACCACTGTGGAGGCAAGGGAGATAACTATGTTATATATATATATATATATTATTATAGATCTACGATGTAAATTAAAGATGTCGATCAAATTGCTTGCCTCTCTGGGATAAAACTTTGACCCTTTCTTTAACAAAATAAAAAGTCTTTTCTAATTTTAAATCAAGTTTTCCTTTAGGTTGTTATGGTAACTGACCTTTCGTGGTTGGAACTCGTGTTTGACACAGTGCTGGAAACCCTTTCCTTTGACTTTCATGGCGGTCAACACCAGAGAGTTTCCAAGGAAGTTGGCTGAGTATCCAACGCCTTTATTGGTTCTAAAGCTGGAAGGAGTTAAATATTTTAAACTGAGTACCATGCTTGACTTGCATAAAAAAATCTAAAAGATAAGGAATAAAATGTATCATAAAATGTTTTGTTTGTCTAAAAGAATTGAGAGATCTCAGTCTTCAAGAAATTTTATACAAGTGGATCTGGGTCTGCTATAGCCTGCACAGTAGAAATATACAATACTACACTCTCACCAGTAGAGGTATGGGCGCTCCCTCTCTACTGTAACTCCGGTGACTGGGTCGAGTCGTAACCAACACGAGAATGTCCAACCATTTTGGTACGGCCATGTTTTAATTGGGGGCAGACTAATGTGCTAAAAAGACATAAAGAAATCATATTAATTTTGAAATGTATGTCATTAACATTGCAAAAGAATAACACGTACGCTGATTTGGGCAAAATACAGTTCTACAAGTGTGAGGTTTAGCAATATGAGCTTCTAGTTCTCTAGCTTGCCAATTTATGTATACAAAAAAGAAGTCTGGAATTGAGATGAAATTTCAAATCAAAATTGAAACTTACAGATCCTATTTTACCAGGGAAGCTGAAGAACTCATCCGGGCCGTCCCGTCGGGGCATCAGGTTTAGGACAGACAATAGCTTCACTGAATGTTGAGGCTAAACAAAACACCAGTATAAATTAACATAGATCTATTACAATTGGAAATGAATAGGACATATTTTGTAACTTTGTAATGAATAGAACATTTTTTGTAACTTTAACAGTACATCTTGTAATGTAAACTTTTAAAGTAATTACTACCAATCATTACTTTGCTTATTTTTCGTTTTGTCTCAGCAAATAGTCAGTCTTTTGACAGGATTTTTAAAAATCTTTTATGTCACTTAATTATTTGAATTTAACCTTTTTAAAGAAAATATATCTTTAAGAAACATATAATGATTTGTATTTCCTATAAAACTGATTGATGATTTTGAGCTTAATAACGAACACAGCCATATGAAGTGTTGAGGTTACTATGGATACTGACCCACTTGCCATCTGTGGCCTTGAGTAGACTGAAAAGCATCTTTAGTTCTCTGACTGTGATACTGTAGGTAGCTAGAACTCCCAGCATTTCTACCATTAAATCTGAAATATCATACATCCAAATATCATTAAATATCAAACATCCAAATATCATGAAATATCAAACATCCAAATATCAAACATCAAAATGTCATGAAAAAGATGCCTTATGAAAAAGTCTTAAACCCTATGGTATTGTCAAAAGTTAGAACAAATAAAAGCTTCAATGAAAGACCCAATGGCAATGTGATGTTAGTCCAAATGTCTAGAATAATTTTTGACAAATGACAAACAAAATTAATAATATCAAGATTCAATTTCAATGGCACAATAATCCTGTTTGATTTATACAAATAAAAGCCATACATTTTTAAAAATCTTAATCTAAAAGAGATCAGTAGGCTTTAAAAAATTCATTGTATTACTTAGGGCTGAAAGAAATTATTTTATTATTTCATAAAATCAAATTAAAGGAATGTGCCAATCATAAGACCATATTCTAGATAGACTACTGATTTTCTGACAAATAAAATGATAAAATAGGACAGGACAGGATAGGATGTCCTTTAGCTTGACGGACATGACGCTGTCAGAAAGACATAAGCAACATATGTACAACACACCCCCTTCCTACCTCAATTGGTGGGGGCAAAAATGATCCCTCTTGATCTACATTAACTTATTCATCCCTAAAAACACATTTAGACTCTTCTAAATCAATGACTAAAAAAGTCCATTGTGAAATCACAGGGTGAATGAGTATATCAAAATGTAAATTTTTGATAGGAGAGCAAGTCGATCCCTCATGTTGAAACATTTCTCTCTACTGAAGAGAAGTATCAAGAAGATACTACACAAATATGAATGTATAATATTTACGACGTTAAAACAAGATTGGTCCTTTGAGAAAAGTGTGGATGATTTCAACAATTATAAAGGCCTACAGTAACCTCAAGTCACCTATAATTAATAGTCAGTAATGGTTTCTGTATGAGAAGAATGAATGAATCACCTTGTATAATTAGCTCTCATTTTAATATGTCTATAGGGAATTCTTTCCTTAGATAAAACTAATGTCTTAACAGAAAAGACTTTAATAGAATAAAGCAATAGAAAGAAAATTTAAAAAAAAAATTGCATTATTTTGTACCATGGTACTGTAACGTAAATGTTCTAATTGAACAAAATTTAATTTCTTTTTTTACAGAAGTTGATGGATGTGTGTAATGAGTACGAATAGGGATGGGGTGTTTTTTTAGTTTAATACTATATATGTGCATGATAAGAAACTGTGACAATAAATTACAAACATTTCACTTTCAAAAGCCTTATAGTGTTTCTCAAATTCACCAAAGTCACGCTCTGAAGTGATTACATTTCACTTCCTCTTGGTCCTTAGAGTACACTACAGATTTACCACTCCACATTAGGAGCATAAGGCATGATATATGACTTTAACGAAGATAATAAGATCAAATGATTTGCTATTGAGAGATTAAAATATATTTATTCCATAAAATAAATATGGTATGCAAGTAAAGTTATTGGCAATATGAAAACAAATCATTTGAACAAAATATGAATAATTAGGAATATTTACAATATGGATAGGGTTTCAAATACCTACCCCCCTTTAATTCAGATCTGTATAAAGATGAGGGTCATTAAGTTATTCATCTTCAGATCAAATGTAGTTTATCAGTACAGATATCACATGTTTTTGCCAGAAAAACCTGGGTTTTCAAGGATCACTTATCAGTACTTGTACATTATATTATGTCAAGACTACTTAACTAGACAAGAGGGGTCAACTTTGTTTTACAAGGATCACTACATGTAGCTACTTGTACATTATATAATGTCAGACTTCATTAACTAGACTTAGGGGTTCACCTGGGTTTTACAAGGATCACTACATGTAGCTACTTGTACATTATATAATGTCAGACTTCATTAACTAGACTTAGGGGTCCACCTGGGTTTTACAAGGATCACTACATGTAGCTACTTGTACATTATATAATGTCAGACTTCATTAACTAGACTTAGGGGTCCACCTGGGTTTTACAAGGATCACTACATGTAGCTACTTGTACATTGTATAATGTCAGACTTCATTAACTAGACTTAGGGGTCCACCTGGGTTTTACAAAGGATCACTACATGTAGCTACTTGTACATTGTATAATGTCAGACTTCATTAACTAGACTTAGGGGTCCACCTGGGTTTTACAAGGATCACTACATGTAGCTACTTGTACATTATATAATGTCAGACTTCATTAACTAGACTTAGGGGTCCACCTGGGTTTTACAAGGATCACTACATGTAGCTACTTGTACATTATATAATGTCAGACTTCATTAACTAGACTTAGGGGTCCACCTGGGTTTTACAAGGATCACTACATGTAGCTACTTTTACATTATATAATGTCAGACTATATTAACTTCATTAACTAGACTTAGGGGTCCACCTGGGTTTTACAAGGATCACTACATGTAGCTACTTGTACATTATATAATGTCAGACTTCATTAACTAGACTTAGGGGTCCACCTGGGTTTTACAAAGATCACTACATGTAGCTACTTGTACATTATATAATGTCAGACTTCATTAACTAGACTTAGGGGTCCACCTGGGTTTTACAAGGATCACTACATGTAGCTACTTGTACATTATATAATGTCAGACTACATTAACTAGACTTAGGGGTCCACCTGGGTTTTACAAGGATCACTACATGTAGCTACTTGTACATTATATAATGTCAGACTATATTAACTAGACTTAGGGGTTCACCTGGGTTTTACAAGGATCACTACATGTAGCTACTTGTACATTATATAATGTCAGACTTCATTAACTAGACTTAGGGGTCCACCTGGGTTTTACAAGGATCACTACATGTAGCTACTTGTACATTGTATAATGTCAGACTTCATTAACTAGACTTAGAGCAGATAACTTTGTTTTACAAGGATCACTACATGTAGCTACTTGTACATTATATAATGTCAGACTTCATTAACTAGACTTAGGGGTCCACCTGGGTTTTACAAGGATCACTACATGTAGCTACTTGTACATTATATAATGTCAGACTTCATTAACTAGACTTAGGGGTCCACCTGGGTTTTACAAAGATCACTACATGTAGCTACTTGTACATTATATAATGTCAGACTTCATTAACTAGACTTAGGGGTCCACCTGGGTTTTACAAGGATCACTACATGTAGCTACTTGTACATTATATAATGTCAGACTTCATTAACTAGACTTAGGGGTCCACCTGGGTTTTACAAAGATCACTACATGTAGCTACTTGTACATTATATAATGTCAGACTACATTAACTAGACTTAGGGGTCCACCTGGGTTTTACAAGGATTACTACATGTAGCTACTTGTACATTATATAATGTCAGACTTCATTAACTAGACTTAGGGGTCCACCTGGGTTTTACAAGGATCACTACATGTAGCTACTTGTACATTATATAATGTCAGACTTCATTAACTAGACTTAGGGGTCCACCTGGGTTTTACAAGGATCACTACATGTAGCTACTTGTACATTTATATAATGTCAGACTTCATTAACTAGACTTAGGGGTCCACCTGGGTTTTACAAAATCACTACATGTAGCTACTTGTACATTATATAATGTCAGACTTCATTAACTAGACTTAGGGGTCCACCTGGGTTTTACAAAGATCACTACATGTAGCTACTTGTACATTATATAATGTCAGACTTCATTAACTAGACTTAGGGGTCCACCTGGGTTTTACAAAGATCACTACATGTAGCTACTTGTACATTATATAATGTCAGACTTCATTAACTAGACTTAGGGGTCCACCTGGGTTTTAACAAAATCACTACATGTAGCTACTTGTACATTATATAATGTCAGACTTCATTAACTAGACTTAGGGGTCCACCTGGGTTTTACAAAGATCACTACATGTAGCTACTTGTACATTATATAATGTCAGACTTCATTAACTAGACTTAGGGGTCCACCTGGGTTTTACAAAGATCACTACATGTAGCTACTTGTACATTATATAATGTCAGACTTCATTAACTAGACTTAGGGGTCCACCTGGGTTTTACAAAGGATCACTACATGTAGCTACTTGTACATTATATAATGTCAGACTTCATTAACTAGACTTAGGGGTCCACCTGGGTTTTACAAGGATCACTACATGTAGCTACTTGTACATTATATAATGTCAGACTTCATTAACTAGACTTAGGGGTCCACCTGGGTTTTACAAAGATCACTACATGTAGCTACTTGTACATTATATAATGTCAGACTACATTAACTAGACTTAGGGGTCCACCTGGGTTTTACAAGGATCACTACATGTAGCTACTTGTACATTATATAATGTCAGACTTCATTAACTAGACTTAGGGGTCCACCTGGGTTTTACAAGGATCACTACATGTAGCTACTTGTACATTATATAATGTCAGACTTCATTAACTAGACTTAGGGGTCCACCTGGGTTTTACAAGGATCACTACATGTAGCTACTTGTACATTATATAATGTCAGACTTCATTAACTAGACTTAGGGGTCCACCTGGGTTTTACAAAGATCACTACATGTAGCTACTTGTACATTATATAATGTCAGACTTCATTAACTAGACTTAGGGGTCCACCTGGGTTTTACAAGGATCACTACATGTAGCTACTTGTACATTATATAATGTCAGACTTCATTAACTAGACTTAGGGGTCCACCTGGGTTTTACAAAGATCACTACATGTAGCTACTTGTACATTATATAATGTCAGACTTCATTAACTAGACTTAGGGGTTCACCTGGGTTTTACAAGGATCACTACATGTAGCTACTTGTACATTATATAATGTCAGACTTCATTAACTAGACTTAGGGGTCCACCTGGGTTTTACAAGGATCACTACATGTAGCTACTTGTACATTGTATAATGTCAGACTTCATTAACTAGACTTAGGGGTCCACCTGGGTTTTACAAGGATCACTACAAGTAGCTACTTGTACATTATATAATGTCAGACTTCATTAACTAGACTTAGGGGTCCACCTGGGTTTTACAAGGATCACTACAAGTAGCTACTTGTACATTATATAATGTCAGACTTCATTAACTAGACTTAGGGGTCCACCTGGGTTTTACAAAGATCACTTACCGGCTATAACATCTTCTGTGTCCTTCAATAGGTTGAGGGCATGTTCTATCAAACCAACTTCTGTACACGCCTGTAGATTCCGACGACTCTTCTTCAAAATGGCTGTAAAAACACTCCATATTTCTGCCTGTAACACACATATTGAAAGCTCGTTTTGAAAACAGGACCTACATAAATATTTTTATTATCAATTTCTATATGTCTGAGAAAGGAAAAGGAATTCTACTTTCGTAAAACAGAGATATTTTTTTCAAAACAAGCTAATGTCTGGCTTCCAAAAAAACATGAACCACAAACATGTTATTTTATTTATACTCAAAGCATCAAAAGTTGTCTTTATGATTTAATGGAAATGGAACACAATACTGTGGATATATAATCGTGAAAGTGTAATTTCATGATTTGCATATTATAAGGTAAATATTTCGCTATTTTTTCCCCCAATAAATACATCTGTTAACTTTTTCAACATAGTTCCATATTTACACCCAATATTATGCAAGAAAAATATTAACACTTAAAATAATGTACACCTCCGTGCCATATGCTTAAGTCTTCCCCTCACGTAAAATTCTACATTAATAGTATGGAAATTGGCATATATAAATCAGTAAAGGCCATCATCTTCATCATCATCTATATCATTTAACCTTCTCATAAACCATGGACAAGATCATCAATTTTACATTTGTTTTACATTTTTATTCAAATCTCAACCATAAACAATCCATTTGCTGCATTATAATGTAGAAGCTTTTGAGATAACCAATTCCAATCGCATTAACACCTCGTTAAAGCATTTTACTACTGGTTCACATGTTAAAAGTTCAACATGTCACAATGCTGGTCACTGGAGAAAAATAATCACATCAACAGATGCAGCTGGAGAGAATCGTCAATAAATTCAGAAATAGTAGTAAAATGGTGACTCATGTTCCACCAGCCGTTTACGGGTCAAATCCCGCTGACCTTTTGATTTTTGTATCAATCTCAGCTCTGCATGCCTGTAGTATTTATATGCAGTGTCAGAGGGCCCTTGTTAATGTGGTGTATTGATTTTTTCATTTTTCTCACTAATTTTTATGGCCACAATTTGCAGCTTCAGCAAAAGCATTTCATGCTCGGCATGCAACTATGGCATCTATGTATATAGACGATATTGATCTATAAAAAATAGGAAAATAAAGAAAAAGAAATTCAATTAAACCGTTGCAGTTCAAATAAAAATTCAAAAACTCTTTTCATAGTTAACTCTGGTAAAGCAACCTCATTAAAAAGCAAAATGTAGTTAATCATGCCAAAAGAACTGTCAAACCTCATTTGACAAAACTTTTCATTAAATGTAAACTTTATCTATTTGACATCAATTGTGAAGTTATATAACTTATACAAATTACCTTCGATGGCCAGGATAAGCGAAGAGTCTTATTTAAAGTAGGAGAGCCTGGAGAAAGCGAGTAACACACTCGATCGGGCAAGTGACCGCATACTTTTTCACACTCGTGCCAGGAATCGAACCTGGCCAACTAGGTGAAAGGCTAAACACTTCACCACTACACCACTCGACCACTGACCTCTATGATTTTTCAACAATTAACATGAACTCTGCAGATACAATTCAAGACTACAATAATTCAAGGTTTAACTATATATATCACTCTCTCGATTTGAAAAGGAAATGAACTTTGACCTGACCTTGAGTTGACCTTACCTGTAGTGTGATTGGACAGTTGGTAAGAAGGCGAAGTGTATGGAGGATATTCTGTGGCTCTTTGATGATAAAATTACTTTCAATGTCAAACTCTTCTCCAATCAGCTGAAACAAACAAAGGGAGATAATCAGATATAGCCGTACAATATAAAGGGACATAATCACAAATAGTTATACATTTTAAAGGGAAACAATCATAAATATATGTACAATATAATGGGAGATTACCAGATATAGCTGTAAAAATTAAAAAAGGAGATAATTAGATATAGCTAGAAGTCAAATATAAAAGGAGGATACATTGTAATGAGAAATAGCTGATACAAAATTGGGATATAAATATAATAAGAACACACAAGCGAGAGAATTTTTTGAAATGGAGTTATAACATACAAAGGGAGATAACTAGGAAAAGGATGGTCAAAATACACAGGGAGATAATAATAGTTGTTACATGATGAATCAAAAAAGATAATTTGTACCTAGCAAAGAGATAGCTATAACGGCACAAAAAAGAGTTCACTTTTTTTTTAAACAAAACGAGATTTCACAATTAGCTATTACATCATAAACAAAAAGATGATCATTTCTAGCTTTAATGGGAGCTTTGGTTTTGAGAAAAAGACCTTTTATCTTTTTCATTACTTGAAGAGCTGAAAAATAAATATATAATGTTTGTGTGTGCATTTTGAAGCTAAAACTTGCAATGAATTTTATTCAGTGTACTATACTGACAACTGAAAGAGTCAGAACAAAACTTTTGCATCCTTCTATTTGAAGGCCAACAAAGATAAAACTGTCTAATCGCTGCAGCAGTAGAAGTTGAGACCAAAACGCACTCAACAAATTCTACAGGATTTCACAATCAGATGTGTTAATGATAAATCTTTTTTTTATTTTTTAGAGTGTTGAACTGATTATCAAATAATCATTTTTACTGCACACTCTGACAGAGATTCGCATCACATAACTGTTGGTGATGAGTTTAAGAGAATTACCTGACAGAAAATTATCAAACCTAACACATCCTGCTCAGGAGATGACATGGAACCATTACATCAGCAAAACTAATGAGTTAACATAGTTAAAGACTGTTTTTGTTAGATTGATTTCATGTCGGATTTCAAATTTTGTGCAGCTGAAGAGAATTACACTGCGTCTCACAGCATCCTCACAGTAATTCAGTGTCTATTACAATTACACTACAACATCAGAACTCCCGAAAAAAGGACTTGGAAGCTTTACAGAACTTTCATAAAGTTCAAATGGAAACTAGCAGAGTTGTTGAGGATACCAGAAGATCCTAACAGGAATTATAGTCTACCAGCCACCACATTTTCTGAATACAGACTACTGATAGTGATTTCTTTGGGGTATTATAGTTCCAGCACATCTTCAATTTCCGCATTTTATGTCATTTGTAGCTCTAAAGTCCCAAAGGATCTTTCTGTATACAGATGAAACCTTCAGTTACATGGCTTGGTTAACAGTAGTCACCAAATTATCAGAATAGGTACATTCTTACAACTGTAAACCAACTTTGTTTTGCTGCAACCTAATTTCACACTTCAATAACAAACAACTTTGTCACAGCCAATTAAGGTTGCTAAGCCTGCTGTGTTTATATAATGCTCTTACATGTATTTGAACCATTTTTGCAGCAATTTATTTTCATGATTTAATTGCATGCAGAAATAAGTTGGTATACAATATATAGGTTATATATATCAGATTCAATTACCATGGTCATCTACTAAAGAGACTCAAGCATCACACATTTCTGTCTTCTTTCTTTAGCCAATTGGGTTTGGGTTTATTAGTTAAAAGTCCTATTAACAGCCAGGGTCATGTAAGGACATCCTAGGTTTATTGGTGGAGGAAAGCCAGAGTACCCAGGGAAAAACCACTGACCAACAGTCATTACCTGCTAACTGCCCCACATGGGATTCAAACTCGCAACCCAGAGGTGGAAGGTTTGTGGTAATATGTCGAGACATCTTAACCACTCGGCCACCGCGACCCCTAAGCCAATTGCATACATGTTTTTAATATATACATTTATTTTGAATTTGAGAATTTTATATTTCATTTCTTTTAAGTTTATATTGCTGTTTTTTGGGGTTTTTTTTTGTGTGGGGGCGGGGGGTTCGCATCAATATGTCATAAATGGCAGGTTTATACTGTGTTATGTCAACTGTCTACAGAAAAGCATCCAGGAAATTCATCTCAATCAAGGCTATTTGGTTTAGGTGTTATATAGATTAGGACTGAACAGCTCCTCAAGAGGAAACGGCCAGACTACCAGCTGTATAGGTTCAGTGATTGCCAGGCCTAACCCTTGGGTGTCAGGCGTCCCTGATCCGTCAATCAAATCCAACACTTTCTTGGCAATAGTTGACAAGAGTCAAGAAGATTTTGGGCTGGACGATTTCTCAGAGTGGTCAGGGTAATGTGGGACGATTCCTTATAGGTGGCGGTAAATAGGACAGATGATATAGAATGCTTGTTATATACTCCCTCTGGGGACTTAAAAAGGTCAGTGTTTGTTAGCCTTGGATTCAGACCCCTGATCAATATCATAATGACAAAACTCAGGAACACTCCTCTTCCAACACAAATTAGCTAGTGTTTACCCTTACACGGCCTCCTGTCGCCTTCAAATGCCAATAATGTGGATATTGATATCAGCGACCAGGTACAATCCATTTACAGAACTTCAAATTACATCAAGGTTTCTTAGCAGAAACAATTATATTAATGGTGCATTGAAATTGAGTTTTCAGGAGTTCTGCTTAGTGAGTCCAGGAAATTATGGCGTCAGGAATCCCTCAAATCGGCAAAGTAGTACCAAATTTATCGGAGGTCTGTTTTAATTTCATTGGAGCTTAGCTTTTAACCTTAGTGTTTGAGAACATATCCTGAAAAATGTAAATGCATGTGTCATACTCTTTGGTTTCAAATCATGAGATCAAGAGAGAAAGTTACATATCTATTTTCAATTAAGCTTCAAAATAGAATAACGCTATTACAGGGATGTATATGTATTGATATTACTTTTGCTAGGCTTAAAGGAATAATGAAATATTTACCACGGTTCCTATTGAGTTAGCAGCACACACTTCAGGAATTCGTATTATAACATCAATGGTTCTTGCAATGGTGACATTGTATGTTTTATTTCTTAGAACAGTTTTTTTTTCATAATGTAAAATCAATGAGTTCTGCAGTAGAACTACAAGTTTTACCTAATTCAGCAGTAGCAGAGTCAATACATAATCCCCATGTCCTACAGAAGTAAATTGTCAAATACATGAAGACTGATCAGCTGAACTTCACATCAACACACAGTGCTTGCTCACGGAAACCAAGTTAAAGTAGCTAAATCACATAACAGTGCTAGTTCACTAAAATACACTTCCAAATCTCCCAGTACTGATCTGATATTATAAGACTCTTTCATATGTAGATATGAAGGATAGGGATATTCTACATGAGGGTCACAAAATGTAGAAAAACCCGAGGCTTGCCGAGGGTTTTGCAACATTTTGTGATCCCGAGGGTAGAATATCCCTATCCTTCATATCCACTTATGAAAGAGTATTTTTCTTTCATACCTCGACGTTTTATTGCAATTTTACAACTATAATATCCCGCCATTTTGAAATAAATTCGAAGAAATCCGCGACAGGAAGTCAATTTTCCATACATGAAAGAAAAATTACGCGATATTTTCAACACAAATTCTGTTGTTTGCATCTTTTATAGTTAATCCAGTCATACTTGCGAAAAAAAATGTTAAAATTTTGCCGAGGAAAAAGAGATTTTGTTGATGCCGTGACGTCACGAGGCTTTATTGCATGGGTAGCCATGCAATACAACCTCAGGCGACATGAGTTTATTGCCCTAGACCAGCCAGTATTACACCCGTAGGTATGAAAGAAAAAAGAATTCCTCCTGTTTACATTAAAGTGCTTGCTTACTTTGCAACGCAAAATAGATATATAAGTACACTGACAAATACAAAATGCGGGACCCGATCCACATCCTATCCTATCACATTATTTTGTATTTGCATTTACATTTAGTTATCTGCCATTGATTATGACGTCATGTTTTTTAAAATGTAACATATACTTTCTGAGAAAACGACGTCATTTTGCCCATAAATTAATGATGTCAGAATCTGTAACTATATACAAGGGTGATAACTCTGTCACATACAAAGACAAAATAGTGCTATCTTACTGAATTATACAGCCAATGATATAGCAAAACCCCCATTCCCTGTAGTCATACCAATCATAGCGCTAGAAATCATGTCTATGACAGTCAACTGACAAGCCAATTCAGACACAAAATTAAGATATGTAAACATGTATAACAGACCTCCAATGCTCAAAATTTATCTATCTGCCCCTTATTCTCTCTTTGGGATGGAACAATGAAGACTACAATTGAAATATGGTATTGATTTTCCTTGAATTCATAACACCTACATAGTCCATCCATATGTATATATACATTCTCATAGCCATAATATAAAAGAGGATGAGCACTCTCATTATCAATTCCAATACCTGATGTATGTACTAACAGCGTCTCGACTGGAATATTTACATACATACGAGCACTAGCAGATTTCATTCTGCACCCAGTATATTTGCCGAAGGTCTTATCACTGATATATTTATTGAAATTGTCTACTCTTGTTCCAATACTTGTTAGATACCCATACTTTATGGTCTGTATATGTAAATGCCACTTAAGTCAGTCAAGGTTACGGAGGTTTGTTTGTGCTTGATGTCCAGTACACATTTATGGTCATTTTAGGACACTCAAGTTTTGGTTGAGTAGATGACCAGATCATCTTTACAACCTACCATTGTGGCGCCCAAATAAATGAAGTCGGTCATATTCATGTTATTTACCTTTTCTTTCGAGAAATAAACATACTGTTTTTTACCCAAAAAGCACTTCCATCCCTTTAAACACAACCCTCCCCCTTTTGAGAGACCTCAATTTTACTTTACTTGAATTATAAGCAGAATAAACTATGAAAACTGTGTAGATTTTTCCATTTGATTTCTTTTACAAATTTGTTTAAGGTTTACTTTGTACAATTATTTTGTAAAATTTTAAACCAAATTTGGTCCTTTTCAGTACCCCGTCATTTTTTTCCAATTTCAAGTGCCATACACAGGTGCTTATTGAGTCAATTAGGTTAATTGGTATAAATTTTCAGTCATTGGCAGTTACCAAAGTTAAAATTAGTGCTAAGAATAGTAAGAATTGAAGAGCTATTCATATTTGTCTTTTCAATTTTTTGTTTAGTAATCTCAAATGCTTCAAAAAGAAACCAGTCACTGATCAGACAATCATACACAAAATCACATGCAGTAACTATAGCTGTGAAAACAAGAATCTCATAACATTGATAACTTGCCAAAATGCAATATCCTTCACATGGTAATAAATTTGCTATCTACAATAACAGTGACCTTGACCTTTGACCTTCGAACATGAAAAGCAATCTGGTTATCACAGACAAAACCCCAAAGGAGAGGAAGGCCTGTACAAAGTCTGATTCTGGCTCAAGAGTTATTTCATAGAAACCTCTGGAGATGACACTGTTGATACCAAAATGGACAAAATGATAGCTCTATGTCAGACTGACATTAACAATGAAAAGGTACTACACAATGTATATAACTGAAAAGTATCAAATACAATCTACAAGCTGTTTAAAGTTGACATATCATGGCTTTTAAAGAAAGAAATTTCCCTCAAGCTTTGAGAAACTTGCCTGATAGTTTAATGCTTATTCTGGCATCAGAACATGTGTTTGGAGATATACAGTAAGCTCTCTATTGTCATTTTCGTAGTGAAATGAACTCTGTGGAAAGAATTAAGTGAACACCTTTCAAATTACCAGGACAAATGTGTGTAATGCAACTCCTTATTAGAGGACCTTTCACTACTAGAAAACCATTCAATGGTTCTTAAAGGAACACAGACAGTTCTTGCTAGAGGATGGAAGCTATATCTAGGTACCCATAATTGGGGACAGAATAGTTTTTTTAAGGAATTTTGATTCATAAATTTAAGACTGTACTAAAACGATGCATTGGAAACTAAAAAAAGAATTGAAATGCTTAGAAGCAAAATTGAGTATCTGAGAAAATCAAAATGTTTATTTAACTACTGACGGACTTATTTTTAAAGGTTGTCAAGAATTCTGTGGATCAAAAACAACTTTGATAAAAGATAGAAGACAGTGGAAATCAGAAAAGATCTGTGCATATATGTATATAGTAATAAGTAGGATCAAGATGAAATTCCAGTAGAGCTCGAGACCATCCCTACATCTATAGAGTTATATCTAGATCAATACATAAAAAGCGAGGGCCATGTGGTGTCCACTCAGACATTCTCAGGTCTGATAAATAAACAAGTGGATCCCAGATGACCCTACTAATAATGCATTAACTTTATATATGTATCAGGGAGAACAGATGTAGAAAAAGGAACATCTGATCCATCCAATATATTTATCATACACACAATTACCACATTTGATACAATAAGAGCCTGTATTCAATAATATCAGATTCTGCAATGAATGACCTCTTACATTTCCCTGCCTCTTTTAGATGTCAAAGTTGTATCAATATGTCAATATAGACCAAATATATGCTTGTGTATGAGAGGTATATTTATTAAAACAATAAAGAAAATGATTTCATATCTTATACTAAAAAAAAAGCATTTTAATCAAACCTTACAAAAAATTAAACTCTTTTAATTCAATTTGGTCAAGTATTTACACATGACCAATTTTCTTTTTTTTGTGCCATGGTTTTCTATTGAATGAAAGGTATTGGTTCATTTTTAGCTCTATGAAATTACTGTACTGATAAACAAGGTATTATTAATTTGACTATCAAAAGGATTAGTAGATTATTGAAACCTGTACAGAACAGATAATGCTTTAAGCTTCATTTGATTGTTTTAATGTCTTAACAGCAAGGGTTATTTAAAGACATGCCAGGCTTAGGTGGTGGATAAAAGCCAGAGTACCCATACAAAAACCACCAACTTGTGGTCAGTGAATGACAACTGCCACACATATGATTCCAACCCGCGACCCAGAGGTGAAGGACTTGTGGTAATATGTCGGATATCTGAACAATTCGGTCACCGCAGTTCCCTATCCTCAAAGCCGATGTACAAGTACTGACCCAAAGAAAAGTTTAAGGACACAAAAACATTGACATTTCCATATGTCGAACATCCTTCTTCTGAATTAATGATCTTTTAAGGTGGGCAGCACTCTAGCAGGAATTGACATGATGAAAAGTTATTAGGTAAACGAACGGGGTCGACCATTATCTGATCTAAGCCGAGTCTGGAGTAATGACACCGTGCAGGTACTCAAGGCCTAATCATCAATCACGTCTACCTAACTTCTAATTTGTGCAATATATACTTAGAACCTGGGAAAACTCTGGCCCCCAGATCAATGCTCCTTAAGCAGATTTCTAAAATGCCTTCCAAAGAGGATTAATGGGCACTTAAGATTCTGAAATGGTCTGACGACTGCGTCAGCGTCTACTTTTTCTAGGAACAACTAGAAGATGGTTTGGTGAAACACCTCAACATTGATTTAATGCAGCAGATCCATTTGTTTGAATGGTTAAAACCTTACAACATGTGAAGAAATATTTCTCTATGTTAATTTTCTAATGATAATTGATTATCTTAAAAGTTTGCAGGACTGTAATGTGCTTTTGTTTGTTTGTTGTGAATTTTTTTATTTTGCTTGACTTTCAAGTTTAAAGTTTTATCAGTACTTCTAAATGTCTTTGAGATAAACACTTGGCCTTCATGATAACATTGCCTTTGGTGGCATGCATTAGTGAGACATAAATAGGACAATAGTCTCACTATCACATGGAGACGCAACATGAACATATATCCTGCAGCCTCCCAAAACATACAGACATTCACACATACAACCATATGTACGTACAGGCCGACCTTAAATACCTAATCAATCAACCAAACTCAGCTGAACAAGGTGCAATCATAGGGATGATACTCAATTTTTGCAATACATGAAATTATCTTCTTTAAAGAGTTATCAGATTGGTGATCATATTTGAAGCCGATGTATCAGTAAACAACAATAGTAAATGGACATAGCTTGTTGTAAGTTCTGCCTTATAATATCCCTCACGACCTCCAGACAGTATATGATTATTCAACAAAAAAAGTCTGATTTGTTTTATAAAAGGATTAAACATGACAGTACAAACAGACACAATACCACAGCATTGTTCCAGCGCCTGACAGGAATCTGTCATTCCTTCCATAAAACAGCAGCCTGTCCTGGCCTCTAGAGACATTATCATAGGCTGTCATGACAGAACAGTGTCATTCAGAATGAAGTAGCAATTTCTCATTCTCAAAACTTTGTAAAAAATTCAGATTTTTTTCCAAAAATATGCACATGCATAATTCAGTGAAGGTAATAATTTGTAACGTAACCATAGCAACAAACCAAGGGAGTATCAAGGACATCAATTTTGGTTTTCAGTAAACTATATCACTGTTATCTGCGGATAGGAGATCAAGAAGAGGTATGTCTAGAAGATGTAATTCTCTGGGGAATCGGGGAAAGAAATTCTGTGATGCCAGGGAGGAACTCTAGAACATTCTGGGAAAAGGATTTCCACAAATATGGCCAATTTTCTAACAAATATTAGAAATTCCTCATTGCTATGATATAATGCTTCATTATCAAAAATTGCTAACCTTAAATTCAACATAATGTTGTCAAATACAAGTTAAGGGCTTGGCCAATACAGCAGTGCTACTGGTCAAGACTGGTTTCAGGGGGTGAACAGTGGTCAAGGTGTCATGATAATTAAATTACTACTGCTGGGTCACGAGGTTGAATCCCATGTGGAGCAGTTGCCTGATACTGACCACTGGTCAGTGGTTTTTTCTACAGGTACTACATGTACAGCTTTATCCCAACTCCTAAACCTGACACTTTCTTAAATGACCCTCGCAGTGAAAAAGAGGTTAGACAATCAAAAGACAGCTTTCAGTGCCATGTACGATATAGAAGAAGTACTATAACTATGAGTGTAATTCTTTGACAGAGAAAATTCTGTAAAGTAAGGTTTACCAGCACACTGCCATTTCGGACACATATTTTATAGGTAAGTCACTGTACTCTTCATCCCATCCATGCAATCACCCTGATGGAACCTGACCAAAACCTTATATACACCCTCCTAATATCATCTATTTCTGCATCATAGCTATAGATCTGTTTACCAGAGCACGTAAATTTGACACTCAAAATGTGGAAACTCAGAAACTGGAATAGCACGTTCCACCCAGCTTGATTGCCGACCCTGTAAATTGCTCTGATGATCTGGCAGAAGTGACAAATTCAATTATTTTCTGGTGTTGGTAATATCCCAGTCTTTATTGATTGTGTGATATAGAATCATGATAGAAACACACTTCTTGTTACAGTAGAACTTCCTGGTAACCTGTTTTTCTATAGTTGCAATAACATAAAAACCATTGAAACCTGATGTATTTGTATATAGAGTACGTTTCATATGTTCTCTTATTATTATACTGCAGGCAAAACTTACATGAATTGTTTCATTTGACTTTTTCTATTTATTTTTCCAACAAAATGATTTAGCTCTCTATTGCTTTTTTTCCATTTAGTATTGTGATCTATCAAATGAAAGTCTCATTTCAGTCATCCAGAATGTTTCTTGCTGAATATATTGTGTCCCAGTTGGAAATATATCAGCATGGTGTAATAGGAAAACTTACCGCGTGAACCTGAAAAAGTTGAAATTGGAAATTCTTGACATAACATATCATCTTGCCAAAAAAGGCTTTTGCGAAGAAGGAATGTTTGTTTGTAATCAATCCTTCATAACTTCCCGGAACCTTTATAAAAATACAATTCACTTATACAAGTACATACTGTAAAACATCTTTCTTTCATGTACAATTTACTTTTGTGAACTTCGCGATCAAGGTAATTAGAGAAAGTTTGTTTCCGCAAATTCACATCTACATGATTTAAATTGAAAGGAATCACCATTCAATTTTTCAAGTTCACAATTATGTTTTGAAATGATCGATAATTGCAAAATTTAATGGCCGCAAAAGAAAGTTGGTTTACAGAAAAAGAAAGCATCTTGTTTGGTATATTTAGTTTAGTGTCCGCCTCTCACATCCAGGATAATTCAAGGATTGTCAGGTTTAAAGGAAAAACAAAACCACTACTGTAAACATATGTCCAATAAAAATGTTTTGTGTATTTTGGGGCCAATTAAATATTACAAAAATAAATACCTGTGAAAATTTTTCACACGCAGGTAAAGCAGAACCAAAATACAAAATCAAGTTGCCATGAAAAGATGTTGATTTACAGTAAATTGCAGTGATTAACAGGCAAACTGTAAGCAAACTGATTTTTGAGCATGTTGGAATTTGGTATAATTTGCAGGTAAGTAAAAAACGAAAAAATAAATTGCCACAAAATTGTTTCAGGCTCATGAACAGCAGAAACAAAACATTAAAGCATGCATACGTAACTAAATCTCTGTGAAACAGTCATCAGGCATGCATGAAAATGCTAAATTAATTTACCGTGAAAATACATGATTGATTTACAGTACCCATGTGGGTTTCATACAAAGATGGAGGATCAGTAATTAGTGATAAAATGCTAGAAAACCTTAACCAATTTGCTCCTAAATTTTCTCTACAGTAACCCACTACCCGAAAAGTTCATAACTGACATCTACCATTATCTATATAACAATTTATTATACATTATCATTATTGAGAGGATGTAGTATCCATTAATACATTTGTACTTTTACACATCAAAGTTTCAATTAGAAAAAAAAATCCATTTCCAATTAACTCAACAGCTCACTGACAATGTATATTTTTAATTAAGCCATCACAAAAAAAAACTATCTAAACAACAAAACTAATTCATTATTTATCACTGATTCTCAGACTTCCATTGAATGAATTATTTCATCCTGATACGTCGGCTGCAGCAGATTCCATCAGCTATGACAAGAGATGCGAGATCCGATGAAATGCTAGAGATCCCCATACAAGTGGCCCTTGTAGATGTAGATCGGACATTAACAGTGTATGGGGGGAACAGATAATGGATTGTGGTAGACTTGTGGTGAGGACGAGAGGAGATTAGAGGACAATAAATGAACACTTGATGGTGGCGTTAATTGATTAAAGACACCAGGTCAGTCCTCATTGTGACATACGAGGTGTAGACAGAGTGAAGTTTGATTTGTCTATCGGATTATGTACAGGAGAGTCTGTGATGCCACTGATCCGTGGACAGGTATAATGGGTCAATATATCTGTTGACAATGAGAAGAACAAAAGACTGAGCAGAAGCATTACCAGTATGGACTGGTATAGACTTTCCTGGAAGTCTGTGGTTTAGATATATAGCCTTGAACAGAGCTCTATCATGAAATTTTGATCAGACAATTGAAATTTTGATCAGACTAATTGAAAGGGTGAAATGCTCTTTAGAAATAGAAAAGAAAGATGCCACCATTCTTTACAGAGAGATATGCGCTTACACAGCGCTCCCGCATTGTGGAAATTTTGGTCTGACCCAGTTTAAGATGCATTGTTGGTTTTATTGGTTTTGTATCATTTGAAAAGAGATATCATCAAAGTCACATATAGCTGAAGATCAAATATTCATATAGCTTATCAACCTTGGATAGGGTAAAGATCTTTTGTTTGACAGATATTGAAAAACCTTAGGCCAAAGACAAACCTATTACTGCTTTAATAGACTTGCCAGCTGTCTTCAATATATTAAAATTCTCAATAAATCTCAGCTTATTACCACTGATAGTCACTGTTTTTGTTTAAACAGTACACCTGGTTCTAGAATACTAGTTTCAAAATTAGGGGAGAAAATCCAGCATTGCTAGAAAATCTTATCAAATACTTTGTCTGGCACCAAGTCTATTGCTATGGGCTATCTACAAAAATCTGACATTTTAGAGAATAGTACGAAGGTTTCTATCAAAACTGAATCATCGGAAAAATGATATCCGATTCCTGCCAGAACAATAGATTGACATAAAAAACCAGACTAATCCTGCGGCCATACATTCATTCATGGAGAAATTCAAGTTTTACAAGACGGAGGATCTGTAGACGAAGGAAACAGATCCAGGTCAACAGTACCCATCAGACCAGTCTGAACCCTTAACAAGGATGATGGAATTCAAAAACAAAGATGTGTTTTACACTACATTATAATCAATAATTGTTTTCCTCCTCTAATACACATAATGAAATGTGTGCCTTCCATAAGGAACAAGACATAATGTCATTTCAAACATGGTAGAGTACCAACGCCAATGACCAGTCAGCCCCATTAGGTCTTATGATGTTTTCTGAACTGCCTTGTCTGGTGTGTAAGCCTATAATGATTGTGTTTTTAAACCACCACGACCGAGACACTAAAAACAGACAGTATATATACCTATCCCTAGTGCACTAGATACCTTAATTTGTAGATTTGTAATTTCTCATAAAACTTCCTGTTGGAACTTGCTCGTGTATCTTTTCCACTACTAGAAATTGATTAGTGCTACATGTATATGTCTACACTGTTACCAAGTATAGATGTGGCCTTACATGAGATTTCACTTTATGTCTTTCATTAACCATGTTTTTTTTATTTATTTTATCTTAGCAGTCTACCATGATAATGGCTGCAGTAACTGATTGGATGGATTTTTTTGGGTTGGGAGTTTGATACCAAGGTGGGAAATTTTGCAAGGTTCATTATAAGCAGGTTGTTGGATTTTCTCAATGTACTTCTGCTTTGTTTTACCAGAAACACTCTCACTTCTTTAAATATTTAAGACCATAAAGGGTTATCATTATGACAAACACAAAACACTATATGAAAATAAGCCTAATAAAATTATATAAATCAATGGTGAGGAATTAATGAAATACCGAAATTTAATGGGTCCCACGTTATCGAACAGAAACATTAATTTTTTTTCATATTTAGAAATGATAACCTTGACCTTTGGACATGAAAGGTGATTCCAGACAGGCACTCTGAGTAAAGGATGAAGGTATTAAGTGTGTGTGAAGTTTGAATTTGAATGGATGAAGGAAACGGTTATTGCATGAAAACTCTCTGCAATTGTTGTCACCATTTTAACGCTGACTGTGCACGATTCTGGAAAGAAATGTTTCTATGGCAATAAGACAATGACATACTTAATTGAAAAGTGGTATAAGGATATGGAATAGCCATGTGGACCATTTCCCTTACCCTCAAAACACTCTTAAGAAGATATTTACATAATTAAAACATGTAAATGTGCTGATTTCTTTTTTATTCTGAATTACTTTCAAAAGTCAGAGCTTTGTAAGGACAAGCCATCATGTTTTAGAGGTAAGGGAGACCAGAGTACCCAGAGAAACACCATCAACTAGCGGTCATAATCAGTACCTGGCAACTGACCCTCATGGAATTGGAAATTGCAACCCAGAGGGGAAGGATTGTGGTACTATGTGGAGACATCTTAACCACTCAGCCCCTTTGTAAATGTATGATAGCAAGTGTTGTAAATAAGGGGAGATAATCAAGGACATTTACCCTGCACTAGAGGGGCATAATACCATGAGACTGGATATGATATAATGTCCACTTAAAGTCACTACAACAGTGATATTGATTACTGTTAATACATGTACTGCTATCCAAGTCGATCCTACGTCCTGCTGTGTCAACATCAGCAGATTCCTCGGAATTAGTAAACAAATCCTACATTAACCAAAGTTTCATCAAGCTAATAATTCTACTCTAACCAATGGCAGTCAAAATCACACTATCAGAAACTACAGTGTTAAAACTGTTCAGTATATTAGACACAATCAAGTGTAGGAACTAGCTCTGGACATCATGCATGGGCAGCTACGTCAGAATAATTAAATTCCTGAAAATCAGAACTTATACAACTGTAGGAGCTGGTCTATTTTAGTAAGTCAATCAACACAACAACAACCACTTTTCATACTGATTCATGAATGAAGCTCTAACACACAACTTAAATGAGTATATGTTATCAGTATCTACAGAACAGATATACTGAACTGAAAATCTGCCTCATCATTTGTCATTGAAGCACAGGATCACATGCACCTGGTCAAAGAATCCTACATCAATCAAAGATTCATCAAACCTTAAATATTTATAATTGCTCTAAATCAAGAGCTAATGAAATAATAACATAACCATCATTACATTTTCTAATTCATTACATCAAATTTCAGACAAGAGATCCAAGAGGGATCATGCCGCCCACCAAAGATTGATCTATGTCTGACATACTTTTCAAACTTTTTCAAACATACCACATATAAAATTAGAGACAGATCGCTTCAGTATTTTCTGAGAAATAACAGTAACAAACTTCAACTATCAAAATCCAAGATGGGTCCTTGGCGGCCATCTTGTTGATCAATCCATCCCAAAATGCAATATGCACAACTAGGGCCCTAGGGGAACCTACATATGAAATTTGAAAAAAGATCCCTTCAGCACTTTCTGTGAAATAGCTGTAACAAATTTTGACTATCAAAATCTAGAGATGGCTTCCTGGTGGCCATCTTCTTGACCGATTGGTCCAAAAATGCAATATGCACTACTAAGGTCCATAGGGGAACATACATATGAAATTTGAGACAGATCCCTTCAGGACTTTCTGAGGAATAGCAATAAAAAAATTTAAATATCAAAATCCAAGATCGGTTCTTGGCGGCCATCTTGTTGATCAATCTGTCCCAAAATGCAATATGCACAACTAGGGCCCTAGGGGAACCTACATATGAAATTTGAAAAAAGATCCCTTCAGCACTTAAATTTCTGTGAACTAGCGGTAACAAATTTTGACTATCAAAATCAGAGATGGCTTCCTGGTGGCCATCTTGTTGACCGATTGGTCCAAAAATGCAATATGCACAACTAGGTCCCTAGGGGAACCTACATATGAAATTTGAAAAAAGATCCCTTCAGTACTTTCTGAGGAATAGCGATAACAAACTTCAACTATCAAAATCCAAGATGGCTGCCTGGTGGCCATCTTGTTGACCGATCCGTCCGAAAACCCAATATGCACAACTAGGGCCCTAGGGGAACCTACATATGAAATGTGAGACAGATCCCTTCATTACTTTCTGAGGAATAGCGATAACAAGAATTGTTAACGGAAGGACGAACTGACGGAATGATGGACGACGGACCACAGACAAAGCGATTTGAATAGCCCACCATCTGATGATGGTGGGCTAAAAACTTTAATCGGTACTCTCTAACCTTTGTGAGTGCATGCAGCACTCCCTGGTATGAAACATTATCTGGAGCACTGATAGTGCAATCTTATCATTGATATTTGGGATGTCTGAGCTCGAGTCCTGTTTTTTCTATTGGCCTCAATTTTCTGTATCAGTCAATGCTTTAATTGGACTCATTAATCATTATTGATCATTTTTATCTAACTCATGTAATAGACTAATCCTGGAGAAATATATGAGAATTAGATAGTCTACAATTTAATCCAGTTGATTCCTGAAGCTTGATAATGATCAATAAAACACTTTTACACATGAAAATTTGACAGATTTTTCTGTCAGAATTAGAAACATTCTTGTCTCTTACATATCACTTTTAGGAAAAAAGTCAGGAATAGGATTTCATCCCAGGCTGAGTATCGGAACAGCTACACCACTATAGAGCTATATCACACACATCTATTATATATCTATTGTCACAGAAACTCAATGGCTCTAGGCACAGACAGTCGACATTAAGATTTCAATCAGCAAAGGAAAATCCATTATGATTCAAATATACAAAGTGTTTAAACATTCAGTTATAGCTACACTTACATGCTGTATTCTATCTTGTCAGCTATAAAAATACCCCAACTTGGCAAGGAGATATTCCATACATGGCTGACTAAAGAAAATGTAACAAAAGTTCCCACTCATGGTAATAATTCTATCTCAACCCAAGCAAGAAAAATTATTGAGACCATAAAACGTAATGTAATGACTTAAATTTGTTTTTCAAACTATATATATATTGTAGGTGAAAACATCTTCATCTGTCATTTTCTAATCAAAATGATTTTCCTCAATTTTCAATTTTAACACTTTTAATCATGAGCTTCACCATTTCTTTTTCAATATTTATCCAAAAAGAATTCATAAAAATTTCATGAAAATAAAATCCCATGATTCAAAATGGCTCAAATGAAATGTGCACTAGCTGGTTTTGTTCATATCAATGTCATTTAAATAAGATACAATATTTTCATTTTGTATTGAAATCATTTTTTTAAGTTTCACATCTATAACTGCGATGAAAATACATGTATGTCTACAATAATTTTTTTATCAATATTTCTCAGCTTGTTCCAAAATTATCACTTTTTTCAAAAATGTCAATTCAAAATGCAGCAAATTTAAAAAAAAAATAATAATGTGACTAAATAATTTTATGAATTTACAGCTGAAGTAGTACACACCAAGGTCAAAATGTCTTGCACAGGGTCGCTTTCCGTGTAAATATCACAGCTATCCATGTTCCATCGAACAAGCAAGTCTTCAAATCAATATACTGAACAGTGAACGTGTAGAGGCTATGAGGTCATAATGACCATTAGCTAGCCCTGTATGAAAAGGTATGGCATGTCAATTACAGAGGTATAGTGTTTATTCAGATGTATATAGCTAGCCTTACATAATTTATAGATCGAAAGTATGGATACCAGTAAATGTAGGGTCTTAATATATGGGTGTTCATGTATTTATATAAAGGACACAAAATGTGATTGGTTGGTTTGGTTTGTCACCATTTTCGTTTATTAAACTTAACATCCTATTTACAGCTAGGGTCATTCAAGGGCAGCCTCCACTAGCCTGTATACAATGCATTGTATGTATGAATGTCAGTTTTGGGAGGCTGCAGTAAATAAAAGAACCAGTAAATTACAACCAGTCTTCTTCATTTACTTGTACAACATTCAAACAAAACAATGTTATTGTTCTATGACATTACAACGAACCAATTTATTGATCATCTCTCAGGTAGTCATTAAAAGAGATAGAAGCAGTGAAAAACCTTGTACAATACTTCTGTTAATTCAAGGGGAGACAACTCAAAATTTCAGATATACAGCTGCAGCCAAACTGTTTATAGAGATCTAGACTACCCAAGGGACTAAGACAAAATGTTCTTATATAGAATTTTGTCTTTATACACACTTCAAATCATGTTGGAATTGGTCGTTTAATTTAGGACCATAAAAAGTGGTCTTATTATGCAGGTGGTCTTAACATAGAGGTGTTTGGTAGACAGGTTTGAAATTGATTGTACATGACATTTATAAAAGTAAGACAAAGTTGTCATGTATTTGTAGCTGTGTAATTATAAAGATAACAAAATTTTAGTCAACAAAGAAATTACTTAACATTTTATCCTATCATTTAGAGATAACATTATAGCAGAATATAAATCAATAATAAAGTACTTAAAAATTCAAAGATTTCTTGAGATTATTTTTTTTTGGCCATTGTATAAAAATGTTTTAAATCCACAAGGCTAAATAACAATCATAGAAAAACATGATTGATTATTGACTGGCAGTGTGTTTTGGTGTCATAATACAGTTTATTATCAGCAAAAATACATATGACCATGGTGGAATATATTTAAAAATAAATTTTTAAAAAAGTAAACAAAAATTATATTATGTCTAAATCACTTGTTATGGCATTAATCACAAATCTTACTTTTATTTAAATTTGTTCCAGTAATATGCTTAAAGATTAATGCCAGGGCATGAAAACAAATTTGAAGATATAGATGCTAAGCAACCTCCTTCTTCAGTGTTGATATTTATGATATACTTGCCATGGTAAAAGGTCAAGGTAAGTTCATTTTCATGTCAATGGTTACTTTTCAGGTGATAAACATATATGTTTGTCTGTCAGCTTAAAGCTAATTACGCTTAGTTAATAATCATATACATCAAACTTGCCAGTGAGCTATTAATTACTCGCCGTTAATCACCATAATGTACCCCCCGTCTGGGCCTCTTGGTAAACACAGGTAAAAACGGCTTCTGGACACGCCTTCTTTCGGTTTAAACCTCCACGTAATCACCGCACTAAAATCGTCCAATAATTGTGTAAACTACAACATTTTGTACAGACTTACCAGATGAAGAACGGTGTTGACAACATCTTTATTGGTCACCTGCTTCACTTTGATCAAGCCAATTAGCAATCCGAATTTCAACTCGTCATTTCCAGCTGCTTTCAGGATCCCCTCAGTCGTGGTCACCTGTGCTTCCCCTTCGCCTTCCGTTGAAGACATTCTGCCACCTTTAACTGTGCAGAATGTTCCAACGACCGTCTCTTAAAATCTACCACCACAATATTTAGCTAGTAAACAAAATATACACCTATCTGCGAGTACGTTGATGCTGTAAGACAGTTGTCGGCGAGATGCCGATGCCACTTCCGCGTCGCCGGACTGAATAAAAGCTTACATTTGATTGGTTCAAAATAATAATGCACGATATCAATAATATTAAAATATAACAAAAAATGGATTTCAGCTATGTCAGTGTCATTTTAAAAAATATTCATGGTAATAAAATATGGTTTTTATATTTTACAGAGGTAAATAAAACATTGCAATATTTCGCCCGGTCCGACTTGTTTCCGGTTCCGAACACTGGAAAGTCAAGAAGGGTAGGAATTTAAAGTATTTTCCTGACGGAAAGAGCTCGGATATGTCGACAGCAGAAGTACAGCGAGTAAGTATTTATGAAAAGTGTTTCATTGCACCATATTTTCTAAGTCTGTTTTAGTGAATGTTATCTGGGTTGGTTTGAAATGAACAATGGTAGTTCTCACTTTGACGGGTGATTGAACCGAGATATTTTTTCAACTTTGTTCCGGTACCCAACCAAGTCTATGGTTTAATACAAATGAGTGAATCGCATGCGATTTCCTTTCATAATTAATCAATAAGCATAAATAATATATTTCTAACATTATTTTAGAGCCTGCAACAGTCTGTATGAATATACACGATCGGGATGAATCATTCATTCATAAACTGGAAATGGGCGGGGCTAAATGATTTTAGACAGACGAGCTGTCACACCAAATGGCCAAGTGTAGATTGTGTTACACATAACTTGAATGTTACCACCGTAGAGTCTGTTAAACTATTTAAGAGATATATTTGGCACTTTGAAAATAATAAAATACTAAACTAGTAACATATCCTTTGAACAATATACAAAATCATGTGCTTAATGACATTATATTACTTTAAGCTTTCATAAGTGTAGTTAAAGTTTATTTTTATCAAGGACTTGTAACGTTAGGAGGAGCGACAAATCACAGAGCCAAACTGGGACCCTAATTAAATTACAGATATGTTCTTCTGACAATAAAAGGCTACACCAATTTCCACCATTAATCTACATCTTACATATATCTAAAAAAAATTGAAATAATGACTCTATTTCTTGTTAAAGTATTCGTGTTTAAAGGTTTCTCAGTTCATCAAATAGATTAAGTCAGCTTCTGCATGTCCACATGCATGTGAATTTATGAGACGAATATGGAACAGAACGTTAACATTGAATATTGTAAACATCATTTTTTAATCATGTTGATGCTAATTAAAGTTTGCTGTGTAATTTTGTTTGCAAGACTAAGAGTACATCAGGTGAAGAGAAAACAGATCATGGCAAGCCAAATGATCAAGATAAAAAATCACATGATCAGAAATCACAAGATCATGACCAGAAATTACTTGATCAGAAAAAAGATCCACAACCCGATCTTAGTCATGGTGAACACATGGACAGTAACAAGATTGAGGTATTCAGCTGTTTAACTACCTGAAAGTGTATTTTCTGGAGGATTCTCTTTGTCAAGTCTTTGAGTTTACTGATCATTAAATTGTCTGCAATATTAAGCGGAGAATGGAACATTAATGTGAATGGTATCAGATTGTAGCCTGATCAGGATTCATTATATACTGGAGTTATCTCCCTTCTTTTTCTTTTCAGTACTCTTTTGATGATCATCTATAATAGTGCATGCTAAATGGAAATTAACAAAATTATTTGAAATAAAGATAACTACACTATATTACTGTTATGAGTTTTATGTGACTTACTTTGTTTAGGCATGCATATGTTAATTAGATTCTTAAGTCACTATTATATACACTGCATGATGAGTATATTCTATCAGACGGAGATGCTGAAGCTATATAAAAATAAATATCTAAATGTCCACAAATATATCAAGTCATTTAACTCTGGCATTGCAATGTCAGGTTTTATAGATTTATATCAGTTTTGTTTGTTTTGATCTTATTTATATCAAATTCAAACTCCAAAGAAAAGGATTCATGTATTGCAATAAATGTGATCTACTTGTCATGTATTTATAGACAATTATGGATATAAATAAAAAAGAAAATAACAGCATCAGATTTTATTGTATCTAATTCCTATTCTTATTATTAAAAGCGCCTCCTCTAATAAGGGCGCCCCCACGTTTTTTGCTGAAAAAAAATCAACTAATTTCATACAATTTTTGTGCCAGATTGTGACGATTTGTCTTTGCAGACACTAATAAAATACTGTTTCAAATCAAATTGATGCTTTACAGATATCTGATCAGCTATAAATTTATTGCATTGGGCAACTTAGGACATCTTTGCCAAGTGTTTACACATAGAAACAACGTCCGTCAGTCCGTCCTTCTGTCCGTCCGTCCGTCCGTTAACAATTCTTGTTACCGCTGTTTCTCAAAAAGTGCTAAAGGGATCTTTTTCAAATTTCATATGTAGGTTCCCCTAGGACCCTAGTTGTGCATATTGCATTTTGGGACCGATCAGTCAACAAGATGTCCACCAGGAAGCCATCTCTGATTTTGATAGTCAAAATTTGTTACCGCTATTTCTCAAAAAGTACTGAAGGGATCTTTCTCAAATTTCATATGCAGGTTCCCCTAGGATCCTGGTTGTGCATATTGCATTTTGGAACCGATCGGTCAACAAGACAGGCGGCCATCTTGGATTTCGATAGTTAAAGTTTGTTACCACTATTTCTCAGAAAGGACTGAAGGGATCTCTCACAAATTTCATATGTAGGTTCCCCTAGGACCCTAGTTGTGCATATTGCATTTTGGGACCGATCGGTCAACAAGATGGCCGACAGGTGACCATCTTGGATTTTGATAGTTAAAGTTTGTTACTGCTATTTCTTAAAAAGTACTGAAGGGATCTCTCTCAAATTCTATATGTAGGTTCCCCTAGGGCCCTAGTTGTGCATATTGCATTTTGTAACTGATAGGTCAACAAGATGTTGGCACTGCCGCCATCTTGGATTTCATTGTTAGCTCACCTGGCCCGAAGGGCCGGTGAGCTTATGTCATGGCGCGGCGTCCGTCGTCCGTCCGTCCGTCCGTCGTCCGTCCGTCCGTCCGTCAACATTTCCTTTAAATCACTACTAGTCATAGAGTTCTGCATGGATTGTAACCAAATTTGGCCACAAACATCCTTGGGGGAGGGGGAACAGAACTTGTATAAATTTTGGCACTGACCCCCCGGGGGCAGGAGGGGCGGGGCCCAATAGGGGAAATAGAGGTAAATCCTATAAATCGCTACTTGTCCTAGAGTTCTATATGAAATGTAACCAAATTTGGCCACAAACATCCTTGGGGGAGGGGGAACAGAACTTGTATAAATTTTGGCACTGACCCCCCGGGGGCAGGAGGGGCGGGGCCCAATAGGGGAAATAGAGGTAAATCCTATAAATCGCTACTTGTCCTAGAGTTCTGCATGGAATGTAACCAAATTTGGCCACAAACATCCATGGGGGAGGGGGAACAGAACTTGTTATAAATTTTGGCTCTGATCCCCCAGGGGCAGGAGGGGTGGGGCCCAATAGGGGAAATAGAGGTAAATCCTTTAAATCGCTACTAGTCATAGAGTTCTGAATGGAATGTAACCAAATTTGGCCACAAACATCCTTGGGGGAAGGGGAACAGAACTTGTATAAATTTTGGCTCTGACCTCCGGGGGGGCAGGAGGGGCGGGGCCCAATAGGGGAAATAGAGGTAAATCCTATAAATCGCTACTTGTCCTAGAGTTCTGAATGGAATGTAACCAAATTTGCCCACAAACATCCTTGGGGGAAGGGGAACAGAACTTGTATAAATTTTTGGCTCTGGTCCCCCAGGGCAGGAGGGGCGGGGCCCAATAGGGGAAATAGAGGTAAATCCTTTAAATCACTACTAGTCATAGAGTTCTGAATGGAATGTAACCAAATTTGGCCACAAACATCCCTTTGGGAAGGGGAACAGAAATGTATAAATTTTGGCTCTGGTCCCCCGGGGCAGGAGGGGCGGGGCCCAATAGGGGAAATAGAGGTAAATCCTTTAAATCACTACTAGTCATAGAGTTCTGAATGGAATGTAACATAGAGCCTAACCAAATTTTGGCCCATATACAATCCTTGGGGAAGGGGGAAAATGAAATAAATGTATAAAAAAGGTTTTTTTTTTGGTTACTTATTAACAATGAATAGGGTGGAAAACCAATAGGGGAAATAAAATTAAATCCTTTTAGATTACTTCATAACCATGGAATTTGCACCTTGGGTATATATGTAGTTTGTATAAATTTGGCTATGTTCCATTAGGGGTTACTACTGTTTATACATTGTAAATATGGTTTAAAGCTACTTTGTGAAATTTGAAGTCTGTTTAGTCAGGCTGCAGCCAAATGCTAACTTCACATTGGCTCTGGTCGACCCCAAAAAAATAATGGAAAAGGGTAAATACATAGCTTTTGTTTTTTAAATACGCTACTACTGCCACTAAATATGGTCACAGATCTGTTCATATAATGTAATCAAATTTGGACATGGATCCTTGTCACTCCAATAAGAAAAGGTAACGGTCTTGTTGAAATCTTGAAACTCTGGTCCCCCGGTGTTCATATTTGATTAGTTGCCCAATTGTAAATAACACTATTAAAAAATTATTATATAAATTGATCATGTCAAAAATAGACTGGACTTTGTGCAAATGCTAGAAAAAGGGGTTCTCTGGATTTGGCCACAAACATCCTTGGGGGAAGGGGATTAAACTTGTAAAAATTTGGCTGAGTCTTTATACAATGAATTTGAAGGGGGCAGGAGGGGCGGGGCCCAATAGGGGAAATAGAGGTAAATCCTTTAAATCGCTACTTGTCCTAGAGTTTTGCATAGTATCATTATAGTAATTTTGCCATAAACATCCTAAATCGGGGGGGAAGGGGAACAGAGTTCATTATATAAATTTTATATCTGATCTCTGTCTAAATAGCTAGTATCATTTATAGTAATTGGGTTTATTTTTAAATCATCCTCTGTCTAAATAGCTAGTATCATTATAGTAATTGGGTTTATATAATTAATTCTCTGTCTTAATAGCTCAGTATCACATTGTTGTAATTGGGTTTATATTAATCATACTCTGTATAAATAGCTAGTATCATTATGAGTAACTGGATTATATATAAATCATCTCGTGTCTAAATAGCTAGTATACATTGTAGTATTTATGGTTTATAATTAAATCATCTCTGTTTAAATTAGCTAGTATCATTGTAGTAATTGGTTTATATAAATTCATCTTGTCTATATCATAGCTAGTTTCATTAGATATTCTTATGTGGGGGCAAGATATATGGGTGTTAATTAAATCATTCTCATGTATAAATAAGCTAGTATCATTTATAGGAATGGGTTTATATATCATCTCTGTCATAATAGCTTTGTATCATTGTAGTAATTGGGTTTATATAAATCATCTCTGTCTAAATAGCTAGTATCATTTTAGTAATTGGGCTTACATTTCCTGTCTTATATATCATCTCTGTCTAAATAGCTAGTATAATCATTATAGTAATTGGGTTTATATAAATCATATCTGTCTAAATAGCTAGTATCTTGTAGTAATTGGGTTTATATAAAATTCATCTCTAAAATAGCTAGTATCATTATAGTAATTGGGTTTTTATATAAATCATCTCTGTCTAAATCTAGTATCATATAGCTATAACCAGGATAATCTCTGTCCTTTATTAGCTAGTAATTATGGATATAATTATATAAATCATCTCTGTCTAAATAGCTAGTATCATTATAGTAATATGGTTTATATAAATCATCTCTGTCTAAATAGCTAGTATCATTATAGTAATTGGGTTTATATAAATCATCTCTGTCTAAATAGCTAGTATCATTATAGTAATTGGGTTATATAAATCATCTCTGTCTAAATAGCTAGTATCATTATAGTAACTGGGTTTATATAAATCATCTCTGTCTAAATAGCTAGTATCATTATAGTAATTGGGTTTATATAAATCATCTCTGTCTAAATAGCTAGTATCATTATAGTAATATGGTTTATAGAAATCATCTCTGTCTATAATAGCTAGTATCATTATAGTAATTGGGTTTATATAAATCATCTCTGTCTAAATAGCTAGTATCATTATAGTAATATGGGTTTATATAAATCATCTCTGTCTAAATAGCTAGTATCATTACAGTAATTGGGTTTATATAAATCATCTCTGTCTAAATAGCTAGTATCATTATAGTAATTGGGTTATATAAATCATTTCTGTCTAAATAGCTAGTATCATTATAGTAATTGGGTTTATATAAATCATCTCTGTCTAAATAGCTAGTATCATTATAGTAATTGGGTTTATATAAATCATCTCTGTCTAAATAGCTAGTATCATTATAGTAATTGGGCTTATATAAATCATCTCTGTCTAAATAGCTAGTATCATTATAGTAATTGGGTTTATATAAATCATCTCTGTCTAAATAGCTAGTATCATTATAGTAATTGGGCTTATATAAATCATCTCTGTCTAAATAGCTAGTATCATTATAGTAATTGGGCTTATATAAATCATCTCTGTCTGTCTAATAGCTAGTATCATTATAGTACATTGGGCTTATATAAAATCATCTCTGTCTAAATAGCTAGTATCATTATAGTAAATTGGGTTTATATAAATCATCTCTGTCTAAATAGCTAGTATCATTATAGTAATTGGGTTTATATAAATCATCTCTGTCTAAATAGCTAGTATCATTATAGTAATTGGTTTATATAAATCATCTCTGTCTAAATAGCTAGTATCATTATAGTAATTGGGTTTATATAAATCATCTCTGTTCTAAATAGCTAGTATCATTATAGTAATATGGTTTATAGAAATCATCTCTGTCTAAATAGCTAGTATCATTATAGTAATTGGTTTATATAAATCATCTCTGTATAATAGCTAGTATCATTATAGTAATATGGTTTATAATAAATCATTCTGTCTAAATAGCTAGTATCATTATAGTAATATGGGTTTATATAAATCATCTCTGTATAAATAGCTAGTATCATTATAGTAATTGGGCTTATATAAAATCATCTCTGTCTAAATAGCTAGTATCATTGTATATAATTGTATAATCATCTCTGTCTAAATAGCTAGTATCATTATCATCTCTGTCTAAATAGCTAGTATCATTGTAGTAATATGGGTTATATAAATCATCTCTGTATAAATAGCTAGTATCATTGTAGTAATTGGGTTTATATAAATCATCTCTGTCTAAATAGCTATAGCTTGTAGTATCATCTATAGTAGTATATTGTTTGGGTTATATAAATCATCTCTGTCTAAATAGCTAGTATCATTATAGTAATTGGGTTTATATAAATCATCTCTGTCTAAATAGCTAGTATCATTGTTAGTAATTGGGTTTATATAAATCATCTCTGTCTAAATAGCTAGTATCATTATAGTAATTGGGTTTATATAAATCATCTCTGTCTAAATAGCTAGTATCATTATAGTAATTGGGTTTATATAAATCATCTCTGTCTATATAGCTAGTATCATTATAGTAATTGGGTTTTATATAAATCATCTCTGTCTAAATAGCTAGTATCATTATAGTAATTGGGCTTATATAAATCATCTCTGTCTAAATAGCTAGTATCATTATAGTAATTGGGTTTATATAAATCATCTCTGTCTAAATAGCTAGTATCATTATAGTAATTGGGTTATATAAATCATCTCTGTCTAAATAGCTAGTATCATTATAGTAATTGGGTTTATATAAATCATCTCTGTCTAAATAGCTAGTATCATTATAGTAATTGGGTTATATAAATCATCTCTGTCTAAATAGCTAGTATCATTATAGTAATTGGGTTTATATAAATCATCTCTGTCTAAATAGCTAGTATCATTATAGTAATTGGGTTTATATAAATCATCTCTGTCTAAATAGCTAGTATCATTATAGTAATTGGGTTTATATAAATCATCTCTGTCTAAATAGCTAGTATCATTATAGTAATTGGGTTTATATAAATATCATCTCTGTCTAAATAGCTAGTATCATTATAGTAATTGGGTTTATATAAATCATCTCTGTCTAAATAGCTAGTATCATTATAGTAATTGGGTTTATATAAATCATCTCTGTCTAAATAGCTAGTATCATTATAGTAATTGGGTTTATATAAATCATCTCTGTCTAAATAGCTAGTATCATTATAGTAATTGGGTTTATATAAATCATCTCTGTCTAAATAGCTAGTATCATTATAGTAATTGGGTTTATATAAATCATCTCTGTCTAAATAGCTAGTATCATTATAGTAATTGGGCTTATACAAAATCATCTCTGTCTAAATAGCTAGTATCATTATAGTAATTGGGTTTATATAAATCATCTCTGTCTAAATAGCTAGTATCATTATAGTAATTGGGTTTATATAAATCATCTCTGTCTAAATAGCTAGTATCATTATAGTAATTGGGCTTATATAAATCATCTCTGTCTAAATAGCTAGTATCATTATAGTAATTGGGTTTATATAAATCATCTCTGTCTAAATAGCTAGTATCATTATAGTAATTGGGTTTATATAAATCATCTCTGTCTAAATAGCTAGTATCATTATAGTAATTGGGTTTATATAAATCATCTCTGTCTAAATAGCTAGTATCATTATAGTAATTGGGTTTATATAAATCATCTCTGTCTAAATAGCTAGTATCATTATAGTAATTGGGCTTATATAAATCATCTCTGTCTAAATAGCTAGTATCATTATAGTAATTGGGTTATATAAATCATCTCTGTCTAAATAGCTAGTATCATTATAGTAATTGGGTTTATATAAATCATCTCTGTCTAAATAGCTAGTATCATTATAGTAATTGGGTTTATATAAATCATCTCTGTCTAAATAGCTAGTATCATTATAGTAATATGGGTTTATATAAATCATCTCTGTCTAAATAGCTAGTATCATTATAGTAATTGGGTTTATATAAATCATCTCTGTCTAAATAGCTAGTATCATTATAGTAATTGGGTTTATATAAATCATCTCTGTCTAAATAGCTAGTATCATTATAGTAATTGGGCTTATATAAATCATCTCTGTCTAAATAGCTAGTATCATTATAGTAATTGGGTTTATATAAATCATCTCTGTCTAAATAGCTAGTATCATTATAGAAATGGGTTTATATAAATCATCTCTGTCTAAATAGCTAGTATCATTATAGTAATTGGGCTTATATAAATCATCTCTGTCTAAATAGCTAGTATCTTTATAGTAATTGGGTTTATATATAAATCATCTCTGTCTATATAGCTAGTATCATTATAGTAATTGGGTTTATATAAATCATCTCTGTCTAAATAGCTAGTATCATTATAGTAATTGGGTTTATATAAATCATCTCTGTCTAAATAGCTAGTATCATTATAGTAATTGGGCTTATATAAATCATCTCTGTCTAAATAGCTAGTATCATTATAGTAATTGGGTTTATATAAATCATCTCTGTCTAAATAGCTAGTATCATTATAGTAATTGGGTTTATATAAATCATCTCTGTCTAAATAGCTAGTATCATTATAGTAATTGGGTTTATATAAATCATCTCTGTCTAAATAGCTAGTATCATTATAGTAATTGGGTTTATATAAATCATCTCTGTCTAAATAGCTAGTATCATTATAGTAATTGGGTTTATATAAATCATCTCTGTCTAAATAGCTAGTATCATTATAGTAATTGGGTTTTATAAATCATCTCTGTCTAAATAACTAGTATCATTATAGTAATTGGGTTTATATAAATCCTAGTTAATGTTATGTTGATATATTAATGACAAATTTTGAGGGTAACAGCTGTTGGATTGAACTGAATGATGTTGATTACCTATGGCATTCCTGTATATTTAGTTTATGCAGATACATTTATTACATATTTAGTTTATGCAGATACATTTATTACATATTTGTAAGCATATCTATACATACCTCGTTATATTATAAACATATAATAAACATATAAACATACCAGCATGTATGTATATAAATTTAAAGTGATATGTACACATGTATGTATAGTCTGGATTTCTATCATACATGTAGGCCTATATATATTAGCTTGTTTTCTGAGTCCACCAAAAGAGTCGATCATGCATCCAGTCAATCACAGGGCTTTTTTTCTCTGTTTTGAGAACAATGTAGGGTATGATGCACATATATACTGGCTCTGGATTTGGGAAAAGTTGCAACAAAGTTGGGGAAAATAATCATAATAAATAACTTTTATCATAGAAATATTTATTTCTAATGTAGCTTTATAAAGTTTTGAGGCAAATTCTTTGACATTTAAAAGCCTTTACTGACTTAGTGCAAGACTTCATAAATTGTCCAAAATGTTTTGATAATTTTCAATCTACTACTACTAACTAGCTTTTGAAAGCTTGAATGGGGAAAAAAATCACAATTTGCAATTTGGCCCTCAAATTTTGCATTAAAAAACCACTACTTACATCATCTTGATCTGTATGGAACTGGCAGCTTGACATTTACAACTTATGATTGTCAAATTACACTTCCTTGAAGTCTCGCACACTAATATCAGTTATAACTCTTCAAAGATATTTGTGATGTTCTTATGTTTCATTTGCTTTGACGGATATAATTAATAAGAGAAACATTAAGTGCTTTCCTGAGTAATCAAATAACAACTAGCAATGTATAGGTGGTTAGAAGTAACATACATTTTTCGTAAGATACAACTTTTAAGTTGTATATGTACATGTCTGTAAAAGTTAACTATCGGTATAGATAGATTTACATACATGTAGTTACCATAGGGTATAATTATATACATGTGATTTTTTTCGTAGTTACTTTCTGAGTTATCTCATTTCTTTTTGTAATTTTTAATTAATTTGTGACTTAGAACAGTGATAGAAACTATGAAAATGTGATGTGTATCATACTGAATGTATTTAAACCCAATAAAAACAATCATCAATTTAATTAATCTGTAAAATGACAGAATGCATATGATCTAATGATAATTTGTATGGTACATATATTTGTTTTCAAATTGATTTCATTTTCTGTCTGACTGACATATAATTAAGTTTATTTACAAACGTACTGTAATCGCGAGATTCAATATGCATGTGTAATGTATATATATATATAATAGGAAGATGAATTATGCTCATCGGTCTTTTGTGATGCATAGCATGCATGCATCAATTTCAGCACATAATGATAATTCAAAACATAATGAATATAATGAATAAAACAAATCTAATTGAGGATTGTTTTATGTTTGTAGCCCCCAAAGCCCCCTAGTGTGGGATCTGGCAGCCGAACCTTGACCCTGAACGGCCATGTTGGATTTGACAGTTTACCTGACCAACTGGTCAACAAATCGGTCAGCCAAGGATTCTGTTTCAACATCCTCTGTCTCGGTACGTGATCTAAAACTTACTAGTCTGTATTTACATATAAGAGTTATCTGCTCCTGTGGGAATGTATTGATTTTATGTCATGTGATAGTTAGTATAATATTGTTATGTTAATTTTAGTCTCAAAAATGTAGCTGGTGGCTAGCTCATACTATGAGACATAAATGGCCATTGTATGACATCCAAGGCAATATAAATAAAAAAAAACACAACAGTACAGACAAAGTTATTCTGTAGTGTCCCCAGAAACATGAGTGCATTGATAATTTCCTTAAGTATTGTTAATCCTTGTGATTTAATCAACAATTGATGTATGTGGCATTGAAACCATGTCACTCATTTTGAAATTATCCTTAGAGTATATGCATGTGGATGGTAATGACATTCATGATTCTTATTTCATTTCGAAATAAGTTCTACAAATGTTTAATTTAACAAGACACAAATCAGTGATGCATGATAAACATACATATATCTATTTACTATAGGTGAGACTGGCATTGGAAAATCTACCATGATGGATACACTGTTTAACACTCATTTTGACTCAACACAGAGCAGGCATGATCTTCCAGGGGTCAAACTAAAGGCCAGCACCTATGGTAAGACTAAATATAGCTTTATTTTATATAATTATATATGAACTGTCATATGTTGCTCATAGACTTTTCTTTCTGATATATGAAGTTTACACAGTGTTGGAATTCATTGCACTGCGTCCAAAAGATTTCTGGTATTCCAGGTTTGTGTTAATATCTGTAGTGGCTGTTATGTTAGGTTTGTGTTAATATCTGTAGTGGCTGTTATGTTAAGTGTGGGAGCTTAACTTTACACATATTCCCAAGAAAATATGGAATTTTTGTCCATAACCTAATGGCGTCATATTTGTTAAGGGAAGATAAGTGTGTGCTTTGCAAAAATGAAATACTAGATCAGAGAAGCACTTTTGAAATTTACACACCTTGTTGTAGTATCACTAAATTTCCAAACCTAATGACTACATGGATGATAAAATAATGTACTATGGTATCCCAGAGGATAGCTGTGCTAGATAGAATAATGTAATGTACTGTTGTATCCCAGAGGATAGCTGTGCTAGATAGAATAATTTAATGTACTGTGGTATCCCAGAGGATAGCTGTGCTAGATTGAATAATGTAATGTACTGTGGTATCCCAGAGGATAGCTGTGCTAATCTGTTAATGACTACTTTAACATTTACTTACAGAGCTACAGGAGAGCAGTGTGAGGCTGAAGCTGACAGTAGTGGACAGTGTGGGCTTCGGGGACCAAATCAACAAGGAAGATAGGTTTGTATCCTACATAGGAAAGGTGTACAAAAAAAAAAAATATATTGTACATATTTTGAAAATTTTTACTTCAGTTGTAAAATTGTGTTGGATTTTTAGGTCATCTGACCCGAAATAAAAATTAAAATAAAAAAAAATTTAAAAAAAATCATATCATGACTCTGTTGGAACTGAACAGGGCACATTTGATAAGTGATTAAAGTATACCATTGGCTCTCCACCCATGGGTTGTGAATTCAATACCCACAGTGGGCAAGTACTGACAAATAGCTGATGGTTTTTTCTCTAGGTACTCCAGCTTTCCTTTGCTCCTTAACCTATGATACTGACTGTTACATAACTGAGTCATTTCTGTTCCAGTTGGAAGCCCATTGTTGACTACATTGATAACCAGTTTGAGGCGTTCCTCCAAGAAGAGCTGAAGATCAAACGTTCCCTTCACACCTACCATGACACAAGAATCCACGCCTGTCTGTACTTTGTCGCTCCCACTGGTCACTCGTAAGTAAACTGGCTTACCTACACGGTAATATAATGGATGGGGAATTTATATATTGTCACTTATAGCCATCCCATAATGCCCCATTCAAACCAGATCATGTGTAGAAGCATGAGGATTTATGTCCTATAGCCTTTAAAACAATTGTCCTCACACAGCAGGTCTCTCTTTCCTTATTAAATGTTAACTGAATTTTACCTCAATAACATAACAAAACAAGCTATAAATATTGCTTTTCCTTTTGCCTAATGGATATCTGAAGAGAGATAACTCTTGTCTAGCCCAATAGAAGTCAATGCAAGTCTAGGTAGGATATACAGTACAGAATGTTCATAATAAACACAAGGTACAACAAATTCATGGTTACTGGTACGGTATGTATAGTAATCTTCATTCTCTGTCAATGTTCCTATAAGGTATTTGTAATTAATATGTGGATAATGAACTAGGCTTATAATGCAGTGATTCCGTCGGTCCCCAGAGGTTAGTGATAACGGTGTTGACCTACATTGTGGTAGTGTCTGATGGAACCAAACTTTGGTGTGTTTAGACAGGTGACTAAGTATCACAGTTAACAAGGCATGCATTGAAACATGATAAGTTAGGTGAAACGAAGTACATGTATCATAACTGTATCACCTGACATCCAACATACTTATGTTACATGTACAAACAAAAGGTTTGCTTGTATACACTTAGAATTTGAGTTGAGACCATCGTATTTCATGTTGTAAATCAATCAACAACAGAAATTCCCAAATTGCTTTCTAGTAATGTCTGGTAACAGTTAATTTTTGTTTATTTTTCAGATTAAAAGCCCTTGACCTTGTAACCATGAAGAAACTAGACAGCAAGGTCAACATAATCCCAGTCATTGCAAAGGCTGACACCATTACCAAGGCTGAACTCCAAAAGTTCAAGGCCAAGGTCAGTCAGGGTCAAGGTTGAATATACTGTTTTATCAAAACCTCCAACTGATTTTATTCTGCAATAAAAATGATTGTTTTACTGCTTAAAAGCTTTAATTGATGTTGCCATTTTGGTTTTTGATGTGATATGTTATATAAATCTTGTTGCCTAGCAAATGTTGGTATTGTTAATGAAAGTTGGTAATATAAAGTACTCTATTACAGATCATGTCGGAGCTGATGACCAATGGTGTCCAGATTTACCAGTTTCCCACTGACGACGAGACAGTAGCAGAGACCAACAAAACTATGAATGTAAGATCTTGTTACAGAAGAACGTGTCTTATCACTCGAGGTAGACTTTAACTTACCTTCGGATAGAAGTAAAAGATAAGAAAGTATTTTGTCATATTTTGTTTAAAAAAAAAAAAAAGAACTTTTCCTTTTGGGAGTTTCATCACTGAAGCTTTCAAAGCTTTGGAACTGAAGCAGAACATGATTTTGGAAACTTCTAATTTACTCATTTAGAAAAAGACCAAAATATCAGAAATAGATTCTGTCATATGTCACTTTTGGGCCTGAGATCCAAGATGGCCGCCACAGTCGCCATCTTGAAAACACATTTTGAACTTCTTCTCAAGTTCTACTAGTGCGATGATTTGGCAAAACTTGCATGAAATGATTTGACATGGTTCCGACAAAGTGTTGTTATTTTTCGATGTCGATCCGAAATCCAACATCAGGCCGCCACAGCCTGTATCTTGAAAATTGTTATTGTGATATTTTTGAACTTCTGTTTAAATTCTCAAGTTTGTAAATTTGGTTGGACTTTATTTGGCTGAAACTTGCATGAAATGATCCTGACATAGTCCACAAAGTATTTTGTTACATTATTTCATTATTTGATTAACGAAATCACTGAGATGACGTGTATAATATTACACAGCTAGGTAAGAAAAACATTTTGAACTTTTTCTCACTTATGACTACTAGGTAGTGCCTATGTTATTTGCTGTTATAACTTGACTTATGACGTGTATAATATTACATCAGTCTGGTATAGCCTATGTTATTTTGATGATCCTGACATGGTATAATATCCGACAAACTAGCCTAGGTTATCCTACATTATTTTATAACTATTACTTTACAGTCGATCCGAAATCAAAGATGGCCATTATTTGAAGCCACAGCCGCCATCTTGAAAACTATTTACACTTCAGTTTCTGAGACTTATGACGTGTATAATATTTAGGTAGGTATAGCCTATGTTATTTGAGTTTATAAATTTACAGTTTTCTGAGAATGACGTGTATATATTACATCAGTCTAGGTATAGCCTATAGTGTATATTATTTATTTATCCTGACATAGTAACAAAAGTCTGAGTTACGTGAGAATATTACATTATGACCAATGATGTGTCGCCATCTTGAAACACAGCCTATTACAGTTTGTCAGACTTATGACTTTGTATAATATAACATCAGTCTAGGTGAAGTGTTATTTGAGTATAACCTACAAAGTTGTTATTTGAGCTACTAGGTACTGTTTATTTACAGTTTGTCTGAGACTTATGGACGTGTATAATATTACACTCAGTCTAGGGCCTATGTTATGCCTACATTATTTGAGTGTATAACTTGGCAAAATTTGCATGAACTGTTGACAGTTTGTCTGAGACTTATGACGTGTATAATATTACATCAGGTCTAGGTATAGCCTATGTTATTTGAGTTATAACAGTTTATTTAACAGTTTGTCTGAGACTATGACTGTGTAATTATTACTCAGCCGTATTTATAGCCTAAAGTTATTTGAGCTATAACTGTTTATTTACATTTTGTCTGAGACTTATTGTGACGTGTATATCTTAATTACATGGTCTAGGTATAGCATGTTATTTGAGTTATAACTGTTGATATTTACAGTTTGTCTGAGACTTATGACGTGTATGAATACTACACTAGCCTAGGTATATCCTACATTTATTTGAGGTATAACTATTGGACTTTACAGTTGTCGAGACTTATGACGTGTATAATACTACACTAGCCTTAGGTATATCCTACATTATATTGAGGTATAACTATTGACTTTACATTTGTCTGAACTTATGAACGTGTATAATATTACATCATTCCTATTGTATAGCCTACATTATTTGAGTTATAACTGTTCATTTACAGTTTTCTGAGACTTAAGACGTGTATAATATTACATCAGTCTAGGTATAGCCTACATTATTTGAGCTAGTAACTTGTTTATTTACGAGTTTGTCTGAGACATATGACGTGGTATAATGATTACATCAGTCTAGGGTAGAAGCCTACAATGTTATTTGAGTTATAACTGTTTATTTACAGTTTGTTCTGAGACTTAATTACGTGTATAAATATTACAGCATCCTCAGTCTATGTATAGCCTAATGTTAATTGAGTTTATAACTGTTTATTTAGCAGTTTGTCCTGAGACTTTATGACGTGTATAATACTAAACTAGCCAAGGTATCTCCTATGTAATTTGAGGTATAACTATTGACTTTACAGTTTGACTGAGACATATGATTGTGTATAAAACTACACTTAGCCTAGGTAATAGGCCTAACATTATTTGAGATTATAACTGTTGAATTTACAGTTTGTCTGAGACTTATGACGGTGTAATAATACTACAATCGTATCCTGGTATAGCCTACATTATTTTTTTTGAGTATAAAACTGTTGACTTTACAGTTTGTCTGAGACGTTAGATTGTAATAATCATACATCAAACTAGGAAAGTATGCCTATGTTTATTTGAGCTATAGACTGTTTATTTACAGTTTGTCTGAGACTTATGACGTTGTATAAAACTATACTAGCCAAGGTATAGCCTATGTTATTATGAGGAATAACAGTTATTATTTACAGTTTGTCTGATGACTTTATGACGTGTGATTAATACTACATTACTAGCCTAGTTATACGCCTATTGTTATTTGAGGAATACTATTTGACTTTACAGTTTGTCAGAGTACTTATGACGTGTAAATACTATACTAGCGTCTATGTATAGCCCTTATGTAATTTGAGTTATAACTGTTTTTTATTTAACAGATTGTTCTGCGAATAAGACTGTTTATAATATCCTACACAAGCCTAGGTAATAGCCAAAGTTATTTGAGGTATAACTGTTTATATTACAGATTGTTCTGAGACTTATGATTAATATTACGTCAAGTCTAGTATAGCATATGTTATTTGAGTTATAAAACATCAGTCCCTAGACGTGTATATTACCTATGTTTATATGAGTTATAACTGTTATTTATGATTACAGTATTGGTCCTGACTAAGGTGATAAGCTTTATGAGCAATAACAGTTATTTATATTCAGTTTGACATCATGTCCCTAGGTGTATAGCCTATGTTATTTGAGTTATAACTGATTATATACAGTTTGTCTGAGACTTATGATGTGTATAATATATACATCAATCTAGGTATAGCCTAAGTTATTTGAGTTATAACCTTGTTTATTTACAGTTTGTGGGTCTGAGACTTATGACGTGTATAATACTACACTAGTCTAGGTATATCCTACATTATTTGAGGTATAACATTGACTTTACAGTTTGATCTGAGACTGTATGACGTGTATAATACTACACTATCCTAGTGTATATCCTACCCATTATTTTGAGGTTAAAATGTATTAACTATTGACTTTCACATGTTTGTCTGAGACTTATGACGTGTATAAATATTACATCAGTTTAGCCTAGGTTTATCCTACATTATTTGAGTCTATACATATTGTACTTTACAGTTTGTCTTAGACTTGATGACGTAGTATAATATTACATCAGTCCCTAGGTATAGCCTACATTAATTATGAGCTATAACTGTTTAGTTTTTCTGTTTTGTCATGCAGACTTATTGACGTGTATAATATTACATCATGTCTAGGTATAGCTACATTATTTGAGTTATAACTGTATTTTTTACAGTTTTGTCTGAGACTTATGACTGTGTATATAATATTCACATCAGTCTAGGTATAGCCTATGTTTATATTGAGTTATAACTGTTTTATTTACAGTTTGTCTGAGACTTATGACGTGTATATATATTACATCAGTACTAGGTAAAGCCTATGTTATTTGAGTTATAAACTGTTTATTTACAGTTTGTCTGAGACTTATGACGTGTATAATATTACATCAGTCTAGGTATAGCCTATGTTTTTTGAGTTATAAACTGTTTATTTACAGTTTGTCTGGAGACTTATGACGTGTTTATAATACATATCAGTCTAGGTATAGCCTATAGTATATTTGAGGTTATAACTGACTTTACAACATTTGTCTGAGACTTATGACGTGTATAATTTTACATCAGTCTTGGTTTAGGCATATGTTATTGTTGAGTTATAAAATGTTTATTTAAAGTTTGTCTGAGACTTATGAGTTGTATAATATTACATAGCCTAGTCTAGGTTAACTTGCCTTATGTTATTTGACGTTGTATAAAACTACACAAGCCTATAACTGTTTATTTAACAGTTTGTGAACTGAGACTTATGACGTGTATTAATATTACATCAGTCTAGGTATAGCCTATGTTATTTTGAGCATATACTGTTTATTTACAGTTTTGTCTTGAGACTTTTGTCGGTATAATATTACGATCAGGTCTATTATAGCCGTACAATTATTTGAGGTATAACTGTTTATTTACAGTTTGTCTGAAGACTTTTGACGTGTATAATACTTACAACTTGCCTAGGTATATCCATACATTATTTGTTGAGGGTATAAACTGTTGATCTTACAGTTTGTCTGAGGACTTATTGACGTGTATAAATTATACTACATCAGTCAAGGTATATGTATTTGAGTTATAACTGTTTATTAACATATGACGTGACTTTACAAGTTTGTCTGAGATCTTATGACGTGTAAACTTTAATAACAGTTACATCTGAGACTATAAGACTAGTATTATATTTACATCACTTTAGCCTATGATTTGAGTTATAACTGTTTATTTACAGTTTGTCTGAGACTTATGACGTGTATAATATTACATCAGTCTAGGTATAGCCTATGTTATTTGAGTTATAAACTGTTTATTTACAGTTTGTTCTGAGACTTTATGTACGTGTATAATATTACACAGCCAGTCTAGGTATAGCCTATGTTATTTGAGTTATAACTGTTTATTTACAGTTTGTCTGAGACTTATGACGTGTATAATATTACATCAGTCTAGGTATAGCCTATGTTATTTGAGTTATAACTGTTTATTTACAGTTTGTCTGAGACTTATGACGTGTATAATATTACATCAGTCTAGCCTAGGGTATAGCCTATGTTATTTGAGGTATATAACTGTTTATTTACAGTTTGTCTGAGACTTATGACGTGTATAATATTACATCTAGTCTAGGTATAGCCTATATGTTATTTGAGTTATAACTGTTTATTTACAGTTTGTCTGAGACTTATGACGTGTATAATATTACATCAGTCTAGGTATAGCCTATGTTATTTGAGCTTATAACTGTTTATTTACAGTTTGTCTGAGACTTATGATGTGTATAATATTACATCAGTCTAGGTATAGCCTATGTTATATGAGTTATAACTGTTTATTTACAGTTTGTCTGAGACTTATGACGTGTATAATATTACATCAGTCTAGGTATAGCCTATGTTATTTGAGTTATATAACTGTTTATTTACAGTTTGTCTGAGACTTATGACGTGTATAATATTACATCAGTCTAGGTATAGCCTATGTTATTTGAGTTATAACTGTTTATTTACAGTTTGTCTGAGACTTATGACGTGTATAATATTACATCAGTCTAGGTATAGCCTATGTTTATTTGAGTTATAACTGTTTATTTACAGTTTGTCTGAGACTTATGACGTGTATAATATTACATCAGTCTAGGTATAGCCTATGTTATTTGAGTTATAACTGTTTATTTACAGTTTGTCTGAGACTTATGACGTGTATAATATTACATCAGTCTAGGTATAGCCTATGTTATTTGAGTTATAATTGTTTTTTTACAGTTTGTCTGAGACTTATTTATAGCGTGTATAGGATATTAAAATCAGTCGCCTAGGTATAGCCTATGTGAGTGACGGTATAATTTTGAGTTATAAACTGTTTATTTTACAGTTTGTCTGAGACTTATGACGTGTATAATACTACATCAGTCTAGGTATAGCCTATGTTATTTGAGTTATAACTGTTTATTTACAGTTTGTCTGAGACTTATGACGTGTATAATATTACATCAGTCTAGGTATAAGCCTATGTTATTTTAGTTATAACTGTTTACTTTACAGTTTGTCTGAGACTTATGACGTGTATAATATTACATCAGTCTAGGTATATCCTACATTATTTGAGGTATAACTATTGACTTTACAGTTTGTCTGAGACTTATGATGTGTATAATATCACATCAGTCTAGGTATAGCCTATGTTATTTGAGGTATAACTATTGACTTTACAGTTTGTCTGAGACTTATGATGTGTATAATATTACATCAGTCTAGGTATAGCCTATGTTATTTGAGTTATAACTGTTTTATTTACAGTTTGTCTGAGACTTATGACGTGTATAATATTACATCAGTCTAGGTATAGCCTATGTTATTTGAGTTATAACTGTTTATTTACAGTTTGTCTGAGACTTATGACGTGTATAATATTACATCAGTCTAGGTATAGCCTATGTTATTTGAGTTATAAACTATTGACTTTACAGTTTGTCTAAGACTTATGACGTGTATAATATTACATCAGTCTAGGTATAGCCTATGTTATTTGAGTTATAACTATTGACTTTACAGTTTGTCTGAGACTTATGATGTGTATAATATCACATCAGTCTAGGTATAGCCTATGTTATTTTAGTTATAACTGTTTATTTACAGTTTGTCTGAGACTTATGACTTGTATAATATTACATCAGTCTAGGTATAGCCTATGTTATTTGAGTTATAACTGTTTATTTACAGTTTGTCTGAAGACTTATGACGTGTATAATATTACATCAGTCTAGGTATAGCCTATGTTATTTGAGTTATAACTGTTTATTTACAGTTTGTCTGAGACTTATGAGTGTATAATATTACATCAGTCTAGGTATATCCTATGTTATTTGAGTTATAACTGTTTATTTACAGTTTGTCTGAGACTTATGACGTGTATAATATTACATCAGTCTAGGTATAGCCTATGTTATTTGAGTTATAACTGTTTATTTACAGTTTGTCTGAGACTTATGACGTGTATAATATTACATCAGTCTAGGTATAGCCTATGTTATTTGAGTTATAACTGTTTATTTACAGTTTGTCTGAGACTTATGACGTGTATAATATTACATCAGTCTAGGTATAGCCTATGTTATTTTAGTTATAACTGTTTATTTACAGTTTGTCTGAGACTTATGACGTGTATAATATTACATCAGTCTAGGTATAGCCTATGTTATTTGAGCTATAACTGTTTATTTACAGTTTTTTGAGACTTATGACGTGTATAATATTACATCAGTCTAGGTATAGCCTATGTTATTTGAGTTATAACTGTTTATTTACAGTTTGTCTGAGACTTATGATGTGTATATATTACATCAGTCTATGGTATATATTATAAATTGTTTATCAGTCTAGACTTATGACGTGTATAATATTACATCAGTTAGGTATAGCCTATGTTATTTGAGTTATAACTGTTTATTTACAGTTTGTCTGAGACTTATGACGTGTATAATATTACATCAGTCTAGGTATAGCCTATGTTATTTGAGTTATAACTGTTTATTTACAGTTTGTCTGAGACTTATGACGTGTATAGCCATTAATTTACGTTTGTCTAGACTTATCAGTCTAGGTATAGCCTATGTTATTTGAGTTATAACTGTTTATTTACAGTTTGTCTGAGACTTATGACGTGTATAATATTACATCAGTCTAGGTATAGCCTATGTTATTTTAGTTATAACTGTTTATTTACAGTTTGTCTGAGACTTATGACGTGTATAATATTACATCAGCCTAGGTATAGCCTATGTTATTTGAGTATAACTATTGACTTTACAGTTTGTCTGAGACTTATGACGTGTATAATATTACATCAGTCTAGGTATAGCCTATGTTATTTGAGTTATAACTGTTTATTTACAGTTTGTCTGAGACTTATGACGTGTATAATATTACATCAGCCTAGGTATAGCCTATGTTATTTGAGTTATAACTGTTGACTTTACAGTTTGTCTGAGACCTATGAGCTAAAGAGACACCAACACGAGTCTGATCTACAAAAGAAAGAGGAGGAAATGAAACAGACTTTTGTGATTAGGGTCAAGGAAAAGGAAAGTGAACTGAAGGAGGCAGAAAAAGATGTAAGAATGATTTCTCAACTCTTGTTGAAATGTTTCTTTAATATAATTTGTTCGTCACTCAGTTAAAGAAAATATTGTTGAAAGATATTTTTAAGTATAAAAAAAATTGTTAAAACATTATATAGATGTCATGTATTCAAATACAGGTGTGTATTTTTTCTCTATCTTAGCTGCATCAAAGGTTTGATACCCTTAAGAAACAACACACAGAAGAAAAGAAAAAGATTGAAGACAGCAAGAAAAGACTAGACGATGAGATTAACCAATACCAACAGCGTAAAATGCAGTTCCAGCAGCAGCAATCTACTCTGGGAAAGAAAAAGAAGTAAACCTCGTCAGCAACAAAAAAAATACAGAACCATATAAATGTTTCAGGAGAGATCTGGAGATAAAAAAGCTGGTTAACCGACCAAAACAAACAAATGTCTTGCCAATGTTTTGGTTAACACAATGTGCAATAAAGAGACAAGGTTATATTCAGAACCAGTCCTTGATGTTTGCAATTTACAATCACAAAGGGGACCTAACTCTTGTAACACAGTGACATGAACAGAGAGATGATAATTGATATGATATCACTTAAAAGAAGAGATATAAAATGTATCACTGTTTCTATTTAAAAGGATTTGATTATCAGATAATCATTGGATCATTGCCATTACTATAAATGTGGGTCCAAATTTCTAGGATTAGACTCTGTGCTTTTGTAAGGTGCTACAAGCCCAGTCTCCTGCAGATTACTGTAAACCGACTTATTTTAGCGTGCCATTAAATTTTGCGTATTTCGCAGGCTATCAGTAATCGTGAAAATAGATCACCACGGAAAATGTTTAAAACATAGATAGAGTACAACCTTTTATATCTAGATCACAAAATTAAATCTCTGTGAAAAGTCATTAGACAGGAAATGCAAAATTAAGTTGTTGAGAAAATAAGTTTGGGTACAGTATGTGTATCTTGTGTTTTTATACCAATACTCTGATCTTCCTTAAGTTCACTCTTCAGGATATTTTATAAATTCAATTTTTTTTTTCAGAAAAAAATTCAGCATAAATAAGCAGCTGAATTTTTTTTATTACAAAATGAATTTTATTGGATTGAAAGAAATCTTGTTTATTGCTCTGATGTTAAATGATGGTGTTAAGTTAAAAAAAAAAGCCTTTCTTTTCAAGAAATGATCAAGTAATTTTTTATTATAATCATTGTGATCATGTTTATTCCATAGTTTTTCATTGTCACAAAAATCTTCTTGGCCAGTCAAACTGATTCACTGCCATTAGTTGTCATTAACTTTGTTTTCTTTAGTGTGGGAGTGGTTATCAGAGTATCTATGCATTTAGTTGAAAGCATTTTAGGTTTGCAACAAATTATGGACGAGACATATTGTGTTCACACTTCTCATATGAGTTCTTGAGTTGAAAATGCTTAATTTTCTTGTAGAATCCATTTGATTGATTATAAAAAAAATTTGATTTTACCCATCACTACCTGTATGTTAGGATCTTTTCCAGTATTAAATTTATTTTGATGAATACAGCTAATTAATGGAGTCCCAGGTTGTGTTGTAACTAGCACAAAATACCCCTCTTTTGAGTTACATGTGTATCTACATTATACTGTATCTTTTACTAATATGTATTTATGCATACACCTTCTTTTAACATCCTATAGTCCTTATGCTTACCGTGGTTAGTAACGAGTTAGACCTCAATCATTTATGTATGTAGTTATGCATGTGGGTATTGTCTTTTTATCGGTGTTCATACGACAGTTTCATACAAAAAATCATCAAACTGCCTTAAGTTTTTGTCATAGATGTTTTTATGTTAACAGCGTTGCCAAATGAAATGGATCTTTTTTACATTTGAAATAGATGCCCTGCTTCTGTTTGTTTTTAAGGTTATTGAAGAAACAACTACATAATATGTGTCGTGTTTATTTCATAATTCGATACGATCAGCAGTAAGTATGGTGAATGAAATGTCTATGATATATGTGCAATTATCTGTTTTATAAGTTGTCGTTTATTTCATGTTTGAAAATATCTTGTATACTAGATCTGGAATGAAAAGTCGATGGGTTTTTTTCTTTTCTCAAATGTGGGGAATTAAGATAAGACTAAAATTGTTGGTGCACAATGCAGTGCTATGTATTTTAAACAGTTTATAAATAAATAAGGCATGGCCGGTCTTTTGTCTAGTTTTCTTGTCCCATTTTCTGTTCGTACATTTTTCAACATTTAGTTGAATCAAAGAACAAATAAGTAATAAAAATTCCTTCTATGGGAGATTACTCTGAAGCTCTTCAAAATTAAATAATCTGTGTGAGTGAGAATGTGTTCATTTTTTTTTTTTTTTTATTTTTATATATAAAATATGAAGCATAATTAATATTTCGTTTTGTAATCAAATTTTATTCAGGCCTTGCATGCTGCTGAATACTGTAGATGGTATATAAAGTAAGTATCTAGTCATTTGGCTAACCAACAATAATAAAACAACATTAAATCAAATTGTCATCTTGTTCTTTGTCAGTTCACGTTTGTTGAACATTCTTAGCTATGGTCATTTCAGGATTTGTCCGGTTTTACTGATTGAGGAAAGCCAAAGTTTCTGGCAAAAAACACAGACCTATTAGCAAATGCCCTACAAAGACACTTATCATATGACCTATACATGCAGGGATAGTGATTAGAGATCATTAGAGAAATCAATCACTCTGTCATTATTTTTATTATTTTCCTAACTATGCATTTATTAAAGTGTAAAGAAGGGAAATAACTCTTGTATAGCAATTCAATTTTACATCCATGTCAGTTTCGTCCATAACCATTAAACTAAACAAAAGAAAATGTCATTAGTGTGCTACCAAAATATTTGTTTTTTACTTCCCTGTAATAGTGGAGTACGGTCACATTATACTGACAATGAAACAAACCAGACATCTCACTCTCTTGATCAACAGTGAGGTGATGCCAGTGGAGGAAGAATGAAGAAGCCATCTTCGATATTTCATGGGTTATTATCAATGTAGATATAGGAAACCGTTCCACAGGCTTAAAAATTGACTATAGATTTTTTTTTTTTTTTTTTTTGGGGGGGGGGGGGGTCAACATGTCTTTTTGCACATTTTATGAACATTTGAAAGAAAAAAAGGTCCTCCTGCACATTTTTGTACATTTTAGAAAAAATTCCGCGCGGCGCGTTTCCTAAAACTTTCAAGCGCGTAATTTTCAAACCTTTAATAATGAAAAATACACGAACTAGACTAAAAATGTCCATCAAGGGATTATACTATTCCAAAAAATGCTTCTAAAAGATTAATTTGTTTATATGTCTTAGCAAGACAATCAATTCATTATTGTTTTGAGTTACACAACAATGTGCTGATGGTGTGAATCCGGTATGTTCAGGTCGAGCTGGGTTGCATAATGGAATGAAGACTCTCACAATTATCATTTCTAAATGCTGGTAACCTTAAATCGAACAATTACCGTGTTAAGAACGCTTTCAAATCATCAAAATGCATCGTAAAAATCATCTCAGCCATTCTAAATCTTATTTGTTTCCCGGGGAAGACCTCCGGACCCCCCAAACACCAAAATCTCGCAAAATCACAAAATGCCGAGTAAAATTCATCTCATCCATTCTAAATCGTAGATTTTTTCCCGGGGGAGAACCCGGACTCACCAACCACAAAAATCTCGCGCCTTCGGCTATCGCAAATTCAACAAAAAAAACATCGTAAACTCGTCTCTGGCATTCTAAATTGTACAATTTTTACCTGGGGGAGACCCCCGTACCCCCAAACACCGATATCTCGCGCCTTCGACGCTCGCAATATCATCAAAACACATCGTTAAACTCATCTCAGTCATTCTAAATCCCCCCCCCCCCCCCATAACGTTTCATCTTCCTACGCCACTGATAATGTAGTATCCGTATAACTATAGTCAATTTTAAGCCTATGGAATATCGAGGATGGAAGAAGATCGATGTAATATTGTAGCTCAAAAGACTTAAAAATAAAAAATAGTACCGTCTTTTTACTGTCGAAAGATGTACATAGTAGGCCAGTTACGTATATTCGTTCTAGGAAGAAGAGTGAAAATGAAATGCCATATGGTCGCCTTTTACGATCATATATTTCTAACGCCCTACCGATTAACCAATAACGTAGTGAATTAACTTTTTCGAAATTGACCAGTTCCAGGTTTGATTATTTTTGAGAAGTCATGAGTACAATTATTATTCAGTTACATGAGTGTAAATAACGTGACGCTACAACCTAATCTGACAATAACTGCCCTGAACAAAAAAATCATATGTCCTTTTCTTTCCTGTTGCTCATTATCTCTATTTACCCTAAACATGAAAATAATGAAATTGTGAAAAAAAAATCTGGGAAACGACGTCGACCGACAACCCTAAAAACACCGTATATTTTACTATAAAATAAAACAAGGAAAAACAATTACTGAATGGGATATTTGAATTTTGGTAGATATGTGACTTAAATAAACTAGAAAAATGTTTAAACTTTCCTTAAATGAATGCAAACATTTCCAATCATGTCTAGACATTTATTAATCAAATCAAATTTAGGAGGTGTACCATTTTGGGTACTCAAACTTGCTGAAACATAGGGCTGGACCAGGCATACTTCAAAGCTCTCTTTTTATAAATACACTATATATGCACTGCTGACAAGTAAACAAATCAGAAAAATTAAAACTTGAGGCATCTATTTGTTGAATGTTAATAGAAAAATCTGGATTCAAGCATACGTTCGAATTTTAACAATTTTCTTCAAAGTGTTCAAATTAGGGTAGCGTCACGTTAGAAACTCAATTTTTCATTGAGACGCGATTTTGGTTGTGTTGATGCCACCCTAGTTTTGACAACAGTAATAGTAGTAGTACTACCAGTTGTAATCACAATCAAGGTTTTGAGTTCTCTCTCCATACATCACATCTACATCTATATTATATTGGCCACCTTCATCTAGCTGAAGTATATGTCATTGTGGAGTAAGTGGTAAAAAGTTCATTAAGCAGAGTAGATTGTTGATCTGAAGGCTGGAGTTGAAGGATTTGAAAGAATTTGTGGTTGTAAGGAATTTCAATCTGTTATGGTTCTAGGAAAATAAATGTTTACGTGCTTGTGTTCTGCATGAAGGAGTCTGATGTGTACAGATGTGTATATCTTGTGTGGTAGATTGGAAGAACAAGTAGGTCTTTTCTCATGTTAACTTTGTTGTGTGCTTGTCTTTCCTGCATTGTTCTAAAGTTTAACTGTTGAGCCTGTCGCCATGTGTTTCTGAGTTTGTTGATGACAGATCTTGCTGCTCTTCTTTGTACAATTTCAATTCTATTTATGTCTACTTATACATAAGTACAAGAAAATATTATCATTTATATGTCATCATGTATTGTAAAAAGCCAAACTATCATGGACCTGTTTACAGCCTGTAATCCATTGTTGCCGCTATCAGAGGCGAAGGAGTAGTAATCACTTGTTTCACAAGGGTACACAGGTATAATAGAACGAACACAGAGTTATCGGACTTGCCATCAGAGAGAAATAACATAAAAGAAAAGAATCACAACTTTACTTTGTAAGTAACTATTTAAACCCAAGTTAATTTATGAATGTTCTAAACTTACTTCCAAAATGTTCTTTTAAATAGTTAAACATTAATTTTGGACAGAGATGCAAAGATTTCCAAATTAGAAATTTTAATATCTATATAGATCGATTTTAGTTGCTACATATGTATAAGGAAGTTCAATACAGATGGTATGAGTCGTTCTACTTTCAAACACAGGTGCATAATGTACGAAGGTGTAATCAAATCTCTACTAAACCCTGCTGGCCTTCCCTTTTGTCCTGATGTAGAGTGTTATAGTATACAAATACTACACTAACGTCTACATCTATCTATTCCCTTCGTTGGTGGATGAATCGGAGGTCCCTTATATAGTATGCCTAGGTGACTTCACATAGGATACACTTACCAGCGATTGTTTTCAATCGAGTCCCTCTTAATTAAGCGAGCTGGGTAGGGATGTCTGATGGCGATAGTTACTAGTAAAAGCGAGAGAAGATGAAAGGTAAATGAGTAGACAAATGCAGTTGTTCGATGACTAATTTGAAAATATCACTGTATTTATCATCAATGTTGTTGGATATTATACACTAATTGTGTTGTGAACATTTCATTATGCTAAGTACACCTACAATACTAAAAATGTCCATAGGGACGATAATCCTGATTTTCAGCATTTATTTGGATTTTATACTGCCTCATTGTAAAATATATCAAAAGCTAAATCGTAGAATTTTGATCTGGTTCCCTGGATTGTTTGAATTGTTCCCGGACAAGTTGCTTTGGAGGGGATTCGGCAGGGAATAACAATTGCAAACCCTGACTACTCCCCAAACTGTAGATAATACCAATACACCTGTTCGGTTATAGTTTCCAAATAAACTTTATACAATGCGAGCTTTACATTTTTTCTACATTTCGTGTGATATTTATGGGCAGTAATATTTGCAATGTGATTAAAACCAACCCTTTCCAATTTTTTTTAACCTAGGTCGTTTTCGTTGGTTTGACCTAGATGTTCGTTTCTAAATTAAAGGCGGATCTGGTGAGTTTAGATTGTTTTCAGACGAGCCTTGACAAAGCCCTCACAGGCCGGCCTGTATAAAAATCCGTCAAGATTAAACTTGAAATAATGACTTTAACAAACGGTCGAACTTGTTGGTCTGAATAAACAAAAACGGCCCGAGTGATCTCCAGTTGTAGGTCTATGAAGACTGGGAGCAAGTTTTTCCGTCGTTAAAAATACTGCCGTTTCTTCCTTTGAAATTATAACCTGACAAGGATTTGTTTATACGTGCCATCGAAAAGCATGAAACAGCCGGGACTGCTTTTAAATGTAATTTTTCTTCAGCCATTCGGGAATATCTATACATGTAGATTTATATATATAGATTTAGATTTTCTTTATTTTCACAGTTCAAGTACATGTTTTGTGGAATCAGTTATTGGCCATTCTGGGTATTCAATTTTGTCCTTTATCTGGCCATGGTAAACCGTTATATTGTTAATTTTTACGCTTTGTTGTCCTTTTCTTAATCCAAAATGTATAATAATTTGGCGTTGGCATGTTTGTTTCTATAACGTAGAGGGCGCATTGGAATGTACTAAGATAATAATTCTGTACATTATGTAACATGGTTTCCCTATTTGTTTATAAGTAGGTGTTCATTATCTCCACAACAAGGCAATCTGAAGGCAGTACAGTGACATAACGCACAATGTTCGGTCACTTTTACGTCACGCCGGAATTTCATTAGAAAAAAGCGTTGAACAGTAAAATAATATAAGCGCGATACTATTTTTTTTAAATTGAAAAACAGAAAGGATATATTTATTCAATTACGGGAGGACTTTTATCAAAATATTTGTAATATTTATTTTTCTATTGATGTGTTTTTGTTGAGAAAATGACGTTTTTTGGCGCGACAGATGTAACAGCACCTGTATGCGGTTTCAGTTAAAGTGTCACAGTGGTCATACTGAAACACCATATGTCGGTAAAAATTTGACAAAGAGATTCCCCGAAAACGAACTATCATGATGTCATTTCGTTAAAATGAATTGTGACGTCATACTTCAAAATGGTGGACTTTGTTTGTAGACTTGCCGATCGACAGATCCGAAGAGAAAAGATAAAAAAGTGAAAAAACACAAATACACACAGTACAAAAACGGTACTAATACATGAGATAGAGACATGAATTGTTCTTATATAAAAAATACGTTTTTCTTCTATTTCAATAACATGTCAGAAAATAAAGACTGCGACGTCGTTCTACTTTTTTATCGAACAAAACCTTTGTCTTGGCAGAAATGACACAAAATGAAAATTTTTAGATTGACTGTTCTGTCACGCAAGTTTCACGACGTTGAAAAATGACTTCATAATTAGGAAGTTTGTTTTCTATTCAGAATAAAAAAATACGTTTTTGCTCAAATATACGTGTGCGAAATCTCTACTGAAAATTCAAAAAAAGTATTCGAAAAATTGCGTTTTTTCTTTGTCTTGCAGGTTTGCCGAATGTCGGAAATGACGTCAATTGGCGCTCGTCATGTTATAAGATAATGACGTCTTTAAACATTCAATAACGTTACATAAAAGTGACCGAACATTGTGCGCGACGTCAGTATGAGTTAGCCAAAGGTCAAGCAGTAAGTATCCGTATTAGGATAGTCCGGTCACGATCCCACTCCTTGGTCAGTCCGGCCGTGCACCGAATTTTCTTCGTAAACACCATCCCCTAAAATCAATTACCGGTCAATCTGTTTCCTACTGTTCAAATTCAAGGCATGACTGCGGCTGTCATAGACTGGGGATCACACTGGTAATGGCTATTTACGATATGTAAAATAATCCCGTTTACACCAGAATGGTCTCAGTAAAGCCCGAATAATCCTTCAAAGAGTTAAACCAACTATATTCAAATTAAAACCAAGATGTCTGTTATTTTAGATCATCCAATTCATCCATCTTGGACATGATCACCGTATGACCAACCTTTTTTAACCCCATGCGAGCTTCAGCATGACACAACTTTCACTTCGCTGAAGGTCTTCACATGATAAATTAAAACTTCCCCTGGTTGTTTGCTAATTCTCAATTATCACATTGTTAATATGCAAAATTAAAGGAATCTTCACCAAACACGTACCTTACGGATATAATGCATCGTATTTTTGTCTAAATTATGGTTAAATACATCATATTGTACTACCATTTTTTATCCAAGCTGATGAATATATGAAACAGTAATCGAGTATTGACGAGAATGGAAAGTGTTTCTACTATTGAGTGGTATAGTGGTTAGAGGGACATCTCCAGTTAAGTCGAGGCCAACAGAAGAAATCACCACCACACCTTTGAAGGGCTCAACTGGAGGATATCATGGCGGAGAGAGAAAGAGCTACCATCATCATTATCCTCATTATTAGGTGTATGATTGTGTCTAAGACAATTAACGGCTGTGTCTGGTGACTGATAGAGCAAAGATGTAGGTATTGCAACTACTGTCCTACAGTAACAATGTCTGGTGACTGATAGAACAACAATACAGGTATTAAAAATATAGCAAAAAGTAAACCAAGAAAGAGTTTTGGAATTTTATTTCGTACTTTCATAACAAAAGATTTCTTCGTTGCAATTCAATTTTGGACTTACTCTCATAAACAATCTAATGTAACTTCTACTTTGAAAAATTTGTGGGATGCTTTCATCCATCCGGGAAAGAGAAACGCTTTAAAATTCGTTATTACAAACGTTCTGAAAGGGAAGGGTAATCGTAGCTTACCGCAGGACATTTGGTACACACTGCGATGGAAAGGTATAACAATGATATAGCAGTCTATGAAATGTTAAAATGTCGTTATAATTTGACAAATTAATATCACCCCAGCCGGAGAAATCCTATGTTCCTATTTTTAAATTAATCATTTATTTAGTAAATATACTATAAACACACTATTTAAACAATATTTCGCGTCATCGTTATTTTCATCATGTTTTTCAATTATGGACCTTTGGTGAGGTCCATATGATGGTATACCGTCTTGGTAGAATTAAATAACGACCGAGGGCGTTGTTTTAGATTCTATCATTTTCTTATATTATATATGCACATTTTTTTAGTTCCTTTGAAAAATGTCAAAATAATTACCCGATGTATATGTTAATATCAAGAAGAATGATGGCCATAGGATGTCACCCTGAAGAACTCAACGTTTGGGTAAGACGTCACAGAAGGTATATTTACTCGATGCTTCCGAGACCATTTGCTACGTGACCAAGTATTAACCATTGAGAAAAGCGGAACATCAGAGCATATCTAATTCAACAATATCAATATTTGTTTTATAGAATTATTAGCGAAACATTTGAATTCCTGCTCGCGATATATCGCGAAATTTGTATCTCATGAAAACAAATTGGTTCACATTATCGTGCTATATCAGAAACGTATGTTTCTGGTTAAACGTACCACCATTGGGCCCTAATGAACCTTAGTGTTTAATGAAGAGTAAATTATAATTAACACATATTGTTTTCTTCAAAAATACGAGACTTTAATACTTCATCATCACAAACACATCGACACGTTACATGTATTTAGACTTAGACAATGCGACTTAGCTTACACTTTTACGACATGGTTCAATTTGAGATCAATCAAAGGATATTTATTCCTATCGATCAGAGTTACTTTCGTAACAAAGTAACTCTGATAATCAGAATAGGGTATATTATTATACACGTACATATAAAATCTCTGTGATGGTATAGGTCAAGTTTCCAATATCATTTACACATAAAATTGACGTTAATATTTTCGTCGTTACAGGGTTTCTAATTATAAAAAAATGCTTTAATATGAAATATGGTAACAAAGAATATTTTTTATAAATAATGCGGAGAATAACAGAATATAAGAATTTAGAACAGTTTGACTTTCAAATTGTAATTTGTAATCAAACCATGCAATATTTTATCTTATCTCATTCTTTCTCAGCAGAAGAAATTGGTCATATATACATGATGCACAAGAGCGCAATATGATATTTTTATCATGATGACATGTATGGTATTTATTATACAATTTACTTTAGTATGAATTAATGCTTACCTTAATGTGGTAAAATAGAACTGACCCAATTACCTAATATTGACCTCAGAATATGTAGGTTATCTTCGGTCCATAAACCATTATATCTACACGAAAGAAGGACCATTTCCGACAAATAAATTAAATCAATGTTAACGTATAAGCGGTTTATAGCACTTGAACTTTGGCATATTTATTCTTACTCTATTTACGGACATTTTCTCATTGCAATAACCCTATAAATCTTAATTCACACAGACATTAGGTGTCTGAAACGTTTACGAAAACAAAGACCGATGGAGGTCTAAAATCGTAAGCAGCTGACAACATATGTCAGCTTTCCGTATTGCTTTACATCTGTTAATTATTACTAAAATCACAACTTATGTACTAAAATGGATGAATGTCTGATATAGGGAGCATAAATGTGTATCAAAGGGTGAATATCGTATGAACAAAAACTAAATCAGAAATTAAAAAAATGTATCTATCAAGGAATGTTATTTCTATGAAATTTTTTTTTGAAAAACACAAAATTTTAAATCGGTGGGTTGTGCAGTGGTGGTCAGTTGGATCACAGTATGTATTATTTTTAGCCATTTTTTTTTATTTTTTTTGTCAGAGATTCATATTATGACAATAAGCTCACAAAACAATGTCAATAACACATCTGTAACAGCTAATAAGCACTTAAACATCTTATTTTACAGGAAAAAAACACTTTGATGTCAAACTTATCACAATTTGTCACATTACAAAATATTATTCTAACTTTCCCATGCACACAAGTCAATGCAGTTCACAAAACCATGTCAATAACATCCATACAGTAAATCAGCACTCCAACATCTCGTCTTACAGAAAATAAGTATTCAGACATCCAAAACTTAATTTTATGATATTTATAAGAACTTTTCTCATGTACACACACGTCATTGTAGCTCACATACCAATGTCACTACACACCAACTCAAGAAAACAGTGAATAAGCTGCTTCGCATCTCATACATACGAATAAGTCGTTTGAAATATACTACATACTTACATTGTAGCGAACAAGCCGTCACAACGACCATTTGCCATAATGTGAAATTTTCCCAGCGGCTGGTCTCTTACACATGAGTCAGTTCAGGACTGACAATGCTTACTTAACAACCATTATTCACACACAAAGATTATAATAAGTGAATCTTATTAAATTAAGTCCTTCAAGTTATGTAATAAATATAACCTGTTCGTAATAGCAGAGACCTCTATTCTGAAAGCACAGAATTGTATACGATTTATGAATCTAAATGTCACTTCATACACGTGTGTGATTGGTCCCGCGCGTGAACATCATTTCAACTTGACCTTCACCATTCGATTTCATCGTCTTGTGGAACAACCAATAATATCTTTTGTATAAAAGCGGTAACATTACCTGAAAATAGAACAACGATACAATTAATAAAATAAATAAACTTAAAAAGTGAAGATAACAAAAAGATAAATTTGACTTCTAGTGTTTAACGTAAAGGAATATAATATCTTTACACTGTATATGATCACAAACAGATGATTAATGTGGCAATATTTAAAAAAATTGCAAACGCGGCGTAATTTTGCATAATCATGTATCTAAATGTAAATATGCTTGCTATGTCACATGAAATGATATATGACAATATGATAATTTCGTATTTGCCGACGTAAAATGTTTTCCTAAAACACACCAAAATTCATGGATACGTACTGTTTACTCTATTGAACACTTCCGGTTTCGATTTCCAGTAGATGCCGAGGATGTAACAAGGGACCCCCAGCATTGTGAGACAAAAGGCCAACAGACTGATGCCTGGTTTCTGTATACACGTAAGTACCAGCAGGACTAGACTCATCACAAATAGAAAGATAGGCAACACCAGGGGCAGCTGTAATAGGAAATGGATAGGTTATAGAATATTGATAAAAACATCTTATTTGCCTTTTCTTTGTTTTGAAAACTGTTATCCTAAATTTTATTTAGGCGGTCCGCAACATTAACGCTACTTACGAATTAAACTGAATGGATATGAGGTAGGTGTATCAAGGCAATCTATTTACACAACCCTTAGAGCATTGTAAAAAGTAGGTAGACAAATATCGAGATACAATATAATCTATAAAGACTCAACATAAAGAGTGGGGACGACTGATTTTCGAATTTTCTGTATATAATATCCGTCTCTTTAAGGGTAGTATGCTTCAATGAGGTAGCATTATACAATATACAGTTGCAATGAGACACAACACTATCCATACACACATTATCATCATTAAATAGCCATAGACGGATCTTGTTAATGTGATATTCAATAAAGTGCAATTACACATAAGCAAGCTTGTTCGCCTCTGTAAACGCACTGAAAGCTACCGCAAACGGATAAGAGAGAACAGTTTTATACACGTATTGGGAGGATTTGTCATGCACAATCAGATTGAACGCCACAGCCTCAATTCGCGTTTGAATTATTGAACGTTCATTTCCTTACTTTGATGGGTCTAGAAATCTCCGGCCTAGTGATCCTCATGTAGACCTGCCCAGCGAAGACGAACGCCAGTACAGTGGTAAAGCTAAAACCCATCATCTCGATCAGGTAGAAAACATCGCCCAGGCTCTGCATCAGCAGTGTTAGGACAAGCTGTGAAAACAAGGACAGAACTATAAATTACATACCGACATTGATTAGACTTCTATTTCTCTATTTCTGTCCCTATTTACGGCACTGAAACATGCAATTGGGCTGCTGTATAAGATACAACTATCACCTTTAATCGTAAAGATAGTGTAAACTTATTTTGGCGAGCGAATAAATTTCGGGAATAACGGGCAAGCAGAAATCGCGAAATCGATATCTAAGACTGTGTAGTAGACCCGTATTGCTTTAAATCGCACAATGAAATAATCTCGAAAAGAGTAGTGAGCATGAAAACGCGAAAATAAGTCGACACGAAAATAAGCTTGAAAATAATATCAAAAAACATTTAACTTTTACAAATGTAAAATATTGATCGTTTTAAACTCTTTTTAATTTAATAAAACATCATATATTTATTGACTTACAATGGTTATAAGAGATGGCGCCGGTGTGAGGAATTTATAGTTTATCATGGCCACAATACTAGGGAGGTGGTTGTTACTGGCTCCGACGAAGAACAACCTGGTTAGACAAAAAACAATTGAAAATAGATTAATCAAACCTCATCTCGTTGACATGGAGGTGTTTTTTTGTTAGTTTTACCAAAGAAAAGAAGTTATTTCAACATTGTTACTTTCCATTGAAATATTGTTTTCACCACTAGACTTCACCATTTCGCCATTACCAATCATCAATAAGGAGTACGATGTTTTCCAAAGGTCATGAATGTCGTTATTATTAAAGAAGCAAACGCTTTTCTCTTAAGAATAAATGTAAGAAAAGTTTGCAATGGAAAACATGTCATTCTAAGTTTTAAAATGAAAAATAAAGAACGATATCACATAAATCGTCTGGAAGGCAAATTCAATGCGAATCGATATTAATGAATTATAGATGATGTAAATTTCATTACATGGATTTTTCTATAAAAAATAAGTACGAATATAAATATAACGAAAGCAATGAACCTAACCTTGACATGGAAAGACTTGTTCCGTTCATGGATCCAGCTACAGAGATGGCGATCAGAACAGGTACAACTACAGCCATGACTGGCACTGTCATTTCAGAGAAAGTCTGAAAACATAAAATATCCATCTCAGAATAGTCTGAAAAACATAATGTGCACAACTGCATCCATGACTGGGTTTGCCATTTCAGAAAAAAAATCTCAAAATATGTAAATAGGTTGATCTAAGAATGGTATTATAAAAACAGTGTTATAATATTTTAGAAATTCTTTTGAATATGTGATATATCTGCACTTCTTTGATAGAAATCCTATGATAATTTTGCCTAATTGATTACTCCAAATATAAGCCTGGCATGACGTTTTCTGTGTTTTGTTCCGGAAATAAATTTTCAGATATTAACTTTTCCAATTTCACTTCCGGTTTGTAATACAAAAGAATAATGACGTCACGTACCACAGCCACAGCTGTAGACTGTAACATCTCGATAGGAGTTAGAACAGCAAAGTATGCGATGTTAGCCACCAGATATACAGACGTCACAATTGCCATGGATATAATGATTGCTCGTGGCAAATTTCTGCAAACATAATTAAAACGTCTTTCAATGTTTTGCAATACATACAATATAGCTGAATATAAAGTTTGATAAAAATGTCAAGAATATAAAAAATAAACTTATTTTCGTGATGGCCGATTTTAAATACGATGACCATATAGAATTTATCTGTCAGTAATTTATTCACAATTCCGACAAAATATTGGAAAATAAAATTGTTCCCATAAATTGTGTTCTAGTTTTCTTTATTGAAAGACAATTCGGTTGCGTTGAGGCGTTACCATGGCGACATGCTTGACAATATAATTTGGTTAGACTTCAAACAAAATTTGTATATGGCATTTGAACAAAATATTAAACAAAAAGAATGTTTTTAAGAGAACTGGATAAATTGGCTTACTTGTGTGGTTCGATAAGTTCATCCGTGAGGAAATTCAAATAACTCCTGTAATTAAATAGAAGATGTAATTCAATAATGTGAAATTTATTATAAGTTTTATACTGGATATGGAAAATTGCATTGATACTTGCTTTTGAAAATGATTTCGAGCTATAATATATGTTCAAACATTTGCGCTATCACATATCCTATACTAAAACGATGGATAAAACCGTCTACTAGTATCATTAGTTAAAACTTTCTGATCTTTCTCATCTAGCAGAGTTACTTTCCTTCTTTACTCCGTCAGTCAGTACTGACGGAGTGAAACGATCGCAAGTAAATATGATTAAATCTAAAGTTGTATCAATACATTGGTGGAATCTTACCATCCTCCGAATGCCCAGAACCCTGAGTAAAACGATATTGCAATAGCCCCGGCACTGTAGTCACTATCAGCGAACGAGTCCTGGAAGTTTTCAACCTTACCTGGGAAAATAAATAACATGTTGATGACAGGAACATTTTACGTTTAAGACCTTTCAACTAATTAAAGAAAAGAAAACAACTGTGCGTAGTTGAATACTCCTATGGTTTTCGGAAAGAAATGTTTCCACTCCCATCGTTTTATTGATTCTTTATATCTGTACCATTACATGGAATTAAAATACAATATTTATAATGAACGATTGTGTTTTAAAATCAAACAAATATCCGTATTGCGTAATGCGATGTTGAATCTCATTCCCATATAATGAAATCAAAATCGACCACCGTGCTCTTGTTTCTATTCACGGCTTACATGTCTAAGTGCTTTTATTATTCTATTTCATAATGTCTCAATAAGACGACAAAACTAATGGAAACTACGAACCAAGAATTAAGATTAATTAACCGCCTTTGGAATGAAACACGTAAAATCAATTTGATCATTAGAAACAGGCCAGGTCTGTATGCTAACACTTGACAAACATTAACTAAACCAACAATATCTATTGTAGTGGTCAGTGAGACATAGCGTGGGCGGATCAAGGTATTTTTATGATTATTCAAAGTAATCGATGGTTTTACTGATTTTTTTTCAGTATCTGTTCACCGTCAATTCTCCCTTAAGTGTCAATGAAAATATTTCAGTGATGAACTTATTAGCGGATTCTAATGAAAATGCAATTATTGCAAAAACAAAAACCCACCAACAACAACAAAAAACATCCTATACAGCAGATTCAACTAACGACACATGGTAATTGCTTCTTCCAGCGATACCATTTTCTGAGTGATTTTATCATCGTACATATTCCGCTAGAAATTTTGGTAAAGTGTACTTGAATACTGACTAGAGCTCTTAGGACGCGATGTAGCTGTAAACCAAATCATACTTAGCTTATCATACTCGACCAGTCATTGATTTCTGCGCGACAAATTCGAGATGGAGTAGAACAATTTCATTAATCTGAACAGCTTTCATGATACAAACAAGGTGGTATTACCTACCGTACGTGCCACTTAATCAGTAATTGAAATCTCGTCAACTTCTCGCGAGAGGATGCTGCGTGACAGGTATGCATTATGAAGACGTTAATAAAATGTAAATCCTTTGATGAATGGTCACTTAACCTTTCAAACAGACACCCTAGGAAATTAGCTGGGTTTTGTATGCGACTGTAAAGATTCTCCTGCACAGACAAAGCAATTTCCTCCGCGGGACACGAGTTCTTCATGGTCAAAGCGATAACGATATCGACATATCTCCTCCCTTTTATTTTTCTAAATACATTGATTTAAATTCCCATTATTCTATTTTTCACCATTATTTCTTTTCCAACCAGATAAATTGTTTATTATGCAGAATATTGTGTAAAGAGTTCAGATAGAAACTTAATAGCAAAACCAATTGAAAAATGTACCTTGATGATTTCCGAGAAACCAAATACTAGAAATTTTGAAATTCTAAAGATTAAATCGTCCATAGAAGTAATACTAATTAACTAATAACTTTTATTGATCCATTCAATATTTCTGTTTGACAATTCCACATTACTATAAAGTACATGTTTTGCGACCAGTAAATTTGTGAGATAACTCATGCCAGTTCGTATGGCGTCCGATTTAAATTCCATACCAACAGTCAATCTTAATACCTTATTCCAGATATTCAATTTCAACTCACCATTCCCGAGGTAGACGAATCCGATAACGACAATGGTGGCGAGAGCAACCAGTTTACAGATGGTGATACCGACTTGTACCTTTGCTGCCCACCTCACATTTATACAGTTGATGGATATCAGGAACGCTTAAAACAAAAACAAAATAACAACAAATTATCACAACGCTATAAACAGCGATATTGTCTACAACTAACAGCAGATTTATAATGACACTCCAAATCATAAGCACTATCTACCAAAACGTAAATATATTTATCAATATAATCTTAAACATTGCATTTTATTACAGTGTTTCATAAATTAGATGATCAAACATGCACTTCAAATAATTAAAAAATATCTTTCAATGTTTTGTATGAAAGCAATATCCTATTTTAAATTGGTAAAAATAGTAAATCAAATCCATCTCAAAACGTCATCATCTTCTAACACTTATAATAAGCAAAATTATTTTACAATGCCAACATCGTCTGCCATCATCTGATTCCTAAATATCTTAGATGTTAAAAAATCACAAGCTGTTTTATATCATTCATAAAAATTCATATGATTTTGTAAACATCATTACTTTTAGAAAGCGAAAAAAACGCAAGAAAAATAGATACACAAATAACAACATCATCTTATGCTGTTACAAAGAATATTTACTTACAGAGTACTGAAACTATTCCAATCATTAAATATTTCAATATTGATATCTTGAAGTATCTCAGTCATAGAACTACAAACGCTTTGTTAGGTAGTACAACGAATTGCAAATATGTATCTTGACAAGGAAAGGCGAATGTTTCTCTTTTATCTCAATGCATTATTGCAATCATCACAAAAATAGAACCAATCCTTATCATTATTGTAAACAAATTATCATTTATGAGTACAAAATATTTTATCAAATGATATCATAAAAAAAAATAGCGGCCTTATCTTTGCAAAAAAAATGATGTAAACAAAAACCACCTTATCAAAATTGTTAACGTATGAATATGTACATACATATGCAACATATATATCACAATATGAATATCATTGGATGGAAGTTTGTATATGGTACGAAAAGTTTTCATTCATCATTTACTGCTAAAAACCGTGTCATGTATTCAACATCACAATTTAAGTTCACAAAAAGACTGGAAATCAATGACTGCTATAATTTATTGTACATTTTTTTACATCATAACATTAATGATGCACAATAAATTAAAAATAGGTTTACTCGTTAATCCTTAAATCACCTCTTAGTTAAGTCAAATACAGTAGCTAAATTGAAATATTGGTATTTAAAGTTATGAAAATGGCACCTGTTTTTTCCTCATTTATTTGTCAATACCGTGTCGTTATAGCTAACGAACTTGCGTATGTGCATGCGATATTAAAAAAAAACAAGTTTGAGTGATGCAACTATTTGTACATTGTACATTGTGCAGCATATTACAAAGATAACAGGATACTTAGGTACACAAGTTGGCCCAGATTTCAGTGTGTCAAGGACTCCTCTAACATAAACTGATGTAAAGTGTTTTTAAGGTTGTGTAAGCGAACAAGTGTTGAAGATTACGACCGACAGATAGGAAGCCTTGACCTTCACTGTCAACAACTTGTGTACATTGACGATTTCTTGACATTGTCGTGGACAGCCAACAGATAGCCCTCACACCCTGATAAAAGACACTCTGATAAAATGTGTGACTGGTTGATGAGATATATGGCTTTCATTCATTCATTCGTTAATTCATTCATTTATTCCTTCTTTCATTAATTAATTCATTCATTTATTCCTTCTTTCATTAATTAATTAATTCAATTATTCACCTTTTCATTTATTTATTCAATCACTCATTCATTTATTCTTTCACTCATTCATTATTTCATTCATTCATTCTTTCATTCATTCATTTATTCTTTTCATTATGTTATTCAGTCATTCATTATTTCCCCTTTTTTCAATCTTTCATTAATTAATTCATTCAATTATTCGCCTATACATTTATTCATTCATTCACTCATTCATTTATACTTTCACTCATTCATTATTTCATTAATTCTTTCATGCATTCATTTATTCTTTTGATTATGTTAGTCAGTCATTCATTATTTCCCATTCATTCAATCATTTATTCATTCATTCATTCATTCATTTCTTAATTTATTTTTCTAATCATTTCATTATTCATTCTTCAGTCAGTCAGTCATACATTCATTCATTCAGGCATCCATATATCCACGTCATCACCTACTGACAAACACTGATTTCATAAGTGAACAAAAACACTGGTTTTCTGTTCTCATTCATCGCATACATTCAATCTCAAAATGATAAACGCGACGCCTGTCATCCAGCCAAAATCATGTTGAAGTATGTTTGACATTCCAATCGGAACTTGGAGCATCCATTATGTACCTCAATCATTGTAATAACCACCGGCATGCTAGACTATGAATGTTCAAAGCCAAGCGTAATTAAGTTTTATGAATATATTTCAAAGGGATTTTGTTCAATTTCCCATAACAATTTAGCAATATAATACAGAAAAATCAGAACTTGTTCTCCTGGATTTGAGTTGTAAGCTACGCTTTGAAACGAAGACAAAAATCCCCAGCGTTTATATTTTGGTTTGCTAATTTCCATATCAGACGAGATCTGACGTGAATCATCAATACGTAAACACAATCAACTTTGGGTTGTCTATTTATTTGTTTGATTTATATTGGAAAGCTGATTTTACGGGATAGAAAATCTTATACATGTACTTCCAAAAGACATGAACAGAATGGTATGTAGATTTTATTATCATTCAACATGTGGTCGTGTCATAAGCAAATGAAATAAAATATAAAAATAACAATAATAGAACTCTGGTGAAAAGGTAACAAGCGAATGTTGAATGCATGGCATGATAGATAATCTACATCTCAAAAGAATTCAATATATCCCAGTAGAGAACAGCAAATGTCGGTGGGGGATTTTATCATATGGCAACATATATATGCAACATTTAAACATCGTTCTTTGCATTGGAACATCACAATGAAAATAGGTGGAGTGACGACTTGACATCGATAGAGAGCCTAAAGACCAAAAAAACATGAACATCAAACATTACAACCAAGCAGATTATTTTGTTCTAGTTGTACGAAGTATCAAGTTTTTTTTAGCTTCAGACAAAATATTTGAAGTTATAGTTTAGTTCATGGTGTAGAGTGCATACCTAATTTTTAGTTTTATTGACAATATTTCGATTTTAGCGAATAGTAATATGTTCTATTTGGGTTCGGTCAAAACATGAAATCCAACTCATGCAAATGGCAATGATCTTACAACTTACTTTAATCACAGGGCCATGTATAGTCTCTATATGAAAAAATAGCCAAAAATACATATAAATATGTGTTTATCTATTTATTTCTGGCTATTTTTTCATATGGATACTATACATGGCCCTGTGCTTTAATCTAAGAGAAAACCCGGAAACTATTTTATGCGGACAACAACGTAAACATGATGTAGCAAGAAAACACATTGAGCTAAAACGTCAATACACTACAATCAACATGACTGATTTGTCTTGTTATAAACACATGCATTATCCAAGTAATCTTGAACATGATGTTATGAAATTTGACACAAACATATGTTGTTGCTTTGAAGTTTTTCTTACTGTTACAATGTTCTTTCCACAATACTTTAGTATGTTTGTTTTTCGCGCGTGTAAATAACAAATATTCTAATACTGTAATCCGACTGAGATTTCAAGCGCGAATTATGTTCTAGTATTTCACGGGCAATTATAGAGACTGTGAAAATCAATTGCCACGGAAATGTTTTGAGCACAGGTACAGTAGCAATATATGACTCAAATCGCCGTAAAAAGGCACTCGGCGTACACATTTCTTTCTTTAAAATCTGTCTTAAAGTTACACTTAGCCAATCCAAGATGACGTTTCAAAACGTTACGTCATTTTGTAACGACTAAATCTAAGTCTGTTTATGATCTTAAAGCCACTGACGCAGCAAAACTTAAGTTGGTTTACAGTATTCAACAGTTAAACATCAAATACAAATGTTAAAATCATCTTTAACTTACCGATGATGAGAGCGGCGATGAGACGAACGGCGAGGAACGGCGGGTCACAATCAGAATACACCGGCTTGAGTATATATGTTGCAAAAATGAGACATGATGCTGCCACGCAAACTGGGCAAATAATGATAAAATTTATCCAAAGAGCTAAAAATGCAAAGAAGTCTCCAAACGCTTCACGGATATAAGTATATTCGCCTCCCGACTTTGGGATACAGGCGCCCAACTCAGCGAAACATAGGGCGCATAGCGCCGAGAATACACCTGTCACAGTCCACATCACACATGACATCCCGACAGATTTGACATTCTGTAAAATCCCTACAGGAGATACAAAGATCCCCGAACCTATTATAATCCCTACAATTATACACACGGCCTGAAACAGGCTGATTTGCTTCTTTAGTCTCACATTTTTGTTGTCTTTGGTTGTAAAGCTTTCTGTCTCTGAGTATCCGTTTGATAATTTTCCGTTCAGGGCTTCTCCGTTCATTTTGAATTCGTTCTTGTTCGACGTCGATCATTTATCCTGTCAATGAAAAATGTAATATTCATAATAAAAGACATAAAACCAGATAGGACAATCATTGGTACGGCATTTGGATCCTTCTGAAATAGAAAAGGGTAATTTTCATAACAAAAGATATAAAACCAGATGGCACAGACGTCATTGGTACGTCAGTTGGATCCTTTTGAAATAGATAGCATGCATTTAAATATATTTTTATCACTTGACATATAAACTGTATATGCATGGTAGATAGTTTTTCATGCATATCACGAGCGATTAGAATCCGAAAAAAATAATCGCCGCAAAGACTTTTATTACTTGAAACAATACGTTTAAATTGTAAAACACGAAATTAAATCGCTTCAAAAATTTTCTTTACTGTCGTTATACAATTCATGCACCAACAAACACTCGTGATATTATACCTCCAAAATCTCCACTATGAGAAAAAAGATCAACGTGGAACGCTGAAAATATCGCTACCTCCAATATTGTCCAACAAATACTCGTACCATTATACCTCCAAAATCTCCACCATGACAAAAAAGATCAACGCGGAACGCTGAAAATCATCGCTACCTCCCAATATTGTCCAACAAACACTCGTACCATTATACCCCTCCAAAAGCACCTCCAAAATCTCCACCATGACAAAAAAGATCAACGCGGAACGCTGAAAATATCATTACCCCCAATATTGTCCAACAAACACTCGTACCATTATACCTCCAAAATCTCCACCATGACAAAAAAGATCAACGCGGAACGCTGAAAATATCATTACCCCAAATATTGTCCAACAAACACTCGTGCCATTATATCTCCAAAATGTCCACCATGACAAAAAAGATCAACGCGGAACGCTGAAAATATCTTTACCCCTAATATTGTCCAACAAACACTCATGCCATTATACCTCCAAAATCTCCACCATGACAAAAAAAAGATCAACGTAAAACGCTAAAAATATCTTCACCTCTAATATTGTCCTAGTCCTAAGATACAGTGCAAGTTAATAGTACATCTTGATAAATGTTACTCTTATCAGCGTCAATAAACTACAATACGATAAGCTTATATTTCTTAACCCTGACACATGATACACTGACTCGGGTTACTCAGATTTTACAAATTGTTATTCTAACCTATACAAGTAAACCTGGAAATAACATAGAATTCATTAGTGCATCAAAAGACTATAAATTTTACACAAATTATTGTTATTGATATTTTTAAAACATTCACGCAAATTATTATTATTAATATTTAACATTCACGCAAATTATTATTATCAATATTAAAGCATTTATGATTTTTTTTGTTATTAATATTAATCATTTATGAAAAATTTTGTTATTAATATTAAGCATTTATGCAAATTATTGTTAAAATATTTAACAAAGTCTTACGCTCAGAACCCTGATCATACTGTTACAGTAAGCAACGTTACCGTGCCTTGACCTTTCGTCTCTAATCTTATCACATAGTTTTCGTCTTTGTTTCCCCGTGATAACATTTTGTAAGCTCGAGTCAAACACTATATCAGCATTATTGAAAGTACCAAAAGACAATGCAATTTACAACACAATAGGTACTCTAGCAGAAAACATGTGATTTCCACTCAAATATATTGACCTTTTTTTTTTTTTAAATCTTAGCGCGTAAGTTTTCGTCTTTGTTTACTTCTTGATAAGCATTTTGTTATCCTTAAAGTTTCTTACAAGTCTAAACATTATAAAATTATTGTGAAGAAAAGCAGCACACCAAGCAATTCTGCTACACAACAGTCATTCTCGTCAAAAATGTGATTTTCACTCGAAAACAATTGATCCAATCGATTATTGTGACTGGAAACCATGTTTCTAAATGTCATTTCAGAAAGTTACCAGAGATCAAAGAGTGCATTTAGTACTATTATCTTTGACAACCCCTCGCATTTTCACTTACCAACCATCAACGTCTTAGGACCTTGGAAAGTCTGTGCAAGTCATAGAGCTCTGAGTGTGTGTGCTAAAGGACAATTTACTATATCTCGCGTTCTATACTAAGCATATAAACTAGATGGGCGAGACCAACTATTTATAGAACCGTTCATTGAATAACTTTTCTGTCGACAAAGCTATTTTCAGAAATGCTTACAATCCAGTCACAATGGCTGCTGAATTTAGAATTAGGATTACTCTTTTGGAAACAAAATTGATCAATATGATTGTACATATTACAAATTGATCGTCAAGCTTTCAGCTGGTCAGGACCTCTTCTGGTCATATCGCTAAAGCGATAAGCGACTCTAAACATTGTTAAGATTTTGAAGATGTTATTGAAAAGCTAAACCATTATTTAAATAATCGGTTCCCATTAAGCTTTTTTTGTGGTATGTGTTCGCCTTAAACATGTTTTATAATGAGAAGTGATAAATCCTACACTGTACCTTATTCTCGTTGTTTTCATCACATCCTTCCGTCGCTAAGCTATACAAAGCATCCAAACAAATAAAGGAATATGACTAACCAGAATGACCACTTTACACAATATAACTGGAGTTTGTCGTCCACGTATCCTGCATGATAGACAGAGACTTTGTGGCCAAGTGAGACTTTGTGGTGAAGTGACCATGCTCACTCCACGTGTCACGAGATAACACCGTACTAATCTAGATAATACAGTATTAGTCTCTCATGCGATTGCACACTTACACAAATATCTATCAAAATATAGCATTGTGTACCTTCATGCTCCAACTGAACTTTGGGATGTGCTTGCATGTACAAAATGTACTTTATTGGCCGATTATGACTTGTTCTGATGATTGACCTATAATTCTTATCACATGTAATGAAAATAACAACAATCTACAGTTAGTCGAACATTAGGACAACGACTTTACAGCAAAGGAACACTTAACAGTTTCACAAGAAACAATAAAACGAGCTAAACGGGTATGGATTTCCAAACATTGATAAAATTATTCTGATTCCAGTTATATTTGTAAGTGAATAATCTGCTTTAACTTTAGTCTGCAGGGAAGCTGCAATAAATCTGAGTCAATGTAAAGAAGACTAATTCTGTGCAATTCTTCGAAGATAGATCAAACAAAATTCAAGCATCCAGCTGCATAAAGAATAATTAAAAGAGATTTTCGATAAACATCATTTGTTTTATTTTTTGTCTCTTGGTTAACACTGATATGGTCTTCAGATGGCATGAATATTGACCTGGTATTTTATTTTTAGACGCGAAGGTAAGATAGAAGTGAAATATTCAGATCTGAATGGCGACTGGAATTCTGAGTTTCTCCATCGACTATACCGTCCCTATATGATAGTCTGGATTCATTCCTTCTTGGTTGCATAGTATGCTTTGTAAATGCAATATTCAAAGCAGTGAGCACTGTAATGACGTTGATTATGCCATATAAATGATAACCCCGTTGCTGAAGTCAATTATGTTATGAACCAAAAGAATTGATCAAAATGGAAAAGTGGAAAGGTGCTAAGACCGATATTCAAGAATGTATAGAAATCATTCGGTGACTTTATTATCGGAAGCATCCACAATTAATGTTCTGAAAATTCCATTACTTGAAAAATTAAATAGTGATAATCAAACAAAGAGACTAATCGGAGACAAATCAACCCATCGACATTGTCTGTCATCTGATGTTTTAGATGTCTGCACCAATCTCAAGATGTATAAGAACTGCTGAAATGAAAAAGGTACCCCCACCTTTTGTTTCCTAATACAAATGTATAGATATAGAAACTCAGTGATGATATGAGGCAGTGCTTCTTTAATGTCAAGTAATTGCACTTACAAAATTCTTCTATATATTCCTGTTTTAGACGGACTTTTTCTCGAATATCTTATGAATAAATTCTTTAACGTGTGAAAAGTTACATATTAATTGATGCATGCAATTTAGCTCTTGCTTGATGCAATGCTGCTTACACATCTACTAAGCAACATTATTTTTATCCTCTATATTATGGAACCTAAGTTACTAGTGATACTGGAATGAGAATGGTTACGTGACGATATACAGTCTGACAGATAGCAAACTGACATGGTATTTATGGCACAAAATAGAGATAGGCGATATTATCGTGACATTATGACACTCTCTGGGTCAGATATCAAAAATTAACAACAGTACACATGGACTTAGTTAGTGGGGCGAGATTACTTTTGTGTATACTGATAAAGTAGTGGATAGACTTATTCTTTTTATAGATGCTCCACCGCTGACAAATGTTTTTTTCTCTATCAAAAACAGGAACAGATAAATTAGTATTTTACTTCAGTCACAAAAGTTACTTATGTACTTTATACCATTACTACCATTGAAAAGTTGGAGATTTTAATTTGACTTCAAGATAAAAATATTAAAAATAATTTATTGCTACCGAAAAAAAGATGAGTATCGTTTATGTTCTGTCGGCATTGGAACATCATTAAATATGACAATATTTAATTTGATCATTTAACAACAAAAATCTTTGCATGCTTTAAAAAATGGCTTGTAGGTTCTAATCCTAATAGAATGTTGCCACCAACTAAATGTTTGTTTTATTCTAAATGCATCACTAATATTATCTTCCAAAAAAGCTAAATGGGCTACGCGGAGGACCATAATGGTACAAAATACGCGTTCTTTATAGTAAAATGTAGTTCAACAAGTCACGTGCTTATACCTTATTCATCATCTGTTTATTCTATTGGCCGAAATTATGGGTAACTAGCTATAGTAATTGCAAGATTGTGTGTTTACTTTGACTTTCATTTCTCTGACCTGGTATTTAGTATATATAATTTGGCCTTTCGACAGAGATCTCATTTTCTTTAAGTTATATTTATCTGTTCTGAAAATAAAGCAGGAAAATATAAATTTAGAATTTTACGAATAAAGCCGGGAGTAGCCGATCTTCGCTGATCCTAGTTAAGACGGTTAAACCGATTGAAATTGTCAATCTACATTATATCATTTATAGATAAGACGTAGAAATGGCAGGTTTATAACTCATTTTAGACCATAATGTTTCATAAAACAGTACATATAAGTGCAAGTCAAAATCATATGCATGAAATAAATAAATGTCTTAATTTAAGATATATTTGTTTATATGACTTAGCAAGACAATAACTTCATTATTATTTTGTGTTGTTCAGATCGAGCCGAGTTGCATAATGATATGACGACATTCACAATTATCATTTCTAAATGCAGGTAACTTTCTATAAAAAAAATATCATGTTAAGAACGCTTTAAAACCATTAAAATACATTGTAAAACTCATCACAGCCATTCTAAATCTTTACCCGAGGGAGACCCTCGGACCCCCACAAACACCAAAATCTCGCGCCTTCGGGCGCTCCCATTCACCAAATTGCATCGTAAAATTCTAAATTTTAATATCTTTCCCGGTGGAGACCCCCGGACCCCTCAAACACCAAATTTCTCGCGTCTTCGGCGCCCGCAAATTCATCAAAATGCATCGCAAAACTCATCTTAGCTATTTTAAATCGTAACATTTTTTCTCGTATGAGACTCTCGGGCCCCCAAAACACCACAATATCGCACCTTCGAAACTTGCATGGCAATTTGCGTATTCATTAATTTCCTTTTAGCGACGCCACTGTCTAAATGTGTACAAGGATAATATGAAAAAAAAATATAAAGTATATATGGTTGTGTGTTGAATTAAACCTGTGGGTGCGGGGCGAGGAGGGGGGGTCCAAATATTGAGGACCTTTGCTTCCCCCCTCCCCCATCACGTTTCATTTTCCTACGTAGCCACTGAGATACCCTGTAAATGTATCGGCTATTACACTTAATCAGGCTAATTTAACCGATAAAATATAAGTGGCCTCTTAGTAGTGTTATTACATCTATATCCATTAGCCGGATGCGATTTTCAGCGACCCCGATTTCGAACTCGAATGTGCACTCGGTTCATCCATTGCCGACAGATACAGTTTCTTGTTGTATCGTTATAACCACAGGGGGCCAACTCAATGAAAATGGATGTTGTCATACATTTTTTTTTGTATTTGGAGGATGGACTGATGAGTATATATGACAGTCATGTGATTTTTTTTTAAAAAAATACGAGATTTGAAAAATTATTAAAAAATCGGGATATTTACTATAAAACAGTAAATATCCCGATTTTTTTAATAATTTTTCAAATCTCGTATTTTTTGAAAAAAATCACATGACTGTCATATATACTCATCAGTCCATCCTCCAAATACAAAAAAAATGTATGACAACATCCATTTTCATTGAGTTGGCCCCCTGTGGTTGTGTTTGGCGATATTTTAACATTGCCAATATTTCAAATGTTGTAATTTTAAAAACTTTCTAACTTCAGGTATAAGAACGTTTGTAGGAAGTCAAAAACCCTAAGGAATCTATGTAAATCTAATGATTTAGTAACTTTAAACATATTTTATTGTGCATGTAATTTTATATACAATGGGAATGGGCACAAGTTTTCCAACTTATATGAAGCGGCTTAAGAATAATACACATTTTAATAAAATAATACATGAACAAAAAATATCAACTTTGAAGACTATTGAATTTCATGTCAATAATTATTCAAATAAGATTATTAAGTTATTTCACCTAAATGAGTCATGCTATTGTCTCGAATGAACAAAACAAACACGCTATATTTATTTTCTGAACGGAAATAAACATCAATTTTGTGAAATTGTATCTTTTTTATTCACTGTATAAAGTACTACGTTTCATAATACTTCGGAATCAATTCCATTACAAGTACTGTACGTTACTCGGACTAGGAATAACTACCTTTGTCCTTCTTACACGTCACATATCAAAGCTGAAGTAAGTTTGATTGTGGAGACTTATGTGTATGAAAAAACAGGAACAAGGAAGTTGAGCTAAAGAAAGATAGAGTATAATTCAAGTAGAGCGGGGCTGCAATTGTTGAATCAGGCATACAGTCTTGACATTTATATTAGACTATATACACAAAGATGGGTGGAGTTTTGCAAAGTAACATTTACCATTTACCATGATATTTTCAGCAATGTTTCAATGGTAACGGAAAAAGTGCAAAAAATGAAAACCTAAAAATAGCAAAAGGTACTACTAGACCCCAAAAAAATGTGTCTATGAAGTTTCGTGGAAATATCTCTGCTGGTTTTAGATTAATGCTCCGGAAATGAACCTGCTACAAAAATATGATATTTTCAGCAATGTTTCTATGGTTACAGAAAAAAGCACAAAAAGTGAAAACCTAAAAATAGCAAAAGGTACTACTAGACCATAAGAACAATGTGTCTATGAAGTTTCATGGAAATATCTCTGCTGGTTTTAGAGTTGTGCTCCGGAAAGGATTCTTACACAAAAATCTGCCATTTTCAGCAATGTTTCCATGGTTACAGAAAAAATTACAAAAAGTGAAAACCTTAAAATAGCAAAAGACACTACTAAACCATAAGACTAATGTGCCTATGGAGTTCCGTGCATATATCTCAACCGGTTTTCCAGTTATGCTGCGGAAACGAACCTGGTACAAAAATATGATATTTTTCAGCTATGTTTCCATGGTTACGGAAAAAGTGCAAAAAATGAAAACCTAAAAATAGCAAAAGGCACTACTAGACCATAAGAACAATGTGTCTATGAAGTTTCATGGAAATATCTCTGCTGGTTTTAGAGTTGTGCTCCGGAAACGATTCTTACACAAAAAATCTGTCATTTTCAGCAATGTTTCCATGGTTACAGAAAAAAGTACAAAAAGTGAAAACCTTAACATAGCAAAAGGCACTACTTGACCATAAGACCAATGTGTCTATGAAGTTTCGTGGATATGTCTCTTCTGGTTTTAGAGTTATGCTCCGGAAACGAACCTGGTACAAAAATATGATATTTTCAGCAATGTTTCCATGGTTACGGAAAAAATGCAAAAAAATGAAAACATAAAAATAGCAAAAGGCACTACTAGACAATAAGATCAATATGTGTATGAAGTTTCGTGGAAATATCTCTACTGGTTTTAGAGTTATGCTCCGGAAACCATTCTTACGGACGGACGGACGGACGGAACCATAATAACCAAGTAAAGCATTTCTGTCGTGTAATGAACCAGCACTGGTGGTGAAGGTAGTGGTGGGATGAGGGGATGATGGCAAAGGTCTAAATTATCATCTTTGTGTGACAAAACTGTAAAATACCAACCTTTTTTGGGTGAAAAATGAATTAACTGTATTCAACTCTTCATCAACTGGACTGTATTGACATTGTTGTTCCACAGGCGTTTGACTCTAGAGACATTTTTCTCTCTTTATATATAGATGTCTGTAATACTGTGACACAGTAGAAGTGTCTATAGAGCTAAACGATTGCATTCGTTCTATGATTTATCAGCTAAATTATCTCCTCCTAGTTTAAAACCAAGAAATAGACACAATGAAGTGCCAAAATCTAAAGCCCAATTATATCATTGATTTTACAGGAGACAGTTGGCCAGTCCAGTAACCATTCCTCATCATAACAATACATATCATTCTCTTGAAGTGTTACACATTTACTGTTTGAATGCAAGGCGAAGTCGTAAGCTAGGACATAAAGCATCGTGGATTCTTTATCCTGGAAGTGTTCATTACGCAGTTAACAATTATAATAGAAAGAAGAATACAGACATCATTGTTAACTATTGCTCATATTTCCCTCGATATCAGCTGCCCAGCCTGCAATTTGGTGTCATAAGCCTTTATGGTACAATTAATTAAGACCTTTTTCATCAATTAAATAAACTGCCTTCCCAAATATCTTTTACAAGTAAACCCGGCTTAGTGGGTTTATTAAAATTAATGACATTCTCGTCATAGTAGTTTTATCAAAACCAATGACGTTCTTGGCCTAGTAGGTTTATTAAAACCAATGACGTTCTTGGCCTAGTAGGTTTATCAAAACAATGGACGTTCTTGGCCTAGTAGGTTTATCGAAACCAAGGACGTTCTTGGCCTAGTAAGTTTATTAAAACCAAGGACGTTCTTGGCCTAGTAGGTTTATTAAAACCAAGGACTTCTTGGCTTAGAATGTTTATCAAAACCAAGGTGGTTCTTAGTCTAGTAGGTTTATTAAAACAATGGACGTTCTTGATCTATTAAGTTTATCAAAACCAAGGACGTTCTTTGCTTAGTAGGTTTATTAAAACCAAGGAGGTCCTTGGCCTAGTAGGTTTATTAAAACCAGTGACGTTCTTGACAAAGTAGATTAATCAAAACCAATGACATTCTTGGCCTAGAAGGTTTATTAAAACCAAGGACGTTCTTGGCCTAAGTAGGTTTATTAAAACCAAGGACGTTCTTGGCCTAAGTATGTTTATTAAAACCAAGGACGCTCTTGGCATAGTAGGTTTAATAAACCCAATGACGTTCTTGACTAAGTAGATTTATTAAAACCAAGGCGTTTTTGGCTAAGAAGGTTTATCTAATCCAAGGACGTTCTTATTCTAGTAGGTTTATTAAAACAATGGACGTTCTTGATCTATTAAGTTTATCAAAACCAAGACGTTCTTAGCCTAGCAGGTTAATAAAAACCAGGGACGTTTTCGGCTTGGTAGGTTTATTAAAATCAAGGACGTTCTTCATTGACTAAGTCGATTTATAAAAACCAGGAACGTTCTTGGCCTAGTAGGTTTATTAAAACCAAGGACGTTCTTGGCCTAGTAGGCTTATTAAAACCAAGGACGTTCTTGGCCTAAGTAGGTTTATTAAATCCAAGGACTTGGCCTAAGAAGGTTTATTAAAACCATGGACGTTCTTGTTCTAGTAGGTTTATTAAAACCATGGACGTTCTTGACTTAGTATGTTTATCAAAACCAATGGACGTTCTTGGCCTAGTAGGTTTATCGAAACCAAGGACGTTCTTGGCCTAGTAGGTTTATTAAAACCAAGGACATTCTTGGCCTAGTAGGTTTATTAAAACCAAGGACATTCTTGGCCTAGTAGGTTTACTGAAACCAAGGATGTTCTCGGCTTAGTAGGTTTATTAAAACCAAGGACATTCTTAGCCTAGTAGGTTCACTGAAACCAAGGACATTCTTGGCCTAGTAGGTTTACTGAAACCAAGGGCGTTCTTGGCCTAGTAGGTTTATTAAAACCAATGACGTTCTCGGGTTAATAGGTTTATTAAAACCAAGGACGTTCTTTGCTTATAAATTAGTAGGTTTATTAAAACCAATGACGTTTTTGGCTTAGTAGGTTTATTAAAACCAAGGACGTTCTCGGTAAAATGGATTTATTAAAACTAATTACGTTCTTGATTTACTGTATTCGACACAATAATTAAGCGTCCAGGGCGTTTAAAGGTGAAAAAAATGAAAAAGGCCTTAATAAGACGAAATTATTGTAAACTTATACAGTTTGGCCTTTATTTATGCCCGGACAATTGAAATTGAGGACTCAAAAGGTGTGGGGGAGGGGGACTTATAGGGACATGGACGCTTATTAATTGGGTTGATTATGGTAGTTGGAAATGCTTGGTTGACCACCTCACGGATACATTGTTATCTTTAATTTTACATACATATAACAATGACATAATGACGTCAGATTGTTCTACTATCTGTTACAAGAGTTCCATAGGGTCTAAAAAAACTCAAATCGACAATCTCAATGATTAAGTTGTCCCAATTGTTGAAGACATAAATTGTAGTTACAATACTTTTAAATTGACTAATGTTTTCTTATTAGTTCTTGTATAACGCCCCTGCCGAGTACAGTTGTTACTGCTGCTCAATGGTCATTTGAGGTCTTCAACCATTATCCTGGAAGTTTTAGATGTTGGGTCAGTACTAAGTTGGGGTGATTAGTCTCAATCAAAAGCTAAAGTTAGCTAGTATTTACCCTCTCCTCACTTCATACACCACTGCTTTATGTGTTGTCAGTCTTATTACCCTCTTCCATCTTCAGAGTTATCTACTCCTGATCTTGAATGTAAGTATTGATTAAAAGTGTTTTGAAATTTTGTTGTTTTATCTCAAGAATATGATCTTACAATGAATAACTACCTCATTGGGAGATAATAAGGTACTATGCAAATACAGAATATATGTGAATTTCCAGATACCAAGACGACACGTGGGTATAGTACGATTTACCATCACTTAGTCCCATATTTACCAAATATTTTGATGTGACTTTTGTGACATCACAACCAACCAAAGGCAATCGAGGGTAAATCGTACTTTAATGACATCGTTGTTTTTATATATTTATAGGAAACGCTTTATTGTAATCACTAATTAGCAATATAAAACAAAGAAAAGTTGAGTATTATATTTTATTTGTTGTAAATTGCAATAATTTTATTTTTTCACAGCCTTGATTTGACTAGGGAAGTCGGAATTTATCCTCAAATCCGTGTTATGTTAATTAGAATTTCATTGAAAAATCCAGAGTATCACCTCGGAGCTAATACCACCTCACAGTGTGTATCATCAACAGGTGACAGAGCTTATTTCATATACCGTATTCAACCCAATTAGCACCTATAGGGCTTAAAAATGAGAATATTGAATTGGCACTTAATGGGACCAAACTTAGATTTAAACTTATTTTGCTACAAATTAATTCGAAAAAGAAGTAAAATATTTAATAATTGAATGAAGATTTAGATTACCCATCCAAGCAAGTGAACTTTGGACCGAGGGGTGCTTATAAGGACAGGGGGCACTTGTTGGGTTGAATACGATTAACAATATTTCCTTAAAACATTAACATGAAATGTCAACAAAGGTTACCAGCACCAATTATAAAACATTACAACCACTAAAATATATCCCATCTGAATGCCACATTATAATAATAAAATAAAGCTTCTAGTACATAGTTCTTATACCACTGATAATGTAAAGTTGATATGATAAATGAGCTATATCAATATTTTACTCTATGTGATTTTCCATAACAATATCAACCCCACAGTAGGACTCCAAATTATACATATATTTATAAATGAACTTATCTAAAGTATCAAAATTGATTACCTTAGATCTATTACTTTTACCCCACTTTAAAAGATGGACTAACCTATTTCAAATAAATCTATCGAGCCCTTCTAGTATATGATGAAGACTTATTTAAACCAACATAACAATAAGGTAGTAATCTTATTACCTTGTACATGTTCAACAATTCCTCAGTGCAATTGCATACTGATATAGCCCTACAGAAAGAAAAATACATGTTTCAAATAGAAAACTCATTGGTAACAAAAAACTCAATCTGGCCACCAGACCGTAAGTTTTTCAATTGAATTTTGTTATAAGATTGTCTGCTCCTTGAAACTATGGCTAGAAATAGACATATCAAGAGACAAATATATTCCAAGAAAAACTTCTTAATTTATTGACATTTTTAATATTCTAGAGACTGGTAGCCAGTATATAGAGAACCATTTCATAATAAACTTGACTAAAACTGAGTGTAAATAAAATGATCTCCCATACCTGATGTTACTCCCTTGAGGTAGTGTAAAGCCCCGTGTTCTCTATTTGCATATTGCAGTTATCTTCCCTTGCTGTTAAGTATTGATTTTGACGTCATGTATTTGCAAGCGTAATGTCATAATCTTTGGAAAAACAACATGAATTATGCTCACAAAATAATGATGTCATAATGGATACCTATCCGCAAGGGAGCTAACTCTGTAATTTTCAGGTTTTTGGTTAATAAGTTTAACAGGTAAAGCAGGTTTGGTTTTATTTGCCTTACCGACTATTAACAGAAAGGATAAATAATGAAGGATTTAAAACAATTTATGGATGTTGGAAGAAAACATGATCAGACGGAAAAACCCATACAAAATGCTTCCTGGAAACTTCCCTACAAGTGTTTTGAGTTTACGACCTTTAGGTTGTAGGGCTTGTGATAAACGTTTCCATTTAGTCACCCATACCAAATAAAGCAGGTACCAAAGCTTTGAACACTCATTATCACATACCCATTAAATATATAACATATTTTGAGCTATTTGCTTCAAAACATTTGATGATACTGTCATGGAAAGCATGTAGTAAGTTATGAATGACCTCATTAAAAACAATGAAGAAAGACATAGAGAGGTATTATTCTTTGTCAATAGCGCCGTTTACTTGGTACTAGATATGTGACTTTAAAAGTTTACAGCAGAAAATACCACCCTGAAAATATTTCAAGAAGTATTGATACATATAACAGATTTTTCTAATAAACTTGCATAGTTTAAATTCATAGTGACTCACATATGTTTCATATAATAATCGAAGTTTAGTAAACTAGGAAATAACGCTTAAACAAAAGAATCAAAATGAGCACATAATCAACATGTGACAAAAACAGGACACTGCTTTTGTGAATCAATATTCAACACGCTGAAAATGTTCATTCAACATGTTCCTCATGTTATGGTTTGACCATAGACTTCCAACAAACAGTATTTGTAAAAGCGAGGTTAAAACATAGATTCAGTAGAATAATGTTATTTTCATTTTCCATGCAAGGATACTTCATACAATCATAGTTTTTCTCCAGAAAAAAAGGATAGCAAAAATGCTGTTTAATCCTCTACTTAAACATAATTTAGAAATGTTAAGAAATGTATTTGTGAGCTACATTGTAACATATTATTAATAGATATTACATGGGCTACAAAATGAAGCACAAAAGTTTAAATGTGTATATATATATGCACTACCCGGAAGTCAGTTAATATATTTATAACTAAAATATCACATTTTGCTGCTCAAAATAAGCTGTTTTGCTATATCACATCTTGACATTTTCTAATGGCAGACTAAAAATACATACATGTTGTTTAAACAAGATGATTTGCAAATTCTGTTAATTTTATATTAAAACGAACAATGCAAGACCAATGTAAACTGCAAGATGAACTTTCAAGTTCTATCTATCTAAATTCTTTAAAATTTCAGGGGAACACATTTCAGATATTTGTGAGGATGATGATAAAAAGTTGGTATCAAGTAGGACTGAATCAGCCGTCGACAGATGATCCGGTCGTGTCCTCACTACAGGAAGCCGTACAATCGTCCTGTGTTATCACAGCACTGGAGGATATGGTAGGATCAGACATATCTATTAAGTTAGCAGCAGTAGGATCTACTTCAGAATCTTTATCATCAGCCTTTTCTACCACAGAACTTTCCATCTCTTTCTTCATTTCTCTATTTTCATGAATGATTCTTTTGACAGCAACCAGCCATTGACCAACCTAAAACAAGGGTGGTAATTCAATATATCTTGTACATTTTACTCTAGTTTCATTCCATTACAAATTAAGTCACAATCTGGAAATTACAAAATAGATTTACAAAACATTTCATTTCTTCAGAAAGTAATTACCCTGAATACTGTAACAATCAAATTTTAGCACCTAATAGATTTTAAAATAACTGGTGAATAATATCAACAACATATAGAAAATGTAATAAACTCAATCACAGTTTGAAGCCTTGTGCACCAAAATTGCCAGAGTATGATGCTGTAATACATTATCATGTTTACAGAAGACTCCATCATCAGAGACCCGTGTGTAACAAGTGTGTAGTAGTATACAATATGTTATGCCATCAACCATGTGTCTATGACGACGAGAAAACTCCAAAAGATTTGTATTTTTGACCCAATATTATTAAGAATTTTTACCTCGGCAGTGTAGTCAACCATTAAAGAGAGATGGATCTCCCATGCCTTGTCAAAGTCTTTATTTTCTAAAGCTGAAAAACACAAAAAAGGACACAACTTTAAAACCAGATGACAATAAAATCACACCAAAAAAGCCTACACAACTTTAAAATATCATATTCATGCTAATTGTTGTTTGTAAGATAAGGAGATACTTATATGCATATGCATAAGGCATCCATATTATTAACTTCAGGATAAAAAGATATCAACTATTTTAAAATAATTAAAGAATTCTTTCTTATGATAAAAATTAGGAATTGGATATGAATACAAATCCTATCTACTTGATATGCAAAAAATAAAATAAAATATTGTGCCTAAAAATAAGAAAAATTTGGACTTTAGGCATTCAACTATTTAAAATACAACTTCCAGATCTTAAGAGTGACAGAATTCCAGCAAACCTTGACAGCTTTGGTATGTTGTCTTATCACGATTAAGAGAGATATCATACCTTGGAGTATTTCCCAAACTCTCCGCCTAACATCCTCAGACAGCTTATTATCCTTCCAATTTTCTTTTAGAATCTGTAATTTTCTCTTGATATCTTCAGCTGAACGGCCCTGCAAAATTGATGGAGATAAGAAACAATATACACACAATGATGTACCAATACAGTCGAAACTTGTTATCTCAAGATCGCTTGAGTCGAAATTCCGGTTGAGTCAAATTAATTTTGAAGTCCTGTTTTTTTTCATTCTTTGTGTATGTATTTTAAGATCGGATGACTCGAATTTCGATGACTCGAAAGTCCGGTTGAGTCAAAGTCAATTCGTGGTCCCTAGAACGGATATGCAGTGAAAAAAATAGTCACTATCTCGAATTTAGTTTCAGTCAAAGTTTTAAATAAAAAAAAAAAATCAATTACACAAATATAACATGGATACAAACAATTGAAATTCAGAGGTGGTTTGTCGTAACACGTGATTGGTTTACCTGCACATGTCCCGATCAGTATACGCAGGCCTATGGGAACATACTACAATAATGACCGCTAATTATGAATTGTTTATAATCCTCTCAAGCCTGGCTTCCTAATCAGTATCACTTTACAATTGTGACTTATCTGTACATAGGCACGATGTGCGTTTACACAATCACACCCAGCACGGCTTGATCGGCGTGGCTGATCATGACCGGAGCGTGTTTGTTTAGGAATCATTAGTAACGAAAGTGTTTTCTAAGGCTTGTATGGAATGTTAAAAGTGCAAAATAATTTAGCAAACCCACAATGTTAAATGTTTAACTAGTCGTTGCATATGTACTAGTATCTTAGTCAAACAATGTATTTCTTCGTTGGTATAGAAATCTACTTTCATTTCATTTACCGTAAATTATATTAACCAGTATGAGTGTGAGAGCCAGAAACGGAGAGTTTTGTCTGCTACGGTAGGTGAAAACTTTTGTTTATTTTGCTATGCTATTATTTTGAAATACCATTAAATTCTGAAATAAGAAATATGCTTGTTTTTATTTGTTCAGGCAATATATTCCGTATAAGTTTGATGTATGAACCATTGAAGTCAGTATACCACCGGGAAATCAGGGTGCATGCCTGTTATCGTTACGATCATATTATCGTAATTCAAATTTTTATTTATTTAAAAAAAATCCCAAAACATCTAAAAACATATCACTAAAAAGATTTAATATACAAAAAACCTTATAAGATGGAAAATCACGATAATATGCAGATCAGGGTAATAGACATGTACCCGGCTGTAATAGTCATAAGATAAGGACCGTTTAAAAACCATGTTCTGATCAAACCTAGTGACAATACGTTCGAGTTGAATCCGGATGAGTCGTATTATTTTCGTTGGTCCATTGATATCAGAGCTTTATTTTTTTTCCAAGTCAATTGTTATAACTTTCATTCATGAAGTTGTAATATTGATATCATATATACTTAAACAATTTGAAAACTGTCAAACTAAACAGTGTCAGCTATAAGACATTAACAGTAATAAGATGGAGAAATACAGGTTTTCTAGGCAAAAGGTATACAAAGGTAAATAACTCTTGTAGCAATATAGAGTCGCACTTTAACCGCAATGTGGCATAAAATACAAAATATGAAGAGAACATCCATTATTTCAGTGGAAAATTGTAAATTGGAAAAAGGTAATTTAATCATATATATTTTCTTTCTCATTTGATTGATAAGGGGCCTTTAAGTCTGATTTAGGAAAGGAAAATGGTAATAATTGGGGAGAGAATTTCGAGGAATGGACTGTATTTTGGACTTCCGAAATAATTTCCAGTGGTAATTAATGGGGCCAATCATTTACCCCTTAACAAACCATGTTGAAAAAGCTCTGAATATTATATCAAATAAGTTTATGAAAAAAATAAATACAAGTATACCACAATTACATTCTGTTACTTTAAACAAGTACCATATCTACCCACTGATGTCATATTTATGCATTTTTTTTTAAATTCATGCAGTGTAGCAACAGCAGGTGTACAGATTCACTTTAGCTGACCATTAACTTTGAAAATACCTGAAGCCGTGGTAAACACCTCCCAAATTCATGATCTAGTTTTTCTTGGACTTTCTCAAATAGTTCTTCACTAGAAATGTTTGAGTTTTCAAGACTTTCAGTCCTGTTAGTGCTGTGTACATCCAGCGTTGAGGAGTTGTTTTCAGTTTTTTTTCCTGACGTGTTTGGTGCCATCTGACCCATCATAGGAATCACAAGAGGGACAGGGGTAGATGGAGCTGTGGTCGTTGGAGGCAACACTTGTATTGGGGGAAGAAGTTGTACTGGGGAGATGGGTGGTCCAGTCGCTGCATTCAGAAGAGTTCCTGAACCTAAATCAACAAACAACTCTGGTTTCTTTTTTCATAACAAACTTCAGAATCTCTTTTAGACAAAAAGCAGTAAATTGTGGTTGAAATAATGAATTATAGCTGCATCTGAGAAAAAAGATATCAAAATTTCATGATTTTAATGTTTAAAAAGGCTGGGAAATTTTTCAAAACTTAAAATACCAGCTAAAAATTTGATTTTGTTTTTATGTTTAAAAGATCATTCGGTATTTCATTTTCAAAATATGAATATTTCGAATGACAAATAAGCTAGGTAGCACACATTATGTGGGGTTACATATTCTTACCAACTCCAGGTTGATGTGAAACAGTTGTGTTTACTGCCCCACCTGTGTAAGCTACTCGCTTGTTTAGTTTTGTCCCTCTTGGTGAGGCATTCCCTACTGTTTTTGGGGAATAATTAAACATAGGTGGATCATTCCATCCTCTGTCAGGATTCCCTGTTCAAGGAAAGTAAAACAAATAAAGAATTATTGAAAAATGGATTCAAAATTATGTATAAATGAGAGTGTGAAAGCTTCAATTTTGTGTAAAAATATAATGATTAGATATGGCCAAGGCAAATATGTGGAACATAATACAGCAGTTTCAAGCTCCCAGAACAACGTGGGGTAAAGTATGATTTTCCGTCTATTAGTCCCTTGCACCTTCCAGTAATTGTGACTTCATCTTTTGATGCAGTTTTGTGATATCATCATCACTGGAAAATGGGACAAATTGACAGTAAATCATACTATATGGGTAACCTGCGACATTTTGGTGTCTTGAAATTATCGACAATTTGTATTTGAATGATCTAGATAGCGCTATCAGGGAGTTTTTCTAAGATTTTCTGAATTGGTTATAACTAGTTACATTTTATGTGCTTGTAGCTACTGGTTTACTGCCTATGAGACCCCATGTCTACTGATAGGGAATGTCTCCTTACTGATTCAATGCAGGGCTTTTTTTCAACATGATTTTGGCCGAAAATCTGCCCGATTCTCCATGGCAAAATCTCTCAATATTTCGCAATTCAAGCCTTAAATTTCCCAAAATGAAAGTTTCTTGAAAACAGTCCAAAAATATTGCATGAACTTAGTTGGTTAATTTTTCCGAAATCTTGGTTTTGTCGCAGATTTCCCCAAAGTGAAAGCCACAGGTTCCATTCCCAATGCAGTGAAAAAAAGCCTGCAATGTCAGTGTTCTGACAGCGTAAGAAAGGGGTTCAAATCTGACCGTGCGTTCCATTTGCGGATTCGTACCATTTGTACTAACTTGATGCGGCACAGCCAAATGGAACGAGTTTGGATTTTTCCATGATGGCGGCACCCATATATATATGAAAGATACGCTTCGAATATAAAAGCCAAAATTTTCGTTGTTAACAATAAAATTGTTTTCAACAAAGAAATCATTTCGATCAAAAATGAAAAATCTCGAGTCTGCCATCTTGGATCCAAGTGGTACACTTCTGAAAACAAACCACTTGTACCGATACAGATTTGCTGGTACGGCGCGTTCCATTTGAGATACAGCAGATTTGTATTGATACAACTGGTGCAAATCTGCAAATGGAACGCAGGGTATGATAACTAAACCAAGGATTTATCAGTGAGAAGGATTCGTGACAGTCTCTTTACATCACTAAACACCATGCGAGACACCTATGAACCGGGAATAAAAACCATTTTTCTCAACAAATACTTGTCTTATCGAGTAAAACGAAACACCAATGTAAAGTTTATTAATTTTGCAACGTTTATAACAAGTTTGCTTTAAGAACGGAATATTTGGAGGATATGTTTGCGTTAAAAAAATACGACAGCTCATGAAATGTACGACAGTAACCCTCTCACACGCAAGCTACATCAATCAAAGTAGATTTTAGTATACGACATGCCTGTGTACTTTTTCTGAACTTTTTCTGTACTTTTTTAGTACTGTAGATGCATATGTTTACCCACAGGCGTCTGCTTCTGGTTTGATAAAAATATAATAACCTACCCCTACTATATGAACAAGGTGAAAGAAACACTCTGATACTTCAACTGTGGAACAGAATTGGAACTCTTCAAGCGAGCAGTTGCAAGAAGCAATCTGATTGGTCAATTAATTTGATTAACCAATCAGATTGCAACTTGCAAAATTGCTTGCGTGAAAGATCAACTTCCATGCCATAGTTGATGAATCGTCCATTACTTGGATACTTCGCGTCCTGTCTCATATTAAAAAAACGTAACTCCGCAACAAAAAATATGCATATGCAAAAACTGCCAAAAAGAGGATTCTTAATTAAGGTACGTTGATTGAACGAGCGGACACTCAATAATTTCGTCAAATTTGGTCTAATTTCAAAATGAATTGGAGCGTACCCTCAACTTCCGGTTCATGGAGTGTCTCACCTTGTTCATATAGTAGGGGTAGGACATAGTATTTTTCCAAAACCAGATGTAGACGCCTGTGGTCTACCCGAAATAGCACAAAAAAAAAAAGGTACAAAAAAGTACACATGGTTGGTAGATGTACTTTTTTCCTACTTTTGTAATTTTTTTTCCTACTTTTTTTTCTTCTTTATTTGTACTATTTGTACTTTTTTTGTACTTATTTTATACTTAATATGTACCTTTTTTTTACTCAATTTGGACTGGGTTGTAACTACGGTTCCAAATTGAGTCACTAAAAGTATACTTTTTGTGTTTTTTTTTCCCTTCATTTTTTGTACTTTTTTTCGGTATCTATGGGAAAGGCTGCGCCGGCTGATATCAAAGGAAAATCAGTCGTCGCCCAACGTCACGGTCAGTAGGCACCCAAAGTGAAACACAAAAGCTCCTGCCTTGTATTTCCCCGAAACCATATAGATCTTCGTCCTTGACTAAACCAAGTTAAAAATGGCCAAAAATTATTTATTTTTATAGTTAGGGCTTAGCAACCCTTTATTTAAGTGAATCAAAATAACTTAAATTTCGAAAAAAAAGAGATGTTGAAAGATGACCGACATTTCGCCCAGTCAGTTTTTACAACTCAACACTTGAAATATTGGTTAATTGATTAGGATATTATCTTCGAATTTCACCATAGTTTGTCGGACAATTTTATGGCATACGTATGGTAAACAAAATATGCCAATGGAACTAAATGATTCATCTGTTTACAAAATACCAATGACTAGACTTGCCTGGCCTGGGGGCCGCCATTGCTGAAATTTAACGTGGAACTTTCGACCAATCAAATTCATTAAATCTGCTGTTACTTGCTGTTAGATTTGCGGAATATACTCCCCCTATATTTTTCATTCCTTGTTCATTTATGTCGCGTTATTACCTAAAATTATTTAAATTAGTATACTGTTAATTTTAAAAAGAATATTCTTTTAAAGGAAAAAATGTGTGATTATCGGCAACACAGTAATTGAAAACATAAATCATATCATGTAATCTCAGTCGACAAAACTACGACGGGTCTATCTCTATTCGGATATTCTCTGCACTTTTCATATCAAATGTTCTATATGTAGGAGGTTCTACAGGTAATTGGATAATACCCGAGAACATTTGAGTAGCGAATGCGTGTCGACTGTTCACGGGTTTTGTGTGGCCTGGATTGAAAATCGATCACGGAAGTGAAGAAACGTGGACAGCAGTATTTGAATAATGTTTTAATTCTGAGAGCTTAATGTCTTGTTTCTTGGATATGTTATTTTCAAGAGATGAGTATGGTGACGCGAACTGTTTTCTCCCTGTTTGCTTGTGTTGTGACAATCGCTGTTCTTTCTCCCTTTTATTGTCATGTCGTGAAAACAGCATCGCCGGAACATAAACCAACAGGTCTGTATATCTTTATGCTATTCTTTCACTGCAATGTGGATATTTTTTTATTAGTGGATCTTGAATTTTCAGAAGAAAGTAGCATAGCATCTGGGGATTATTTATCTGCGGTGGTCCTTTGATGTCGAGACAGACGTGGCCCCCGGCTGTCAAACATACTGGATCTGTTTGAGGAATAGTCGGGGCAACTTTCCCTTTAGCTCCAGGCGACTCATTGGTTTATAATAACGATAAGAACCTTATACATTATCTTTATCTATAATCGTTACAATCGATCACAACTGGCTCGCGACCCGTCTTGCTATGTACTCAGTCTAGGTTGTGTACAATACACAAAGTTTTTTTAACCACATGCACTTATCAGCTGCTGAATGTCATCATTTTAACATCTAGGCTACAGTTTAGTAATAAAGACTTACGAGTAGACAAAAGAATTTAAGGTCTACTCTAGTTTCCTTTCATCCACAATCCTTGATGTGCATTGTTTTCATTAAATACATAGCTTTTTAAAAAAAAGTTTTTAGAAGTTTAAACAAATCAATAGACTGATAGAGAGTAACACATTTTGAAAAGTTAAATGGCACACTGCACCTGGATAGGATGAGATGTTGATAAAGCTGTAAGCTTTAAAGTATATTTAATTTTACCATGTATGCATGGTATTTTGGCAAATAGATCTGTCATGGAATCTTCACAAATAATTGTCATGGTGAGGGTATTTACTATTACTGGTATGATATTGCATGGTCTTAGAATATGGAGGTTATAATTGCCTATGGTTGTTCATGTGTGACGCCTGTTGAACAGCTGATCTTTACTGACAAATACAAAACATGTATACATTACTAACAAATTCATGCATCCCCTTGAGATATCTCAGAACTGTGGTATATTTTTTATACAAATTGTACATGGCCTATTGGGGTATTACTTACATGTAATACATGTTTAATTCAGGTGTAAACAGGTATGATAAATTGGTTTTGTCCAACTTTAGCATCTGTTCATAATCACAGAACAGATATGTCAACTCACAGTAAATGACCTGTATCATATATGTGTGCTAGTCGTTATTGATCAATTATATATGCAATGCATGTAGACAAATAGCTGTTATGTTGTGAAATTGGCTCCGGATATAAATTAGTTATATATTACAACTATATATACAACAACACACTGACAACTCAATGACAAGTTCCATCCATTCTCCAAACCACCTGTTCCAGACATCTGCAAGCAGTCATAAATCAGCTGTCCTGAAATTTCACATTATTTGCCTGAGGAATATAAGTTTCTGGTCTCTTTGAGTCTTTGTATATGTTTCATCAAACCATAATCTAAGACTTTGTATTGAAATATCACCATCATCATTATTTATCCCCATACATCTCTTCCCCCCCCCCTCCCAAGTTTGAATCAAATGCCATGCACATTGGGTCACTGTAGGCTAGCGATTTTCTTCAGATACTCTGATCACGACTTTTCTCCTCCTCCTAAAATTTACTTGTCCTAAATGTGCTTGCTGTCAATAAGATTTAATTAATCAAAATCACAAATTTAATCTGTAAGATAAATGATTAATAATTCCAGTCCTCTAGATGTCCAAGGAAGGTTGTTATAACGATATGTTATTGTAATACATATAAAGTACTTATTGACAGCTATAGGTATTACTTTAAACTAATTGTGTTACAAATGCTTAAAAATTATTTTTTAACATCTACTGGTAAGTGACACAATGAAGTTTAATGATTGTTAATTTAAATCGTCATGAAGTGTACCTTGTTATATATGCATTTAGATGTTAACATGTATTTGCTAATTCTCTAATTAGTGTCAACGAAAGATCTAGTAATTTGATTATTTACAAACCCTGTTAACAACAATCAGTTAAGAAACGATTGAAATGACAGAGGCCTAAGGGGATAACCTCAGGAAATACCTGCTCACAGTACTTAATTCTAAGCAGTACATTTAAATTGAATACCTGGTATAAATTAATGCTTGACCCTAGAGTACTGCATTATAGATCTGACTGATAATTAGTGGAACTAATATATTTTGAATGGTTCCATCAATTCCACTTCATAGGATGTTTTAATTGCGTCAACTCCCTGTCGATGTCTCGTAAAAGAACTATTGATTACATTAATTAGTTATTTCTGATAAGTTTGCAAGAAAGATGGGATTGCTAAAAAGTTTTTGCTTAATAACCTTTATTTGTAAAGCATGTAGGTCATATCTGTTTCATTTAACAGATGTAGATGTGCCTTCTATACACATTACATATATATGACTTGCATTACAGCAAATGAGTTGCAAACCAAAAGCTGGTACATTGAAAATTTTCAATAACCACTAAAAATTGTGTATGTACTATATATTGGTGGTATAGTGAATAAACTATTCATCTTTCACCTGATCATGAGTTCACCTTAGAAAGCAGTCTTGGATTCGATCCTCCACGACAGCATGGACTTGATAAAAACCTGTTCGATATTAATTATATGGGTTTTCTCTGGACACACTCCAGTTTCTTCCCTCTCTAGATGGGGGTCTTACTCGATCTTGTACCTTACATCTAGATCTGGTTACCGGTATGTTACTTGTTTCACATTTGATGTTAAATGAATAAAATTCATAGTATGTATACATTATTGCATTTCGTCTTGAACTGTGATATAAATTGAATTCAGATTTTGCTGTGTTATAACACTGCTATTAACACAGCTACACATTTGCACTAATATGATGAACTCTGAATGCACTGAAAGTATACAAGAAGTAATTTATATATCAAAGGGAAATGTAACAATAGAATATAAATAAGAAAATCATCATTTCAACAGTTTTTTTTAAAAAAACAAAGAAGTGATATTAAGCATGTAAAAAGTTGTGAAGTTATCTTGTAATTTGCATGATTTCTTTGAATATTGATGCTGTTCACAGAAACAATGTGGGAGGCAGGAAAATGTATTCCAAAGTTTTCTTTTATCTGCGGTTCAGTTTTGTCTGAGTAGGGCCTATACTACTTCCATCACGATCTGTAGTACAGTTATGTATCATACATACCATTTATTAGCGAAGCAAGCCTTCTATTACAAAAATATTTATTTTGATGTTATACCATAAAGTCAATACTGTACATAGTAAGTTGGAATCGGCAATCATTTTGAGGTGTATAGAATTGTGATTTATCAGTTCGTATACTCATTATGGTATATCTCGTTAAGTAATATTTTTCACTACATTGGAATTAGTTTGTCTGCGGTTATCGAAGGTGTATTATAGGTTATATTATGAAATATGGAATTAAATCTGGATTAGTTTCATATTGTTGAACCACTAGATCATATGACCCCATCTAATTGATTACATGCTCACACCGTATAATAATAAAATAAAGCTTCTAGTACATAGTTCTTATACCACTGATAATGTAAAGTTGATATGATAAATGAGCTATATCAATATTTTACTCTATGTGATTTTCCATAACAATATCAACCCCACAGTAGGACTCCAAATTATACATATATTTATAAATGAACTTATCTAAAGTATCAAAATTGATTACCTTAGATCTATTACTTTTACCCCACTTTAAAAGATGGACTAACCTATTTCAAATAAATCTATCGAGCCCTTCTAGTATATGATGAAGACTTATTTAAACCAACATAACAATAAGGTAGTAATCTTATTACCTTGTACATGTTCAACAATTCCTCAGTGCAATTGCATACTGATATAGCCCTACAGAAAGAAAAATACATGTTTCAAATAGAAAACTCATTGGTAACAAAAAACTCAATCTGGCCACCAGACCGTAAGTTTTTCAATTGAATTTTGTTATAAGATTGTCTGCTCCTTGAAACTATGGCTAGAAATAGACATATCAAGAGACAAATATATTCCAAGAAAAACTTCTTAATTTATTGACATTTTTAATATTCTAGAGACTGGTAGCCAGTATATAGAGAACCATTTCATAATAAACTTGACTAAAACTGAGTGTAAATAAAATGATCTCCCATACCTGATGTTACTCCCTTGAGGTAGTGTAAAGCCCCGTGTTCTCTATTTGCATATTGCAGTTATCTTCCCTTGCTGTTAAGTATTGATTTTGACGTCATGTATTTGCAAGCGTAATGTCATAATCTTTGGAAAAACAACATGAATTATGCTCACAAAATAATGATGTCATAATGGATACCTATCCGCAAGGGAGCTAACTCTGTAATTTTCAGGTTAATAAGTTTAACAGGTAAAGCAGGTTTGGTTTTATTTGCCTTACCGACTATTAACAGAAAGGATAAATAATGAAGGATTTAAAACAATTTATGGATGTTGGAAGAAAACATGATCAGACGGAAAAACCCATACAAAATGCTTCCTGGAAACTTCCCTACAAGTGTTTTGAGTTTACGACCTTTAGGTTGTAGGGCTTGTGATAAACGTTTCCATTTAGTCACCCATACCAAATAAAGCAGGTACCAAAGCTTTGAACACTCATTATCACATACCCATTAAATATATAACATATTTTGAGCTATTTGCTTCAAAAACATTTGATGATACTGTCATGGAAAGCATGTAGTAAGTTATGAATGACCTCATTAAAAACAATGAAGAAAGACATAGAGAGGTATTATTCTTTGTCAATAGCGCCGTTTACTTGGTACTAGATATGTGACTTTAAAAGTTTACAGCAGAAAATACCACCCTGAAAATATTTCAAGAAGTATTGATACATATAACAGATTTTTCTAATAAACTTGCATAGTTTAAATTCATAGTGACTCACATATGTTTCATATAATAATCGAAGTTTAGTAAACTAGGAAATAACGCTTAAACAAAAGAATCAAAATGAGCACATAATCAACATGTGACAAAAACAGGACACTGCTTTTGTGAATCAATATTCAACACGCTGAAAATGTTCATTCAACATGTTCCTCATGTTATGGTTTGACCATAGACTTCCAACAAACAGTATTTGTAAAAGCGAGGTTAAAACATAGATTCAGTAGAATAATGTTATTTTCATTTTCCATGCAAGGATACTTCATACAATCATAGTTTTTCTCCAGAAAAAAAGGATAGCAAAAATGCTGTTTAATCCTCTACTTAAACATAATTTAGAAATGTTAAGAAATGTATTTGTGAGCTACATTGTAACATATTATTAATAGATATTACATGGGCTACAAAATGAAGCACAAAAGTTTAAATGTGTATATATATATGCACTACCCGGAAGTCAGTTAATATATTTATAACTAAAATATCACATTTTGCTGCTCAAAATAAGCTGTTTTGCTATATCACATCTTGACATTTTCTAATGGCAGACTAAAAATACATACATGTTGTTTAAACAAGATGATTTGCAAATTCTGTTAATTTTATATTAAAACGAACAATGCAAGACCAATGTAAACTGCAAGATGAACTTTCAAGTTCTATCTATCTAAATTCTTTAAAATTTCAGGGGAACACATTTCAGATATTTGTGAGGATGATGATAAAAAGTTGGTATCAAGTAGGACTGAATCAGCCGTCGACAGATGATCCGGTCGTGTCCTCACTACAGGAAGCCGTACAATCGTCCTGTGTTATCACAGCACTGGAGGATATGGTAGGATCAGACATATCTATTAAGTTAGCAGCAGTAGGATCTACTTCAGAATCTTTATCATCAGCCTTTTCTACCACAGAACTTTCCATCTCTTTCTTCATTTCTCTATTTTCATGAATGATTCTTTTGACAGCAACCAGCCATTGACCAACCTAAAACAAGGGTGGTAATTCAATATATCTTGTACATTTTACTCTAGTTTCATTCCATTACAAATTAAGTCACAATCTGGAAATTACAAAATAGATTTACAAAACATTTCATTTCTTCAGAAAGTAATTACCCTGAATACTGTAACAATCAAATTTTAGCACCTAATAGATTTTAAAATAACTGGTGAATAATATCAACAACATATAGAAAATGTAATAAACTCAATCACAGTTTGAAGCCTTGTGCACCAAAATTGCCAGAGTATGATGCTGTAATACATTATCATGTTTACAGAAGACTCCATCATCAGAGACCCGTGTGTAACAAGTGTGTAGTAGTATACAATATGTTATGCCATCAACCATGTGTCTATGACGACGAGAAAACTCCAAAAGATTTGTATTTTTGACCCAATATTATTAAGAATTTTTACCTCGGCAGTGTAGTCAACCATTAAAGAGAGATGGATCTCCCATGCCTTGTCAAAGTCTTTATTTTCTAAAGCTGAAAAACACAAAAGGATTCAAACTGATCAATAAAATCACACCAAAAAAGGTACACAACTTTAAAACCAGATACAGTATTTTTGTTTGTAAGATAAGGAGATACTTATATGCATATGCATAAGGCATCCATATTATTAACTTCAGGATAAAAAGATATCAACTATTTTAAAATAATTAAAGAATTCTTTCTTATGATAAAAATTAGGAATTGGATATGAATACAAATCCTATCTACTTGATATGCAAAAAATAAGATAAAATATTGTGCTAAAAATAAGAAAAATTTGGACTTTAGGCATTCAACTATTTAAAATACAACTTCCAGATCTTAAGAGTGACAGAATTCCAGCAAACCTTGACAGCTTTGGTATGTTGTCTTATCACGATTAAGAGAGATATCATACCTTGGAGTATTTCCCAAACTCTCCGCCTAACATCCTCAGACAGCTTATTATCCTTCCAATTTTCTTTTAGAATCTGTAATTTTCTCTTGATATCTTCAGCTGAACGGCCCTGCAAAATTGATGGAGATAAGAAACAATATACACACAATGATGTACCAATACAGTCGAAACTTGTTATCTCAAGATCGCTTGAGTCGAAATTCCGGTTGAGTCAAATTAATTTTGAAGTCCTGTTTTTTTTCATTCTTTGTGTATGTATTTTAAGATCGGATGACTCGAATTTCGATGACTCGAAAGTCCGGTTGAGTCAAAGTCAATTCGTGGTCCCTAGAACGGATATGCAGTGAAAAAAATAGTCACTATCTCGAATTTAGTTTCAGTCAAAGTTTTAAATAAAAAAAAAAAATCAATTACACAAATATAACATGGATACAAACAATTGAAATTCAGAGGTGGTTTGTCGTAACACGTGATTGGTTTACCTGCACATGTCCCGATCAGTATACGCAGGCCTATGGGAACATACTACAACAATGACTGCTAATTATGAATTGTTTAATAATCTCTCAAGCCTGGCTTCCTAATCAGTATCACTTTACAATTGTGACTTATCTGTACATAGGCACGATGTGCGTTTACACAAATCACACCCAGCACGGCTTGATCGGCGTGGCTGATCATGACCGGAGCGTGTTTGTTTAGGAATCATTAGTAACGAAAGTGTTTTCTAAGGCTTGTATGGAATGTTAAAAGTGCAAAATAATTTAGCAAACCCACAATGTTAAATGTTTAACTAGTCGTTGCATATGTACTAGTATCTTAGTCAAACAATGTATTTCTTCGTTGGTATAGAAATCTACTTTCATTTCATTTACCGTAAATTATATTAACCAGTATGAGTGTGAGAGCCAGAAACGGAGAGTTTTGTCTGCTACGGTAGGTGAAAACTTTTGTTTATTTTGCTATGCTATTATTTTGAAATACCATTAAATTCTGAAATAAGAAATATGCTTGTTTTTATTTGTTCAGGCAATATATTCCGTATAAGTTTGATGTATGAACCATTGAAGTCAGTATACCACCGGGAAATCAGGGTGCATGCCTGTTATCGTTACGATCATATTATCGTAATTCAAATTTTTATTTATTTAAAAAAATCCCAAAACATCTAAAAACATATCACTAAAAAGATTTAATACAAACCTTATAAGATGGAAAATCACGATAATATGCAGATCAGGGTAATAGACATGTACCCGGCTGTAATAGTCATAAGATAAGGACCATTTAAAAACCATGTTCTGATCAAATCGTCGTATTATTTTCGTTGGTCCATTGATATCAGAGCTTTATTTTTTTTCCAAGTCAATTGTTATAACTTTCATTCATGAAGTTGTAATATTGATATCATATATACTTAAACAATTTGAAAACTGTCAAACTAAACAGTGTCAGCTATAAGACATTAACAGTAATAAGATGGAGAAATACAGGTTTTCTAGGCAAAAGGTATACAAAGGTAAATAACTCTTGTAGCAATATAGAGTCGCACTTTAACCGCAATGTGGCATAAAATACAAAATATGAAGAGAACATCCATTATTTCAGTGGAAAATTGTAAATTGGAAAAAGGTAATTTAATCATATATATTTTCTTTCTCATTTGATTGATAAGGGGCCTTTAAGTCTGATTTAGGAAAGGAAAATGGTAATAATTGGGGAGAGAATTTCGAGGAATGGACTGTATTTTGGACTTCCGAAATAATTTCCAGTGGTAATTAATGGGGCCAATCATTTACCCCTTAACAAACCATGTTGAAAAAGCTCTGAATATTATATCAAATAAGTTTATGAAAAAAATAAATACAAGTATACCACAATTACATTCTGTTACTTTAAACAAGTACCATATCTACCCACTGATGTCATATTTATGCATTTTTTTTTAAATTCATGCAGTGTAGCAACAGCAGGTGTACAGATTCACTTTAGCTGACCATTAACTTTGAAAATACCTGAAGCCGTGGTAAACACCCTCCCAAATTCATGATCTAGTTTTTCTTGGACTTTCTCAAATAGTTCTTCACTAGAAATGTTTGAGTTTTCAAGACTTTCAGTCCTGTTAGTGCTGTGTACATCCAGCGTTGAGGAGTTGTTTTCAGTTTTTTTTCCTGACGTGTTTGGTGCCATCTGACCCATCATAGGAATCACAAGAGGGACAGGGGTAGATGGAGCTGTGGTCGTTGGAGGCAACACTTGTATTGGGGGAAGAAGTTGTACTGGGGAGATGGGTGGTCCAGTCGCTGCATTCAGAAGAGTTCCTGAACCTAAATCAACAAACAACTCTGGTTTCTTTTTTCATAACAAACTTCAGAATCTCTTTTAGACAAAAAGCAGTAAATTGTGGTTGAAATAATGAATTATAGCTGCATCTGAGAAAAAAGATATCAAAATTTCATGATTTTAATGTTTAAAAAGGCTGGGAAATTTTTCAAAACTTAAAATACCAGCTAAAAATTTGATTTTGTTTTTATGTTTAAAAGATCATTCGGTATTTCATTTTCAAAATATGAATATTTCGAATGACAAATAAGCTAGGTAGCACACATTATGTGGGGTTACATATTCTTACCAACTCCAGGTTGATGTGAAACAGTTGTGTTTACTGCCCCACCTGTGTAAGCTACTCGCTTGTTTAGTTTTGTCCCTCTTGGTGAGGCATTCCCTACTGTTTTTGGGGAATAATTAAACATAGGTGGATCATTCCATCCTCTGTCAGGATTCCCTGTTCAAGGAAAGTAAAACAAATAAAGAATTATTGAAAAATGGATTCAAAATTTACATGAGTGTGAAAGCTCCAATTTTGTGTAAAAATATAATGATTAGATAAGGCCAAGGCAAATATGTGAACATAATACAGCAGTTTCAAGCTCCCAGAACAACGTGGGGGGTAAAGTATGATTTTCCGTCTATTAGTCCCTTGCACCTTCCAGTAATTGTGACTTCATCTTTTGATGCAGTTTTGTGATATCATCATCACTGGAAAATGGGACAAATTGACAGTAAATCATACTATATGGGTAACCTGCGACATTTTGGTGTCTTGAAATTATCGACAATTTGTATTTGAATGATCTAGATAGCGCTATCAGGGAGTTTTTCTAAGATTTTCTGAATTGGTTATAACTAGTTACATTTTATGTGCTTGTAGCTACTGGTTTACTGCCTATGAGACCCCATGTCTACTGATAGGGAATGTCTCCTTACTGATTCAATGCAGGGCTTTTTTTCAACATGATTTTGGCCGATTCTCCATGGCAAAATCTCTCAATATTTCGCAATTCAAGCCTTAAATTTCCCAAAATGAAAGTTTCTTGAAAACAGTCCAAAAATATTGCATGAACTTAGTTGGTTAATTTTTCCGAAATCTTGGTTTTGTCGCAGATTTCCCCAAAGTGAAAGCCACAGGTTCCATTCCCAATGCAGTGAAAAAAAGCCTGCAATGTCAGTGTTCTGACAGCGTAAGAAAGGGGTTCAAATCTGACCGTGCGTTCCATTTGCGGATTCGTACCATTTGTACTAACTTGATGCGGCACAGCCAAATGGAACGAGTTTGGATTTTTCCATGATGGCGGCACCCATATATATGAAAGATATGCTTCGAATATAAAAGCCAAATATTTTCGTTGTTAACAATAAAATTGTTTTCAACAAAGAAATCATTTCGATCAAAAATGAAAAATCTCGAGTCTGCCATCTTGGATCCAAGTGGTACACTTCTGAAAACAAACCACTTGTACCGATACAGATTTGCTGGTACGGCGCGTTCCATTTGAGATACAGCAGATTTGTATTGATACAACTGGTGCAAATCTGCAAATGGAACGCAGGGTATGATAACTAAACCAAGGATTTATCAGTGAGAAGGATTCGTGACAGTCTCTTTACATCACTAAACACCATGCGAGACACCTATGAACCGGGAATAAAAACCATTTTTCTCAACAAATACTTGTCTTATCGAGTAAAACGAAACACCAATGTAAAGTTTATTAATTTTGCAACGTTTATAACAAGTTTGCTTTAAGAACGGAATATTTGGAGGATATGTTTGCGTTAAAAAAATACGACAGCTCATGAAATGTACGACAGTAACCCTCTCACACGCAAGCTACATCAATCAAAGTAGATTTTAGTATACGACATGCCTGTGTACTTTTTCTGAACTTTTTCTGTACTTTTTTAGTACTGTAGATGCATATGTTTACCCACAGGCGTCTGCTTCTGGTTTGATAAAAATATAATAACCTACCCCTACTATATGAACAAGGTGAAAGAAACACTCTGATACTTCAACTGTGGAACAGAATTGGAACTCTTCAAGCGAGCAGTTGCAAGAAGCAATCTGATTGGTCAATTAATTTGATTAACCAATCAGATTGCAACTTGCAAAATTGCTTGCGTGAAAGATCAACTTCCATGCCATAGTTGATGAATCGTCTGTTACTTGGATACTTCGCGTCCTGTCTCATATTAAAAAAACGTAACTCCGCAACAAAAAATATGCATATGCAAAAACTGCCAAAAAGAGGATTCTTAATTAAGGTACGTTGATTGAACGAGCGGACACTCAATAATTTCGTCGAATTTGGTCTAATTTCAAAATGAATTGGAGCGTACCCTCAACTTCCGGTTCATGGAGTGTCTCACCTTGTTCATATAGTAGGGGTAGGACATAGTATTTTTCAAAAACCAGATGTAGACGCCTGTGGTCTACCCGAAATAGCACAAAAAAAAAAAGGTACAAAAAAGTACACATGGTTGGTAGACTGTACTTTTTTCCTACTTTTGTAATTTTTTTCCTACTTTTTTTTCTTCTTTATTTGTACTATTTGTACTTTTTTTGTACTTATTTTATATTTAATATGTACCTTTTTTTACTCAATTTGGACTGGGTTGTAACTACGGTTCCAAATTGAGTCACTAAAAGTATACTTTTTGTGTTTTTTTTCCCTTCATTTTTTGTACTTTTTTCGGTATCTATGGGAAAGGCTGCGCCGGCTGATATCAAAGGAAAATCAGTCGTCGCCCAACGTCACGGTCAGTAGGCACCCAAAGTGAAACACAAAAGCTCCTGCCTTGTATTTCCCCGAAACCATATAGATCTTCGTCCTTGACTAAACCAAGTTAAAAATGGCCAAAAATTATTTATTTTTATAGTTAGGGCTTAGCAACCCTTTATTTAAGTGAATCAAAATAACTTAAATTTCGAAAAAAAAAGAGATGTTGAAAGATGACCGACATTTCGCCCAGTCAGTTTTTACAACTCAACACTTGAAATATTGGTTAATTGATTAGGATATTATCTTCGAATTTCACCATAGTTTGTCGGACAATTTTATGGCATACGTATGGTAAACAAAATATGCCAATGGAACTAAATGATTCATCTGTTTACAAAATACCAATGACTAGACTTGCCTGGCCTGGGGGCCGCCATTGCTGAAATTTAACGTGGAACTTTCGACCAATCAAATTCATTAAATCTGCTGTTACTTGCTGTTAGATTTGCGGAATATACTCCCCCTATATTTTTCATTCCTTGTTCATTTATGTCGCGTTATTACCTAAAATTATTTAAATTAGTATACTGTTAATTTTAAAAAGAATATTCCTTTAAAGGAAAAAATGTGTGATTATCGGCAACACAGTAATTGAAAACATAAATCATATCATGTAATCTCAGTCGACAAAACTACGACGGGTCTATCTCTATTCGGATATTCTCTGCACTTTTCATATCAAATGTTCTATATGTAGGAGGTTCTACAGGTAATTGGATAATACCCGAGAACATTTGAGTAGCGAATGCGTGTCGACTGTTCACGGGTTTTGTGTGGCCTGGATTGAAAATCGATCACGGAAGTGAAGAAACGTGGACAGCAGTATTTGAATAATGTTTTAATTCTGAGAGCTTAATGTCTTGTTTCTTGGATATGTTATTTTCAAGAGATGAGTATGGTGACGCGAACTGTTTTCTCCCTGTTTGCTTGTGTTGTGACAATCGCTGTTCTTTCTCCCTTTTATTGTCATGTCGTGAAAACAGCATCGCCGGAACATAAACCAACAGGTCTGTATATCTTTATGCTATTCTTTCACTGCAATGTGGATATTTTTTTATTAGTGGATCTTGAATTTTCAGAAGAAAGTAGCATAGCATCTGGGGATTATTTATCTGCGGTGGTCCTTTGATGTCGAGACAGACGTGGCCCCCGGCTGTCAAACATACTGGATCTGTTTGAGGAATAGTCGGGGCAACTTTCCCTTTAGCTCCAGGCGACTCATTGGTTTATAATAACGATAAGAACCTTATACATTATCTTTATCTATAATCGTTACAATCGATCACAACTGGCTCGCGACCCGTCTTGCTATGTACTCAGTCTAGGTTGTGTACAATACACAAAGTTTTTTTAACCACATGCACTTATCAGCTGCTGAATGTCATCATTTTAACATCTAGGCTACAGTTTAGTAATAAAGACTTACGAGTAGACAAAAGAATTTAGGTCTACTCTAGTTTCCTTTCATCCACAATCCTTGATGTGCATTGTTTTCATTAAATACATAGCTTTTTAAAAAAAAGTTTTTAGAAGTTTAAACAAATCAATAGACTGATAGAGAGTAACACATTTTGAAAAGTTAAATGGCACACTGCACCTGGATAGGATGAGATGTTGATAAAGCTGTAAGCTTTAAAGTATATTTAATTTTACCATGTATGCATGGTATTTTGGCAAATAGATCTGTCATGGAATCTTCACAAATAATTGTCATGGTGAGGGTATTTACTATTACTGGTATGATATTGCATGGTCTTAGAATATGGAGGTTATAATTGCCTATGGTTGTTCATGTGTGACGCCTGTTGAACAGCTGATCTTTACTGACAAATACAAAACATGTATACATTACTAACAAATTCATGCATCCCCTTGAGATATCTCAGAACTGTGGTATATTTTTTATACAAATTGTACATGGCCTATTGGGGTATTACTTACATGTAATACATGTTTAATTCAGGTGTAAACAGGTATGATAAATTGGTTTTGTCCAACTTTAGCATCTGTTCATAATCACAGAACAGATATGTCAACTCACAGTAAATGACCTGTATCATATATGTGTGCTAGTCGTTATTGATCAATTATATATGCAATGCATGTAGACAAATAGCTGTTATGTTGTGAAATTGGCTCCGGATATAAATTAGTTATATATTACAACTATATATACAACAACACACTGACAACTCAATGACAAGTTCCATCCATTCTCCAAACCACCTGTTCCAGACATCTGCAAGCAGTCATAAATCAGCTGTCCTGAAATTTCACATTATTTGCCTGAGGAATATAAGTTTCTGGTCTCTTTGAGTCTTTGTATATGTTTCATCAAACCATAATCTAAGACTTTGTATTGAAATATCACCATCATCATTATTTATCCCCATACATCTCTTCCCCCCCCCCTCCCAAGTTTGAATCAAATGCCATGCACATTGGGTCACTGTAGGCTAGCGATTTTCTTCAGATACTCTGATCACGACTTTTCTCCTCCTCCTAAAATTTACTTGTCCTAAATGTGCTTGCTGTCAATAAGATTTAATTAATCAAAATCACAAATTTAATCTGTAAGATAAATGATTAATAACTCCAGTCCTCTAGATGTCCAAGGAAGGTGTTATAACGATATGTTATTGTAATACATATAAAGTACTTATTGACAGCTCTAGGTATTACTTTAAACTAATTGTGTTACAAATGCTTAAAAATTCTACTGGTAAGTGACACAATGAAGTTTAATGATTGTTGATTTAAATCGTCATGAAGTGTACCTTGTTACATATGCATTTAGATGTTAACATGTATTTGCTAATTCTATAATTATAGTGTCAACGAAAGATCTAGTAATTTGATTATTTACAAACCCTGTTAACAACAATCAGTTAAGAAACGATTGAAATGACAGAGGCCTAAGGGGATAACCTCAGGAAATACCTGCTCACAGTACTTAATTCTAAGCAGTACATTTAAATTAAATACCTGGTATAAATTAATGCTTGACCCTAGAGTACTGCATTATAGATCTGACTGATAATTAGTGGAACTAATATATTTTGAATGGTTCCATCAATTCCACTTCATAGGATGTTTTAATTGCGTCAACTCCCTGTCGATGTCTCGTAAAAGAACTATTGATTACATTAATTAGTTATTTCTGATAAGTTTGCAAGAAAGATGGGATTGCTAAAAAGTTTTTGCTTCATAACCTTTATTTGTAAAGCATGTAGGTCATATCTGTTTCATTTAACAGATGTAGATGTGCCTTCTATACACATTACATATATACGACTTGCATTACAGCAAATGAGTTGCAAACCAAAAGCTGGTACATTGAAAATTTTCAATAACCACTCAAAATTGTGTATGTATATATTGGTGGTATAGTGAATGAACTATTCATCTTTCACCTGAGTTCAGCTTAGAAAGCAGTCTTGGATTCGATCCTCCACAACAGCACGGACTTGATAAAAACCTGTCCGATATTAATTATATGGGTTTTCTCTGGACACTCCAGTTTCTTCCCTCTCTAGATGGGGGTCTTACTCGATCTTGTACCTTACATCTAGATCTGGTTACCGGTATGTAACTTGTTTCACATTTGATGTTAAATGAATAAAATTCATAGTATGTATACATTATTGCATTTCGTCTTGAACTGTGATATAACATTGAATTCAGATTTTGCTGTGTATAACACTGCTATTAACACAGCTACACATTTGCACTAATATGATGAACTCTGAATGCACTGAAAGTATACAAGAAGTAATTTATATATCAAAGGGAAATGTAACAATAGAATATAAATAAGAAAATCATCATTTCAACAGGTTTTTTTAACAAACAAAGAAGTGATATTAAGCATGAAAAAAGTTGTGAAGTTATCTTGTAATTTGCATGATTTCTTTGAATTGATGCTGTTCACAGAAACAATGTGGGAGGCAGGAAAATGTATTCCAAAGTTTTCTTTTATCTGCAGTTCAGTTTTGTCTGAGTAGGGCCTATACTACTTCCATCACGAGCTGTAGTACAGTTATGTATCATTACAGCCACACATACCATTTATTAGCGAAGCAAGCCTTCTATTACAAAAATATTTATTTTGATGTTATACCATAAAGTCAATACTGTACATAGTAAGTTGGAATCGGCAATCATTTTGAGGTGTATAGAATTGTGATTTATCAGTTCGTATACTCATTATGGTATATCTCGTTAAGTAATTTTTTTCACTACATTGGAATTAGTTTGTCTGCGGTTATCGAAGGTGTATTATAGGTTATATTATGAAATATGGAATTAAATCTGGATTAGTTTCATATTGTTGAGTTGAGATCATATGACCCCTAGTAATAATACTAATTGATTACATACTCAACACCGTATAAATTGTTGTAGTTCAGCTTTTATTGATTCATGGTATTATTTGATATAACTGGCCTACCTTATCATATAAATATATATTAATGTTCTGTTAATGTTTATTGACAATATTGATATTGCATAGTCAGCATTTTCTTATATTTTTTTAAATGAACAAATTACATATTGATAGAAAATTAATTCAATTGTTTAAAGATGCTCCTCCGCTGACAAAAGGTAATTTTTCTATATATTGAAAATAGGAGCATGTGATTTAGTATTTTTCTTCAGTTGCAAAAGTTACTTACTTTACACCATTACCACCATGGAAAAGTCTGATCTTCTAATTTTACTTCAGGATAAAAATATTAAAAATAATTAATTGCATATTGGAAAAAAATCCCTGGCGCTATGTTCTATATGGAATGAAGTGCTGATTGTGCATGCACCAAACGCAAAATAAATTGTTATGTATTATTTTTGTGTTAATTAGACATATATACACACGATTAAAAACCAATTATTGTTAAAATGATGAGTATCGTTTTTGCTCAATCGGCGGTGGAGCATCTTTAATGAAACTATATAACTCCCCATTCCCAAAATTTTAACATGTACAGCATACTATATGGGGGTAACAGGCCTTGGCTATATATTAATCTTTATACGCTATGAGCTAAGTGCTGTTGGGGCTCTATAATTTATGTATCCCTATGCGTCGTGTATAGTCCCAAAAATCACTAACAACGCCTTCTTCGATGTCTTCCTCGGCGGCAAACTTTCGGTCGATTTTGGATTGTGTATGTCTATTTCAATTTTAAGTAATTCATGCTACTGATCGATTAATGTAATGAAAAGTTAGGAAGGTTATTGCAAAAAAAGTTCTTATAACGGTTATAGAGTTTTTTCCTGGTGATATCATTGCGCAGTAAAAGTTAATAGTTTCCTTGTTCTGTCACTGGGAGTTGTGCCTTTTTTATCGACAACTGCCTTTTATTGAAAGGGAACAAGTACAAAATTTATCAACATAAACTTACAAAATATAATGATAATACACATCTATATACATGTATGTACGAGCAACTAAAAGTGACATATGAACTTATATTGCCATGGTATGTACAGTAGCCTTACGAAGACTTGCAAAGTCCGATGCATTGCATCTATTTTTCTTGACGTTGTTGTTCTTATAAATTAAAAAGAAATTTGAGTGTTTTAAGTAACCAAATAATGCACCTTTAATTTGGCAAAAGTATCTTGCCGTGATTTATTAGTCAAAAGTCGTCAAAGCAACCCATGTTAATTTTTTAGAAAGGGAACCAAAACATACCCATAAAAGTTATATTTCTAATGTTATATTTTTTCCAAAAATATTCATAAATGTTTGAAGAGATATTGATGAAATTGATAATTTTAGTAATTTGTAAAGAATCATTAAAAAATGATACTCAGATCCTGACCGGTTTTATTGGTGTACATGTTGAAATCTTTATTTCAGAAATGATTTAAAATTTTTAATATAAGATTTACTTGAGGAAAATGAGTTATTCAACTTATTGTTTTTGAATCAACTTTAATTTAAATATCATAAAATAAATACGATATACCGTAAATATATTTTGTTTAACTCCAAAATTTAACACTGTACACTTAGTATACTAAATTCAATTTTAAATGCAAAACCAATTTCTTTATTCCTTTGTTTGAGTCCTTCATTCACAGCATCTATGAGTGGCCTTGGCACTTTGATAACTAACTTATAGTGATAGTATTCATCTTGATCAGCTGAATGTAACTTAACATACTGTAAAATAGCCCTCTTTTGTGTGTAGTTGTTTTACTTTACCGAATTTCCTGATGAAGGTAAATTTGTGAAAGTTTATATCTGCGAATTCCATTAACTTCAAAGATATTTCCATTCAGTTTTAAATCTGCAAAATTTAATCTCTGCAAAAAATTTTTGAAATGGAAATCGTGAAATTAAGTAGTCTCGAAAGATTAGAAAGTTGGTTTACAGTAGCATGTTTTACAATGTATGTCAGAAATAATGTATAAGACACTGACATGTGTTGTCTGGTAGAAGTGTATGGTTGTTTAAGTGTGTATGATGATTGGTACAATATGTTGTTATGTAGGTTCAGGACCCTGCTGCAGTCTGACAACTGCTGTGTGCTATAGGATGATGTTCCAAACACATTGTCACAGGGCCCAGGTTGTCAGGATCACTATACATTAGACCTGTCATCCTCACCAATACAGATTGGTATATATAACAACAGTAGTCTCATGCTGAAAGAATCAATATACAATTTATACTGTATATGAATGCATTATGAAGTTTCATGCATTTTAAAGGTCACAATCACTTCTGTCATCTCATGATTAGCGAATATGCTGCATAAATTTATAATTAAGTCTTCAGTCAACATATGGAAATATCTGACATAGCCTGACAGTCAAACCGCTATTGAACTAGTATTGGTTAAAGATGATTCCAGCATATTTAAGATTGAAATTAGATCACTTTTGGAAAGAAATTACCAAAAATCTTGGCTCTTAAACAAAACCCAAATTCAATTGGAATTAGCTGACTAATCGAAAGGGGTGACATTTCATAGTGAATTGTCAAAGGTCATGCTCTTTTTTCAAACTGTCCATGTGTAACTGATTGGGGAACAACTCTTTGCACATTCTAAAATAGGCACTTGATATCCTTCGATTCTGTGCCCATTTACAGACACCACCGGGGGAGGGGGGGGCAGGTGTACCCAATTTGTTGTGTTTCAGGTGATATAGTTTTAAAAGACTCGCCAAGAATCATTTTATAATTAAGCACCAAAAACTTTCTAATCCATAACCATGTTGGGACAGTCCAACCGGAGCTACTGAGGGGAGATAAATCACTATTATCATGTGTAATTCCCAATGGTGTTCAGGTCGGGGACAGTCCTCATTTTAATAAAGCGACTTGTTTGCCTGATTTCTTATAATTAAGACAATTAAAAAAAACCAGCTTAATATCTCTTTATTAAAGCCCCCAATTAAAAAAAGATGATACTGCTAATTTTGGTTTTGGCTGAAGTCAGTACTTTTTGTTTTTAGATTAAGGAATTGGGGATGAGCCATGTACATCTAACACATTGTATAGCTGTTACATTTTAAAATGTCTTAATTGATTTCAAGGCCAGAGTAAATCTGTTGACTTTACACAGGTTATTTTTATACACTTTACTTTAGAGCTGTTATCGTAGAGAAAATGTGCATCGCGATATCGTCAAAATTTGACGATATCGTCACGATAATATCGCGATTTTTGCCCAGTGAAATATAAAAGAAATTTATGGAAATATAAGTCATGTTTGGGGGACCAATCATGAAAGTACAATATAGAGTGTAATTTGTAAATAAATAAAGTGAAACATTCATCAAAACTAGGGCTGTCACGGGTACTAAATTTTGTCCCTGAGTACCCGAATTTTAGTACCCGACCCGTACCCGGGTACTCGACACAGATCTACTGCTTTTGTAACAAATTGGGTTACGTTGTGTTTGTTGTTTGGAAAGATTGGTTGATCGACGGAGATTCGATGAAATCATATGTGAGTTCAGTAAAGATAGCTTCAGTCGTTAAGTGTTTACTTCATTTCTATTTGACTTTCATAATTGCTAATGAGCTGCCGTAAAGTGTCAGTCTAACCAGCGTGTCTGTAGCTATACCAGTCCCAGAGGAAACGTTTTTGCACATGCGCAACAGGAAGTACTACATTCGGACGGTCTCTTGTGTTATCTGATATGACTATAGTGTGACCTATTTAAGTGCACATGTCCGTCAAGTAGATTGTTCTCGCATCAAAAGACGGTAATGAGAATTAAAATGTATTGAAAAGATAAGGTTTCATCCCTGGTGAGTGAAAACAAATACAAATTAGTTGGATTTTGTAATACTTTTAATATAAGTTCTAGACTTGTTTACGTACATCCAGACGAATTGTCCTATTTTGACGGGTACCCGGGTACACATTTTTTGACCCGGTTACATCCCCAACCCGACCCGTAACCGGGTACTCATAACAACCCTAATCAAAACAAACGTTTATTTGTGATACTTTTAATTAGATGTTTGTTTACAAGTCAATCAGATTCTGTCTGTGTCCGACAGTGCAATGTTTTTGTTTCCTTTCCAACTAACACATAGTGGGTTACGGCTGACAACGATATCGTAGATATAAGTTTTTTTAACGATATCGTCGTCTCTTCTCTACAATCGTGATATATCGCGATGCCGATATATGATAACAGCTCTACTTTACTTTCACATCTAATATATGCTATGTGTGTAACATTTCATGTTAGCATTTAAATGTATAAAATGTTTCCCACAATCCAGGTATCTTACTTTTTCAAATTTAAAATTTACATTTATATTAAATATTTACACGTTAATATACTTGGAATATTCCACACCAACTGGTATTGATTCCTGTTACAGTATTAGTATATCTAGACAATGTTATATATGTGGTGGCTTAAAGCTTGTGGTTGAAGCTTTTTGGTGACTGTTAATCGCGACTCTGCTATGTAAGTTTGGTCAGGTATTGAATGTAGGTTGATTGTTTTTCTCTTGGTTTTCAAGCTTTCCTCACACATTTTTTTTTATTTTGAACCTGCCGGCATATGCATATGATTATGTTTTAAATTGCAAATACCCTTGCTGATAAAACAAAACAATCGAGTCGATGGGTTAATGTAATCTTGAAAATTGGCAACTCGCAATCATGCATTATCTAGAATATTGTAATCATCAATAAATGCAATTGACTTTGATATTTGTCTCTACGATATAATTAAAAGTAGGGGAGTAAAATCTTCTAGTATTAAAATTCTTCTGGTAAAACCTTAACAACTAAGAGACTGACCATGTTCAGTGTACATGTATGTAAACGGAGATATTTATAGCTGAGTGATTTGCTACGGTGGTCATTTAAGGACAAGCTAGGTTTATTGGTGAAGAAAACTGGAGTAGTCGGAGAAAAAACACAGCAGATATGGGGTTCGAACTTGTGACCCTGAAGCAGAGAGCTTGTGGTAATATATAGGGACATCTTAAGCACTAGGATTTACCTCAGTTCCTCAAAATCTCTAGATCTGTAATTAAGAGGAATGATTGTACTTGTTACTAGTACTTGTCAATTCCTCCTTTAGCCATCATTATATTATATAATTAGAGCACCTTAAGCCTGTGGTGTACATGGTTAATTCTCCTAACAGCTCTACATACTAGCATATCAATTATGCGTGTAGAAATTGGTATTCTTACATTATGATATGCACCATGTGGGTATAATGCGGTATTGTTGTATGTGTGATACCTGAGGTCATGTTTGGGTTAGTGTTGTTCAGGTTATAGTTGAGGTCAGCGAGTATAAACATTTAGCTCATAAATATTTGTTAATAAAGTAACTGTTCCAGTTTCTTCCCAATGACTGGCAATTTAATACTTAGTACTTAATGCCCATTAATTAAGTAACCTGTATAGATTTATTACATTACATAAACGTGAAGCTATTGTTATTTTTGTATATATTTTGGACCTACTCGATGTGAACCAAATTTCCAGCAATTTGTCAGAAGCTCAAATATTGCTAGAGAGTTACTTGTCCTTCCTATATGTATCACCATCTGTACAAGCAAGATTAAATTTGAAATGGAAAAAGTCTGTTGACTAAGGAATATTTTATAATTAATATAGATACATAGCCACACTGACACATGTATATCTAGGTTTATAAATGTAAATCACATCAACATCTGGTAGTGTGTAAGTAATCCTTACATGTAGGCGGTGATACAATACATCAACAAGCATATACAACTACCTATACAATACTAACAATAGTACATTTATTTTACTTGTTTTATAGACATTCCGTATATCAATTCTTAACCAGATGCTGCACACAGATTATGTTTCCTTTATAAAAAGAATATTTCTGTTATCAATCGGTGTACATTTAGAAATATTGAATTGCTGAGTTCATAGAAATTCTCATTGTAATACGCTTTCCTCATGGCAGAAGATATTTGTTAAGCTTATGAAAACAATTGCTAAAATATTAGATAATTAGTAATTGGTATAAAGGAGATGATAGTCAGAACTGAAAATATAGGCACAGTACTGCTTGAAAGTGTCCTTGAAAATCAATGAGACCCTGTATTTTATATCTAGGAGAATAATTTTCATTTGTGGTCATCATGATTTGCCTTTAACAATTAAGGCATTTTGGTGAACAAAAATGTATATCCCCTTTTAAAATATTTTGATACATGATTAAAAAGATTAGGGACAAAATGACACCACCCTGACATAAACCTGTGAATGTTTGAAACTAAAAACAACCTTGACATTTGAGTCCTGGCTGAACTACCGGTATAATATTGGCTGCATTAATTGCACATCCATGATCATCAGTATATTGGTGTATATGTATATGCAGAACATTCATTTGTATATAAGTTTTGTGGGTGAAAAAGATTGCTCATAAGAATATGAGATATTGACCTAACCATGAATCCTAGCTGTAGCTATGTATTATAAAGATTCATCCAAGCTGTGTTATATGTTACGTACTGATAAAGTAAATCTGAATAAAGTCACTAAAATATACTTGCATGTACAGTGGAACTCAGTTAATACAAACTCAAAAGGACAAAGATAAAACTTCAAGTTAGACTAGTTCCATGTCGTAAAACAATGTGAACAAGAGAGATGTCAAAATTGCCGATGGTAGTTTCAAAATTATAACAAGAAAACCTCGATATATATTTTGAAATGATATTCTAAGCCAGATTTATGAAAAAGAAATTGGCATTTTTGGCGATCTCGTTGTCCAAATAATCTCACTTCAAGTTACAAGACTATTTTATGTATGATTTTTGTCATGCAGACCCAAAATTTACTTCGTATTAATTATCCGAGTTCTTCGAGTTTTCCTAATTTGAATTATCTGATTTCTATAAACAAAGAAAAAGAGGAATTTCGGCATTACCGAGGGGGGGGGGGGGGGGTTATATATGTTTTGGGAGCATTTTGTTTGGGTTGGGTTGTGCTAAAAAATATTCATCTCTGCTATCGTTGCCAAGTCCCTGGAATTTTTTAAGAATCAAGTATGACAGCTGTACATGTATACAGTGTATTTCGTTTGTGTAGGTGGGAGGGAGATAATTCTTAAAGGGGGACAGAAAGTTTAAAGTGGGTGTAACTTGTGAGTGAATATCATGACAAGTTTATCAGTACCAGATTACAACACTAAGGTGCAACAGTAGGTGCTGTAGTGAAGGTTGACCTGTAGTCTGGGGTCAGTCTGTGGTGTACTCACATCACTTGTACTACTCACATCACTCCTACTGTATATCTAATGTTTATACCTACATTCTTTGTTGTACCAGAGGGTACCCCTGCTGTATCCTACAGACCATCTCAATTAGACAGTAATTGTACTAGATACCATGTAGATATGGTGCTGAGTAGCAAGTTGTAGCTCATATCTTGTCAAAGCATAATGCAGTATGAGAGCTATACATATAGTTCTTGACTTCTTGTAAGAGAGGTATAGATTTGATACATTTAAGCATAAAATAATACAGACAAAATCTTGTATTCCCCAGGGATTTTAGAATCTTATTTCACAAAAGTTATGTATACTTTTAGGAGCCATAATAAATTATGACATCACTTTTGTAATGTTTCATAAGGATGAATGAATAACGAGAATGAAGAGCTAGCATGGTTTTTAGGTCACCTGAGACGAAGTCTCAAGTGACCTATTCTAATCGCCTTTTGTCCATCGTCGTGCGTCGTGTGTTCGTAAACAATTTACATTTTCGACTTCTTCTCAAAAACCGCTGAAGGAATTTCAATGAAATTTTGCACAAACCTTCTAAGGCATAAGGCCGATCAAAATTGTGAATTATATGACCCCCACCCCCCAGGGGGCTGTGGGAGGGGCCAAAAGGGGCAAAATTGACTAAAATTTCAAAAATCTTCTCCTCCACTCACAGATGTGGTAGAATCAAATACTCTTCATAGATAGAAAGGTCTTTAGGTCCTTTACAAAAATTGTGAATTATATGACCCTGGGGTCTCATGTTTCCCCCTGGGGAGGGGGTCAAGTTAACTATAGTTTATATAGGAAAAACACAGTATATGAATGTTTTTTGCTTATTTTTCGTAGGAAATTAGTCAAACTGGGTTAGAATGTTTAGCCTGAGATAGCATTTCATCGTCATATCCATATTGGTCCTGGCCGACCCCCATGGGCCAGAGGGGCGGGGCCAAAAGGGGTCAAATAGACTATAACTTCAAAAATCTTATTCTGAATTCACAGATTTGATGGAACCAAATAATCTTCTTAGATTAAAAAGTGAAATTTATAAAATCACTGACACTGCATGACTGACTTCTTGTTTGGTTTTGTTGGAATTTAAGCATAAGGTTTGGTAACATAATACACTATCAAAATGAAAAACAAATTCGTTAATACTTTTTACAGATTTCAACCAACTTTGCAATGCTTTTCTGTAGCAGCACACAGGTGACCGTCAAGGCCTCTTGGGCCTCTTGTTTCTCTCACTACGCACAACTATCTGAAATGGAAAGACTAGTTCTACGTTTGACCAATACTTTGAATAGACCGGCAGGTATATTACACTAAGATAATAAAGCCGTCATTCTACTGTTATCACATGTACCTCCTCTTTCCGATTTACTTTAATTAATTACATTTTAATTATTACGTGGTAGATGATCAAGATGGCCAATCATAGATATCTAGTGTAATTATTTAATTAAATCATAAAAATTGGTATTTTGACTTTGTCATCATGCATTTTCAAAAGAGTTAGAATGTGTTATGTTTTACCAGTTAATTGTGATTATCACTTACATATAAGTAGAGCTATTATAGAAGACAGCCAATGACCTACTGATGCTTATACCATGGTATTATTTATCTATTATGGCCTGGTTGAGAGGGCACTATTGCCTCATAGTGTTGAGGGATGGAATAGTGCCCGAGCCGAAGGCGAGGGCACTATCCCATCATGAGACATTATTATGAGGCAAAAGTGCCCTTTCTACCAGGCCATAATGGGTTAAGTACATCACCCTCACATGAGACTCGTTTTCATGTCATTGTAACAGAAGCACGTCAAGTGACACCTCGCAACGCTATTTTCATTTCCACACCACGTTGTCACATTAAAAGTACAACATATGAATTGTCGCATAAATCTGTGATTCTATCAAATGGGATTCAGCTTCACGAAAAATCAATTTAGAACATGGGTAACTGTCTTTTGTAGAAAAGCAACATTTGCTCCATGGATGACACAACAGCCTGTCCGCCATCTTGACGTCTTGGTCGAAGCGCAATGTTATAATGATGTCATTCAATGGTGACGTCACAATACATTCACATTGAATTTCCCACCATTTGAATGGTGCCCACTTACCCTGGCACTATTGGAAATTGTACCCACGTGTGTAGCCAATCAGAATCCAGCATTCTGTCATGTGATGTACTAATATATTATATATTGGAGGTCATTGTCCTTGTGGGATGTCATTCCACTTCAATGTCATTGTTGGAATATTATATGCGTATATTAGTAAGCAAAATGTTATATACAAGTGAATTTATGTACAAGTGTCATCTTTTATTCAGTCTTTCCATGTTTCAGAGTTATCTCCCATCCTGGTAGGTATGATCTATTGAGACGTCATTCTGTATTTTATGAGTTAAAGGTCACATTGTTTCTCCGAATAGTGTAACAAACACAAGTGACATGCCGTCACAATCAATATACATACCTGCAAGGGAAGATAACTCTGTAATATTATGCAATTACAGAATAAGAAGAACTAGGATCTGGATAGATCCAAGTTGTCAGTCCCTGAGAAAACTTAGCCTTACTAAAAGACAGTTTTTGAGTAGTGGTAAATATTCTTTTTAAAGTGTGTTTTTCATGATTTAAAAGAAAAAAAAAATTGAAATGTATCTTCACATAAAACATATATTAAATCAATTGTCAAACTGATACACAGAAGTTGGAATTCGGACAAGATAGTTGGTATCCAGGAGTAGGTCCAACACAGAAGTTGGAATTCGGACAAGATAGTTGGTATCCAGGAGTAGGTCCAACACAGAAGTTGGAATTAGGACAAGATAGCTGGTATATCAGGGAGTAGGTCCAACACAGAAATTTGAATTAGGACAAGAAAGCTGATATAACAGGGAGTAGGTCCAACACAGAAGTTGGAATTAGGACAAGTAATATATAGCTATATTATAGCTGGTATGTCCGGGAGTAGGTCCGATGTCAGGATGTCCGGTTTATTGGAGATGATAGGCAGCAGTGCATTACTGATATGACATTGTTGAGTGTTGTTCCGATGTGTTAGATTGTTACATTATCTCGACTGCACTTCCTCCTTTGTGATGTAACTCACCTCACTTGACCTAGACCTCATAGCTGTACACAACTGCTTGAGGAAACACTTGTTTTTAGATTTGGCCGTCAACACATGTACAGGAGAATATTTAGTTGTGTAAATATGAAACTTAAGGCCTGTTTATTATCCCCCGCCCAACGAAGTTGGCGGGGGATATACAAATGGGTTCCGTCCGTCCGTCCGTCCGTCCGTCCGTCCGTCCGTCCGTCCGTCCGTCCGTCCGTACGAATGGTTTCCGGAGCATAACTCTAAAACCAGTAGAGATATTTCCACGAAACTTCATACACATATTGGTATTATGGTCTAGTAGTGCCTTTTGCTAATTTTAGGTTTTCAGTTTTTGCATTTTTTCCGTAACCATGGAAACATTGCTGAAAATATCATATTTTTGTACCAGGTTCGTTTCCGGAGCATAACTCTAAAACCAGAAGAGATATTTCCACGAAACTTCATAGACACATTGGTCTTATGGTCTAGTAGTGCCTTTTGCTATTTTAAGGTTTTCACTTTTTGTACTTTTTTTTCTGTAACCATGGAAACATTGCTGAAAATGGCAGATTTTTGTGTAAGAATCGTTTCCGGAGCACAACTCTAAAACCAGCAGAGATATTTCCATGAAACTTCATAGACACATTGTTCTTATGGTCTAGTAGTGCCTTTTGCTATTTTTAGGTTTTCATTTTTTGCACTTTTTCCGTAACCATGGAAACATTGCTGAAAATTTCATATTTTTGTACCAGGTTCATTTCCGCAGCATAACTGGAAAACCGATTGAGATATATGCACGGAACTCCATAGGCACATTAGTCTTATGGTCTAGTAGTGCCTTTTGCTATTTTAAGGTTTTCACTTTTTGTACTTTTTTCTGTAACCATGGAAACATTGCTGAAAATGGTAGATTTTTGTGTAAGAATCGTTTCCGGAGCACAACTCTAAAACTAGCAGAGATATTTCCATGAAACTTCATAGACACATTGTTCTTATGGTCTAGTAGTGCCTTTTGCTATTTTTAGGTTTTTCCTGGTTTTTTTCATACACATAAGTCTCCACAATCAAACTTACTTCAGCTTTGATATCTCCATTGGCGGGGGATCTGAATGACTATGTCCTTGTATTTCCTTCCTGTAGATTTAATTTTTTTTACATCATTTGAGTGCTGTTCTAGTATGTATAACTTTCTTTTTCATTCTAAGAGACACATAGATATTTACTAACGTCTTTGCATTTTACAAAGTTAGATATATATATTACCTCCCTTGTGGATAGGTATCCATTGTACAGGTGGTGTCATTATTTTATGAGTCGAATTCCCATTGTTTTCAATAAAAATATAATATGTTACACACGTAAGCCAAATCATGACATTACAATCAATACCTATCCACAAGGGCAGGTAACTCTATAAAATGCAGCAATTAGTTGGTTTATATATTTGGTATATCAGGAAGTGTTTAATTAATCAATACTAATGTAAAAGACCGATTTGTACTAATATAATTCATAAAACTATAAAAATGATGCTACCTTTCATGAGCACGATAAAAAAAGTAATTGTTACTTACATCAGCTAACTACATGTATATATACTTATAATTAAGATTCTATACCCTTGCCAAAAAGGAATTTTTTCTTTATTAAAGCAGGAGCAGAGAAAAGAGACTTTTTCTTCAGTTACAAAAGTATAAAATAAATTATTTTATATATATTTTTGTGTTAAGTAGAAACATACATATGCAATTAGAAATCAGTTATTGTTCAAATGATCGGTATTGTGTATGCATGCTCTTTCTGCGATAGAGTATCTTTAAAGTTTAATTTGACAACGTATTAAGTCCATCTATTGGATTGATTTAGTAGTGCCATGAGCTACAGAGATTAACTGAAATGTGACAAGTTTTGTGTATAAGAAGGAAATAAATTAGGAAATGAAGCAGCTTCTGTTTTAATTGCAACAATACGTTGTCACAGTGGCTACATGTGTATATAAACTCACACAACACATGTACAGTTTACAACATGGCATTATATATTTGCATAAAAAACAAATACCGGTAATGAAAATATGCACACATTTCATTATAATCATTGTCTTCATCTTTATATATATTTGACTGGCATCCTAATTATAGCAATTGACACATTCAACCCTGGAATTCCATAATGGACTGGTCATGGTCTATTCTTTGATTTTAATGAATCAAAATGGTTTTTTTCTCAGGGGCAATATGAGTTCAGACAGTCTGGTTTTTTAGAATTTTAGAATGAGTCAGGTGGATGCTGAGTTTCCTATGATGGTGACCTTGGCCAGTTTCTATGTCCTAACTAGGAGTGTTTGGCTACTTTAATTTGTCCAGGTTTTAATTTTGCAAATGTTCTACTTTTTTCAGAACAAGTAAATTAAAGTCACCTTCATTGTTCTGAAAAAAAAGATCCAGCATGATGCATCAGTCCAATTATTTGACATGTAAATCAAAGGGGTAGGCTAATTAAGCCACTTAGTTTTGTGTTAACTTTTGTAAGATATATTATCTGTTTGTTTTGATAGGAGTCTCAATATATCATACAGTGATTACAAGGTGATCTGTTTTGGTGGGAAATGATCCACTTCATTTCATAGTAATGTATGTAATTGGTATATAATTCATCTGGTATCATTAGTAACTAGTGAACTGTGCTGTATATATAAGGTTACACGCTGCCCGTATGGTATTGTGAATTACCTGTTCAGTTTATGTGTATAAAGTTACATCTATATGTAAATTCCCTTACATAATTTATCCTAGCCAATAGTTATAGGAAATTACTATCGAGTCTATAGCTAATTATATGTAGGTATGTGGGGTGTGTAGCTATACCTGCGTTGAAGTGATTGTGGAAAACTTTCTTTAAATATTTATTGAACTTCACTAAAGAAAAATTGTGCATTTCAGCATTTCTGAGGGAGAATATTTAAGTCACCACATGGAGTACTAGATATGATAAATCTTTGTCATTATATGATCCTAATTAAGTGAAGGTATTTCTCAACTAATTTTGAATAAATTTGACATATCATTGAAGTAAATTAAACCAGTTATCCAGGGGTGGAATTATACAATCAAAGAGAGGTAATTTTTTGAAAAAATGGAAATGGGATGGGAAAATTAAACTATTCTGATTGCAATTTTTAGGTCATCTGATCCGAAGGGTCAGTTGTTCAAGATTCAAGTATGCTAAACCTTCTCAAACTTCTTCTCAATAAACGTAAGGCGTAAAGAACTCATATTTGGCCTGTAGCATACTGGGATGAAGGGCTACCAAAATGGTGAAAATGAATGACCTTGACCTACTTTCAAGGTCACAGAGGTAAAATAGACTAAAATCTTTGAGCGACTTCTTCTAACTGATTAATATAAGGAAAGGTCTCGGGTATTTATATTTGACCTGTGGAATGCTTGGATGAAGGGTTACTCGAAGTTGTGAAAATTAATGACCTTGACCTACTTTCAAGGTCACAGGGGTCTAATAGGCTAAAATCTTTGAACAACTTCTAACTAACAGAAACGTCAAGGGTACTCATGGGATAAAGGGCGACCAAAGTTGTGAAAATGAATGACCTTGTGCTACTTTCAAGGTCACAGGTCAAATAGGCTAAAATCTTTGAACGACTTCTTCTAACCAAGGGAAAGGTCCAGGGTACTCATATTTAGCATGTGGTATGCTAGGATGAAGGGCTACCGAAGCTGTGAAAATGAATGACCTTGACCTACTTTCAAGGTCACAGGGACCTCTTGTTTCATAACATGTGTTCATTGAATCTAATTTGTTGCCCTATCTTAATTGAGTCTTTTAATTTTTAACCCTCGCTCATATCCAGCCCCCTTCATTAGTATTCTGCCAGCACTTACTGTAAAATGTGGTAAGTTTTAATTTGCCCTTTCATTACTATGCCTCTTGGTGAATTTGAAAAGATTTGAATTCATGTTATGAAATTTCACTCCATGATGTATGTGTGCAGCACTACTAGACTTGTAATAAAATATTAATGTGATATTATACTCTATGTCACAAAGACATTAATTTCTGTATTGTAAATTAATTTCCTAGAAACTAATATAACAGGAAAGTATTAATTTCAGTTCAGGATCAGACAGTTTGTCCTATATTGTATTTCTACATAGTGCCTCTGAAAATACTCATTATAACAAATCAATAAGAAAATTATTATAGAGGATAGAATTTCAAGCATTACAATAAATATATATGAATACAGTACCAATATTTTGTTCTATCTAAATGTCATTATATTAATGGCCTATTATTGGTTCTTCAGTGAATTATATTTCGAAAGATTGACCGGTGCATATATATCTCATAAAGCTAATGATTAAAATAAGCTAGGTAAATTCATGAACATACTGCAATAATATTTAAAGATGTTCCACTGCTTACAAATGGTATTTTCTCTCTATCAAAAACACGAGCATACATACAATGTAATATTTTTCTTCTGTTACAAATATTAAGTTATTTATTTTCCACCATTACCACCATTTAAATGTTTGAGCTTCTTATTTTAATTCAAGATAAAGATATTGAAAATAATTATTGGCGTCCCGAAAAAATTTCATGGCTCTCTCTCCTAGTACTGATTGTGCATGCACCAAAAGCAAAATAAATTATTTTAATTTTTTTTTTGGTGTGAATTAGACATATATATACATCATTAAACACTAATTATTGTTCAAATGATGAGTATCGTTTATGTTCTGTCAGCAGTGGAGCATCTTTAAAAGGCTGGATGACATTGCTATCTGATTGAAGAAAATTTATGACAATTTGATATAACAATATGTTTGCTGAAAAATTAAGGTGTCTCAATATTCTCAAGCTACCACCAGCCCTTTAGCCTCCTTTCTGAGCACTGAGCAATGATTCCAAATGTCCTGACAGTACCATAGATTACCACATGCCCTTGATCAACCTAGACTGTACCCAACTTAAAACCCAACTGTGAACATTTCTGCATTATTTGAGGTTGACTAGCATGTCTAGCCTTCCTTGGCCCTTAAACTAAGGCATTAGAATTGTTCCCGCTGCCCCTAATTGCATTGATCCTAAAATATAGAACTAACTTTAGGATAGTATCTTTTCTCTTCTTACTAACTAAATTTCTTCTTTCTTGTCTTCTTTGACACAGCCTCACTTTTGACTTTCATTTGAGGGCTTGCCCCTGTGAGGTAGACTTTGGGTGCTGTTTCCTGGCCTAGACACACCACACCGGTAGTCTATAAGAGTGACAGTTTCTGCTCCTGCTTTGCGCTTAGCATAAGGGGAGAGAGACGATTGTTTGCCCATTGTCAGTATAATATGACCAGGTAAGGTGTACTTTTTTGTGTCTTTGGCGGCATGTTTCAATGGGATAAAAGGGCAAGAACTCTATTACAGGAAGACGCAACACAAATATACCAGTGTCCCAATGTACATCTTGCACTTCACACAGGCAAGACACCACATAGTACAGGAGTCTGTTCTTAAATGACCCTGGCTGTTAACTCAGATGTTAATTTAAATAAACAAACATATCTATCCAGCCTTCCTCTGCACTTTCTAAAACCTCAGGTATCCTTAAATGACCCTTGCTGCAAGTCTAAGGCAGTACACCATGCACTAAAGTGCATCTTTGAGAACTCGTAGATAGGCTATACAATAGTATGAAGTGTGGCGAACTGTGGGTTAATCTGGAGCAGATTGTAATATACCTGTAATAGTCTGGGTGAAGACCTGCCATAAACCTTGATGTTACCTGGTTAATACCTAAGTTTGACATATGTATCATTGTAAGTTATGGATCACACAGCCTACTCTATTATTGGATCTGTAAGACGTTCGTGATCTCTCTACTTCTATACTCATTAGATGTGAATACTGTATGTCACCTGGTAAAGATTTTATTGACAGGGCACACCATAATGTTTATGGGGATCATTTAAATACCTGTGATTAGAGAGACAGCTTCTAGGGCTTGTCTTGTGAGCTGTTCATATCCCAGTGTTGTGAGAATCTTGCTTTCCTGTTCAGAAGCTTTAACTTGTAAATGTTAAGATTATTTCAAGTTTCTGCTGATGCCTTCATGATTTCTTAATTCCATCTCCAGAAATCTGATTCTACATAGCAACCACTACTTCACATGCGGTATGTCTGTCCTTAATGTGTGCATACTTTAGGAAGTGTAACACTAAATAGAATCATTCATCCTCTTTGGAGTGAGAGAGGCGATCTCAACCCGAGGGGTAACGAAGATTCACAAGTTGTCAAACACAAGGCTTTTGATTCTTTTTCTCTTACCCCGTGCACCACTTTGTGTCTCTAAAAACATGTCACTTATGCAAGCGAGGGTGATGTGACCTTAATGAATCACAGTCTTTGTGACATCATTTCATTGTTGTCGTGACATTATAATACTATAACCATGACGTCATGATACAGTTGCCGTGACGTCATACCATTGTTAAGCACGTGCAAAGATCTTGTGTAGCTTGTCTTTACCCTAACTAGGGAGAGATAGAAAAATCTCACACGGGTAAAACTGTGGATATCCTTATCGGGGTAAGAGAAATTGTTGTCCAACCATACGTGCTTAAGGAATGTTAAAAATTGTTAAAACGTGAAAACATTAGAATTATATTAGACTGATTAATAACATTATTAAAGCACATCTGTTTTTCATTATACATATAACTTTATTACTTTTCAAATATCATCTGGTGCCATAAATAATGTACTGTGTAGATGATTGATTTTATTTACTTTTGTGTTTTGATTAATTGGAGTTGTTTGAATCATTTGATGTTTGTAATTTGGCGAGTCTTTGAATCTGCTGGTCCTAAATGGTTTTCAGTGTTTTCCTTGTTTTTCTTCCATATTCATCCTTTCCTTCTGTTATTTTACTGCAGACAAACAAAGAATATACCTATATGGTCTCAAATGTTTGCAGTCCTGACTTTGTACCTACATCTAAATGTGCTGAGGAAACATCAGCAGTAATAACTTGTATATATACAAAATAAATTAATTATAATATCACATTCAGACCAACAAAGGTGTGGATTGAGTGAATCCTACAGAAACGCTCAAGACAATTTCAGCATTTAGAATGCGGAGGTGTTTTGATTTTCTGCAAATTTTGGAGCAGATAATAAAAGAAATAAATTGCACTCTTAGCATTCAAAGATTTATGGAATCCATGCAGACCATCAGTTCTTGATCAAAGTCTGCCAGCCCTTTACATATTGTTTTTGGTAATGCTTTTAGAAGCAAAGCCTGAAAGAAACGGAGTCTCACTTTCATCTACCTGTGTATTGAAGATGATTTATGGTAAAGGGTTAACCTTGTTTCATTGTAATCATTAAAGTGTACATATATATATATATCAAAATTTTTCTGCACTGTTGTGATGTATTATCCTAACACTATCCTGTTATGAGTTGTAATATTTCTATAATGTTTATGAAGCCTAGCTGTTTTTATAAGGAAATAATGAAGATGGATACGGTAGAATTACACCTGTAGTTGCCATATATAGATATAGATACACAGGTAAAAGACACTTTTTACTTTCTCATCGACAAAGTAATAACTTGACCTAAAACGTAGTTTTTGAAAGAAGACTGCAGCTGATCTTGACTGTCCAGGTTGATGCATCATATTTTCTGATCAATCACTTGAAAAAAATTAAAAACTATGAATGTGAAGTCAAGATGGTTGCTGATTCAACCTTAAAACCAGTCAATCTCTTGGTTATTTGACCATTTACTAACATTATTATTACAATCACAAAGATTCTTAACTTTCCTGTTCATTTTATATTACTAATTAGGCCAGATGTACATGTGTTTTCAAGTTACATATACCATGTCACACTTCTGCCGTACATAAAACTAAGACTTACTTAATTTCGAGGAATTATCTTTCCTATAGAGTGATATGGACCTTATTTTATTCCACATATTACGACCAGGTAGCATGATGTCAAGCATTATACAGAATTTTGTTGTCAAGCAAACTGTAATTCTATTCCAAGAATGTGCAAATCCTATATGTGTGACTATGACAAGTTGTCAATGCATACATATAAACAGAGATTTTTGTGGATTTCTAGATTTTATTGGTTGGAGACACGACATGGTACAAACTATAGGGACATGAAAATCTTCTCACGGTCATTCATTCACAATTGTCACCTTTTTAGACCAACTGTTGACACACATATGGGAAAAAATTAACAGTTGGACATATAAATGGCTATGTATATGAGAGTAGTATAAGCCTTAGGTGTCATTTGTACTCAGGGTCTACCTGAACATGTGTGGTCGAACTAGCCTCTGTCAGGTGTTCAGCTAGTCTATCTGTCTAACAAAGAGGAGATGGAGGGGCTTGTGCTAACCTTTTTATTAATTGCTTGTATTGAACTATTCATACCAGAGACCTCCAGCTGGTAATTTGTTTTCGAACCATTTAGATGAGTTTGGAGAAAAACTGATCATGATATAATTTTCAAGGCTGATCATGATATAATTTTCAAGGCAAAATTCCTTCAAAAACCTAAATACTGCAATATAGCACAGGGGGCCAACTCAATGAAAATGGATGTTGTCATACATTTTTTGTATTTGGAAGATGGACTGATGAGTATATATGACACTCATGTGATTTTTTTTTTAAAAATACGAGATTTGAAAAATTATTAAAAATTCTGGATATTTACTATAAAACAGAAAAAGGGACGACAGTCGCCATATTGGATTTTTTACACCCACCTCGATTAAAGATAATTTTTTTACAATAGTTTACCTTTTTTCCTAGAGTCATAGTCACGCATCAGTCCTCTGATAATCCATAATCGCACACATACCATTCAAAAGCATACAAACGATGTCTATATAGTCAAACGCAATATTTTAATCCAAAATTACCGGCGCTTTCTGACTTGTGACATCGAAAGCAACGTTCTAATGAAGAGCGATTAGAGTGACTTCCCCTGCAGTGTCATTCAGTGGGATTAGTCAGAGGTATTCCAATACGTTTTATATTCAAATTTTCCGCGAAAATAAAATATCGGAATATCTCTGATTAAACCCATTGAATTACACTGCAGGGGAAGTCACTCTAGTCGCTCTTTATGAGGACGTTGCTTTCGATGTCACAAGTCAGAAAGCGCCTGTAATTTTGGATTAAAATACTGCGTTTGACTATATAGACATCGTTTATATGCTTTTGCATGGTATGTGTGTGATTATGGATTATCGGAGGACTGATGCGTGACTATGACTCTAGGAAAAAAGGTATACTATTGTGAAAAAATTAACTTAAATCGAGGTGGGGGTAAAAAATCGAATATGTCGACTGTCGTCCCTTTCTCTGTTTTATAGTAAATACAGAAGTATCCCGATTTTTTAATAATTTTTCAAATCTCGTATTTTTTTTTAGCTCACCTGGCCCGAAGGGCCGGTGAGCTTATGTCATGGCGCGGCGTCCGTCGTCCGTCGTCCGTCGTCCGTCGTCCGTCGTCCGTCCGTCCGTCAACATTTCCTTTAAATCGCTACTAGTCATAGAGTTCTGCATGGATTGTAACCAAATTTGGCCACAAGCATCCTTTGGGGAGGGGGAACAGAACTTGTATAAATTTTGGCTCTAACCCCCCGGGGGCAGGAGGGGCGGGGCCCAATAGGGGAAATAGAGGTAAATCCTTTAAATCGCTACTTGTCCTAGAGTTCTGCATATAATGTAACCAAATTTGGCCACAAACATCCTTGGGGGAAGGGGAACAGAACTTGTATAAATTTTGGCTCTGACCCCCCGGGGGCAGGAGGGGCGGGGCCCAATAGGGGAAATAGAGGTAAATTCTTTAAATCGCTACTTGTCCTAGAGTTCTGCATGGATTGTAACCAAAATTAGCCACAAACATTCTTGGAGGAGGGGGAACAGAACTTGTATAAATTTTGGCTCTGACCCCCTGGGGGCAGGAGGGGCGGGGCCCAATAGGGAAAATAGAGGTAAATTCATTAAATCGCTACTTGTCCTAGAGTTCTGCATAGATTGTAACCAAAATTAGCCACAAACATCCTTGGGGGAAGGGGAACAGAACTTGTATAAATTTTGGCTCTGATCCCCCGGGGGCACGAGGGGCGGGGCCCAATAGGGGAAATAGAGGTAAATCCTTTAAATCGCTACTAGTCATAGAGTTCTGAATGGAATGTTACCAAATTTGGCCACAAACATCCTTGGAGGAAGGGGATCAGAACTTGTATAAATTTTGGCTCTGGTCCCCTGGGGGCAGGAGGGGCGGGGCCCAATAGGGGAAATAGAGGTAAATCCTATAAATCGCTACTAGTCATAGAGTTCTACATGAATTGTAACCAAATTTGGCCACAAATATCCTTTTTGGAAGCAAAACAGAACTTGTATAAATTTTGGCTCTGACCCCCCGGGGGCAGGAGGGGCGGGGCCCAATAGGGGAAATAGAGGTAAATTCTTTAAATTGCTACTAGTCATAGAGTTCTGAATGGAATGTAACCAAATTTGGCCACAAACATCCTTGGGGGAAGGGGATCAGAACTTGTATAAATTTTGTCTCTGGTCCCCCGGGGGCAGGAGGGGCGGGGCCCAATAGGGAAAATAGAGGTAAATTCTATTAATCGCTACTTGAGGTAAATCCTTTAAATCGCTACTTGTCATAGAGATCTGCACGTATTGTAACTAAATTTGGCCACAAACACCCTGGGTGGAAGGGGAACAGAACTTGTATAAATTTTTGCTCTGACACCCTGGGGGCAGGAGAGGTGGGCCCAATAGAGGAAATAGAGGTAAATCCTTTAAATCGCTACTAGTCATAGATTTCTGCATGGAATGTAACCAAATTTGGCCACAAACATCCTTGGGGGAAGGGGAACAGAACTTGTATAAATTTTGGCTCTGGCCCCCCGGGGGCAGGACGGGTGTGGCCCAATAGGGAAAATAGAGGTAAATTCTATTAATCGCTACTTGTCCTAGAGTTCTGCATGGATTGTAACTAAATTTGGCCACAAACATCCTTTGGGGAAGGGGAACAGAACTTGTATAAATTTTGGCTCTGACCCCCCGGGGGCAGGAGGGGCGGGGCCCAATAGGGGAAATAGAGGTAAATCCTTTAAATCGCTACTTGTCATAGAGATCTGCACGTATTGTAACTAAATTTGGCCACAAACACCCTGGGTGGAAGGGGAACAGACCTTGTATAAATTTTTGCTCTGACACACTGGGGGCAGGAGAGGTGGGCCCAATAGAGGAAATAGAGGTAAATCCTTTGAATCGCTACTAGTCATAGATTTCTGCATGGAATGTAACCAAATTTGGCCACAAACATCCTTGGGGGAAGGGGAACAGAACTTGTATAAATTTTGGCTCTGGCCCCCCCGGGGCAGGACGGGTGTGGCCCAATAGGGGAAATAAAGGTAAATCCTATAAATCGCTACTTGTCCTAGAGTTTTGCTTGGATTGTGACCAAATTTGGCCATAAACATCCTTGGGGGAAGGAGAACAGAACTTTGGCTCTGACCCCCTGGGGGCAGGAGGGGTGGGGCCCAATAGGGGACTTAGAGGTTAATATTAACATTCCTTCAGAAAAGAAACAATGAACCTGTATTCAGAACATTACTTGGCATTACAAACCAGGTGAGCGATACAGGCCCTCTGGGCCTCTTGTTTAAATCACATGACTGTCATATATAATCATCAGTCCATCCTCCAAATACAAAAAATGTATGACAACATCTATTTTCATTGAGTTGGCCCCCTGTGCAATATAGGGGAATATGGTCCCTTTAAGAGCCTGAATTGCTGGTCTGTATGTCTGATATCACTGTCACATGATCACCAATTTACTGTCTATGGGTTACAAGAGGATAAGTACTCATGTGTTCAAATCATGTGACCATAAAAAGAGAAATGTAGTCTGATGTGCCACTATAAGTAATAGTCTCGAGGTCATTAACTGATCGTACCTAACTCTAAGATCTAAAAGATTTTATTATTTCTGTCATTTAGTGACACACAGATTTTGTATATATTTTCTGCACATATATATAATTGTAATGCCCCAAAACGTATTTGAGATTTACTAGTAATTATATCTGAATGGTTGAAATTTGTCTTAATCGTATTTTCATAATGTAGGTCTAACATGATACTCAAGGCTTGCAATACAATTTTATCCTACACATTCATTATATGCTGTTTCATTAAATAGAGTTAAAGCTAATGTGTTAATGATTGTGTGAATGCAACCTAAATGTAGGTTGAATCACTTAAATGACACAGGTATTAAAACTGACCTATATCTAGAGGATTTCTAATTTGTGTTAGCATTAACATAACACTAAAACACTATGTAAGTATATATGTACACATTAGTCTTAGCTTATTACAGCTGTATCTACCTGCACTTTACATGTATATAGACAAGTTGGTGGTAAATTACAGCTGATTTACTATGTCCTACAGCCAACATACATCTATGACTGAGTCATTCTCCAATTTACTGTCACCACCTTTCCCATGTTATTTATCTGTGTCAGAATCGTGTACACTGTAATCGAGACCTTGAAATATGTACATGTTTATAATAAATGTCCAAAACGATCACGATCTGAATTAAACCCAGGATTCAATCAACATAATAATGTACATTCATAATAGAACAGACAACAGTTAAGTGTCTGGATTACACACTCATTGTATTTATCAGGTCTCTATGTTTTGTTTTTCCGTACTATATATAAACAGTGATATTAGTTAAGGACATCGCAGGGTTTGGAAACCAGGATAAAAATCATCAACTCAAAGTCATTACTTGACAAACGTATGCATATATGCTCCACTTTTGAGTTTGGTTTTATCATAGTATATATTTACATTTACTTGTCAATTCTACTATATAAACCAAGGCAAAGTGAAGTATATGATAGTTACAACTGACACCCAAAACGTGACCATTATGACATCACTAATGTTGACATGGTGACGTCAACTGATCACCGTCAAAATAGCTGTTCCAGCTTGTGGATTAAATCGTTGTGATAAACGATTTTCCTAGTCTAGCTTCAACAATGTTAATGCGTAGACCCTAAAATAAGTTGTAAACATTCAACTATCTTTCTAGGACATCTATGGTCTATAGATGCCACAGCTTTGCAGACACTCATCTCATAATGCGCTAGCGTGCATTATGAAGATTGTCTGCAAAGATCTGGCATCCAAATATAGACCATGATGCCAGTAGAAAGATAGTTTAATGCTTTGGCCCTTCAGGTAGGGCATTAATATTGTACCTGCTGCCCCTATTGCATGATCTTAAAAGTCGAGTAAATTTAGGATCTTATCTTTCTTTCTTCCTAATTTACTTTATTCTTCTTAACGTCTCCCTTGACACCACCTCACTTTTGGCCTTTGGTTGAGCGCTCAGACCTGTGAGGAAGGCTCTTGGTTCTGTCCCCGGGCCGAGACACACCAAAGTCTATAAAAGTGGTAGTTTCTGTTCTTGCTTAGCGCTAAGCATAACGGGAGTGGGTCGACTGGTTCGCCCGTTGTCAGTATAATGTGACCGGTTGGGGTGTGTTGCTTGGTGTCTTCCGCGGCATGCTTCAGTGACATAGCACTATAAAAAGGGCAACAGTTCCACTTTACAAGAAGATACAACATGAATATACCGCAGTCTCCCAATACACGTACCTCGCACAACATACACACAACACACTGCATACATGGGAGGCCGTCCTTACATGACCATACCTGTTAATAGATTGTTAATTAATCAAACAAACAAACAAAGTTTAATGCTTAAATAACATATACATCCTATTAACATCCAGCGTCATTTAAGGATGTGCTAGGTTTGTTGGTAAATATATAAAGGAAAGCCAGATTATTTTGAGAAAACCACCGACCAGCAGTTAGTACTTTGTAACTGCCCCACATGGGATTCGAACTCGCAACCAGGGATAGAGGGCTTGTGGTAATAAATTAGTACATCTTAACCACTCAGCCACCATGGCTCCTCATCTTTAAACTTCTTTAACATGGAGGTAGATGAATTATTATCATAATGGTAGAATATCACATTCACCTTATTTATAATTATGGACATAAAAGTGTTTATCAATGACACTAGCCTGATGCTGCACATTTTCAAAATAAGACCACAGAGTTTTCCATTTATACTACAATTATAATAATTGCTGGCCTCGGTGGCAGAGTCTGGTTAAGATGTCCGGTTCTGAAAATTAAAGGAAGACTAGGTCATGGTATTCATGAATCTTGTCACTTAAGCCCCTGATCCCTTGGTCACTATAGTTTGAAACCTACATGAGGCACTAGAAATGAGTTACTCACTGTAGGGTGGTTGTTTTTCTCTGGGTATTTCAGTTTTACTCCACATTCTAAACCTGGCGCTACCTTAATATATATAATGGCCCCGACTGTTCGCCATGTGAAACAGAACAATACAATAAAAGCATACGGTATAGGAACACTCAGGAATTATTTGTCGTAGTTGTTGAATATTATGTGTTGTTGTTTCAGACACATGTCTACAAGATGATAAGCAATGTCAAACGACCAACAAGGATGAGATGCTGTCGGAGGAATTCGCTGCCATCCAACATATCCACCATCTTATAGACGATGACCAGAACGGAAATGTAGACCCTTCAGAGAGCGATGAGGTAGGTATCTGAGAACTCCAGCCATCATCCTGACATAGCAACATGCTAAACAATATACTGAACAAGAATGCTTTCGAAGAACAATTACAATATTTCATCTTTGCATATTACAGAGTTTTCTGCCCTTAAGGGTACGTAATGATAAATACGATGTCATTTTGGAGTAAAGCTCATGTTGTTTTCTCTGAAAAAATGATGCGCTCATAAACAGTCATGACGTCATGCCAATATCCACAAAGGCAGATGAGTCTATAGTAATATGTAAAATGTTGATGTTGTAATAAATCAAGTTTTGATGGCAGCTAGAGGATGTTAAAGTAAAAAATGACAAGTAGATCTGCAAACCAGATCAAAGTTTTCTAGATAATGTCTCAATTAAAGTCTCATTTTGAATACAATGCAGGCAATTCTAAAAATCTGCAAGGATACATATCACTCAAAAGTATTTTCTGTTATCATGCAGAAATATTTTAACATCATGGCAATGGCTTTTAATAGTTTTGATTGGATATACTGATAAATGATATAGCACATATAGACATTGTTGTTTCTGAGTTACTTATAATTAGAAGGGCCGGACTAATTGATAACCCATCACACACACACACACACACACACACCCCATCACCCCTCCCAAGACACATAGATTCATCTAGTTCAAAGGCTAGAATAGTCCATTTTGGTATTTCAGGGATGAGTGAGTTAAATTTAGGAAATTGTTGTCTGTCTTATCTTTCCTATCAAAGTTTATATTTAGTTGATATGACATATCTGTAATTTCTGATATAAAAACATATTACAAAGATGTGATGGAGCAGAATCTGAAGTTCTTGATAAAAAAAAATTCACCTTTAATATTAATTCAGTTAACCTTGATTCTAAAGATAAAAAGCCACAGAATCGGGAACTCCAGTGTCTGTATAGGATCAAACCAACAAGAAGTTAGTTAATCATGAGTTAGCTTGAGTGGGAAATCTTCTTCTGCTTCATTGTAGAAATTTATCTGCATGTGACAGTGTTGTAAGTTGTTACTGGGTTCTACTCCCACTGACAATCAGTTTGTATTGTAACAATCAATATTTCTCTACTACTGTGTAAGAGCTTCCTGCCAACTGTAAAAGTTCTGTAAATTTGTCTCTAAATGGTTACACACTCCTAAACACAAACAAACAACACAATTTGTTCAAAACCAATTTTGGATACTCCAAGCTGTTTTAATCTTTGAGCAGTTTACAGTGCCTTAGCAACCAGCTTTGTATAAAGTCCATCTAGCTTTCTCGGGGTCTGGCTTCCAAATAAGCAATTTCAACACAATTTGACCCATGTATAAAGACCACTTGCTTTTAATTATGAAGAATATTTTTCTTGGTCTCTTGGGTGGTCTTTATAGATAGGTTTGGTTGAATTTCAGAAAATTCACAAAATACATGTAAACCTTACATGATTTAAAGGCCCAATACCGGTACCCATATCTTTCTTATTTTTTATGAGATTTAGAAGAATTTCGAAAAAAAATCATGTTGTAAATCATGCAGAGACAGGACTATGAAGTCAAGATGAGCGATTATGATTTGAAATATTTTGATAAAAATCAAATAAATATTAAACATTGCTAGATGGGTCCCACTTTGTCAAACAAGCTGAAGTTAGCCGATATTGTAACGTTGTTGCCGAGAATGTCATGTGACTACCGTAACTATGTAACGTCTGTCCGAACTCTTCCGAAAACGGGTCATGAACTTTCACACTTCCGTTTGGCAATAACCTTAACTTCTATGGCGACCAGTTTAAAACGAAAGCATGTTTACATGTATCGACTTTCAACAACCACTGTACCAACGTTATTAAACAAAAAATTATAAATATTCTGTAATATATCTTAATTTCAACTACATCTACAAATAATTTCAACTACATCTACAAATACTAACAATATCGGAGTCAAATTTAACTTGAATTTTTGTTGATAGTTACATATAGTGTGGCTTTAAGAAGGTCATTGAACTCAAAACTATTAAGACTCACATTACTGTAGGTGTATGCATGGATTCAACGTTTTTTACTGTAATTTCATAAACTTTGGGTTTTGGTCTCCATAATGGCTACAGGTATGTCCTGGGAGAATTTAAAGTAGAAATGTGTGTGAAAGAATATTAGAGCTGATAAAAAATGAAGTACCTTTCAGATAATTTATGCTGTTCAAACAGTATACATGTGTATGCACTATAGAATCTTAGACAGAAGGATTAATAGATATTTGAAGTTTAAAGTGCTTTTATCCTGATCAATAAATAAATCTTGATCTCCTCATTTTGAAGTTGCCTATACCATATAGTAATGCTATGAGTAATCCAGGTAAGAGTTGTTTTATGTAAGTGAGTAAGATTGTTTTAAGTAGTCAGGATCGTTAAAATATTTCAAATTAAATACAGATATGTGTACAAGGTAAACTTGTAAAGATGAGATTCAATTGCATACCAAACTATACATGTGTTGATAGAATTCTGTTTGTTTAAAACTTCATATAAATTTTTCATGTTTTCTTTTTAATTTCAGATCAAATATCCTTAATTAAAAAATATACTATTTCAGCAAGTTTTGTTATCATTTTTTTCTATTAGATTGTTGTTGATATAAATTATTATTGCATCAAATAGCCAGACTCAAGCTTGGTTCAGAATTAATGCTGTCATCTTGATCAGCAATTCTAAGCTAAGATTGAAACTTTTTTCTTAATTTTGATAACCAGTGTGTTATAACCAGCAGAATGATGGCCATGGGTCACGATGTTTCAAGATATGTTCAAATGATTGACCTTGACCTTCATTTAATTCATTAAGTCAAATGATTTAAGCATTCTACAAGTTAAAACTGAATTCTTATAAATAGCCAAAAGATTCAAATATATGTTCATCATCTGAGGGTACAGTATTTTAGGGTAGAGATTACATGTACAAAGTTTATTCAAAGTCTACACCTTAAGTAAATGATTGAAGTCACAAAGGTCAAATTTTCTTGAAAACCAATTTGCATCAAGTAAATCAGGTAAATATTACAGTTTCTTTTGACAGCATGTGATTGATACAGGACAGTGTAGCGATTGTATAGTTTAAATGCTGCAATTTCAGGACCAAAACGATTAGCTGAGTAAAAAAGAGTCAACATTTAGTTAAAGTATACTAGATTTCAGATTCTGATGAACAGGGTATTTGGGCCTTGATATTCAGATTAATTTTTGTGCTTTTGTTGAATTCTTAATTGTCTCTTAGACAATGAGTCTACATTCTTGAAGTCTATTTTCAAATCTTGAAAAGAACTTCTATTAGTACCAAAGCATATATTTCATTACACTTCAACCTAAACTCCTAGCACAACCAGGTACCTTGAGAATGATATGTAAGGGGTTTAATACATGTTTTGTTGATATACACACAAATACACAATCGCCCCATCCACAGTAGACCTTTAGCTGTCCCATCTTACATACCGTTGACTTCTAGTTGACCGTTGCTTGGTTTTAATGTCTTGAGACACCTGTGTGTTTCTATATACCTGTAATAAATATATCCAGTGATGGGCGACTTACATGTTTGGTAAACACCGCACAACAATGTCAACAAACTTTATATATGGTGGAGGGGAGGGGGGTCAAATGTAACACAGGTGCAAAAAGTTATCAACAACAGAGGAACTGGAGCCTATGCAGATAACTACTCCAAGCTTAAAGTCGGTTCCTTTTCAATTACCATGAAGAAGAATTTTTACATTTTTAGGATCAACTATTTTGGCAAGAAACATAATTATAAAAAATAGCATAATCTATTTCTAAGTCAGGGTATAAATGTATACAATTTTGTATGTGCGACAAATCCTACCATTTTGTTGTCTTTACTTTTTTCTGCTGCAGCTGCTGCTTAATTCTTGCTCGCTAAAAAATTCATTAATTTGCAAGTCTTTATATTAAAAGATATCTCAGAACTTATCATATAATTTTCCTTCAAATTAAACAAAATAGTTTTAATGTGAACAGTTGAAACATTTCTTCATTTCCATGCATGTACAACAGTCTTTTGTTTTCACATCTTTTATATTTAGGATTGTTGCCAGATTACTTTTTGCCACCAATGATTTCAGTCATTCAGATTCCTTTTCAGAAAACGACAATTTTCTTGAATCAGATTATATATGTATGTCCCTTTTATTTCAAGTTTGCCCATGAATTCATAAACAAGTATGTGGAGAACCTACACTCATCGCTACTGGTAACGAAGTGTCATACCTTATCAGCTTGTGGCCTGTCTTTGCTGTTTACCATCTTGTATCTCATTTCCTTGTTCCTTCTTTTCCTAAATCTCATGAAAATGTCATAGATATATTTCTGAGTGAATAACAGCATCTTCCTGGATCAGTCATGTTTTGCAAGATCATTAATGGGTTTAATTTGTGTTGTGTTGCATTTGTTGGGAATTTTTTTTTTCAAACAAAATTTCAAATTTATTTTTTCTGAATCCAGTTGGTATACGGGAAAATCTGCCCTAACCACCACCTCTGTATAATGACCAACTGTTTAATGAGACCACTTGCTAGAGGTCCCAAATCTTGGAGTGTGCCTGTGTGTGTCATGTCTGTCCTTTGATTACAATCTAACATTCTTTCCATCTTTGACTTCTGTCAACTGTAACTCTTTCTGCAATGGGATGTGATTTATGCTAAAATTAAATGTTTCCATTTTATCGTTGACCTTAAATGAGGTTAACATGATGATTTACTAACCCAGAAATTAACCATCACTGATTATCATTTTTATTTCAAAAATTTAAAAATTGTTTCTAATCGAACTTGATCATATATACAAAATTATTGCTGTCATGTAGTGTTATTTCCACTTCATTATCTTTTGAGATTTTTCTTTTTCACAAAACTTTAGTTATCATTATTATTTCTACCATTACCCAAATTTCCATAATTGATAGGAAATTGAATTTCCATCAGAAATCTTAATGTGATTGTAATTGCAGCATAGAAAATCTTCTTTTTTGGTTCACATTTTCGATATGTAAATTTTCTTGCTATTGCAGAATGATTACTGATTGAATTGATTTCACTGTAATGAATATTGCAACTCATTGGTGTTCAATGACATTGTGCTAGAGGGTACTTTTTCAGCTTAATCCTTTTGGCTCAAATAAGCCCTTCACCTCAGGGCCTTGAGTTCTGATCCCATGTAAGGCAGTTGTCAGGTACTAAACTGTGTACTGAATGTTGGTAGGTGTGGTTTTTCTCAGAGAACTCTGGCTTTCCTCTGACCCTAGGACATTAACCAATCACAAACCAATCCTACATATTGCCCTCTAGCAAATATGTTTAAATCATAACATTTTGTTTATTGTTAATCTTTGATTTTCTTTCTGTGTTTTTTTTTTAATATATATTATATACACAGTGGTTGTTTTTAAGGGTATACAATCAACAAAGAGCTATGGATCGACACATTTCTATTATGTAATTATTGTATTCGACCAAATAAGCCTCAAAATAAGCACCCAGGACGTTTAGAAAAAAAAGTGAATATGTGCTTAATAAGACAAAATTATTGCAAACCTATAGTTTTTATGGTCTTTATTTATGCTGAGTCAATGAAATCGAGGCCTCAAAAGGGGGAGGGGCATTTATGGGCATTTATTGGGTCAAATACGGTAGCTTTCCATCTCTGGATAGCGAAGTCAACACCCATGTTAGGTAGTTGTGCTTTGGTTCAGGTGCTTGACACATTACCTGTAGGCCTCCAACCTCTGGGTAGGAAATTCTAGACCCTGTGCGGCAGCTTTACTGACCATAGTTTGGTGTTTTTTCTCCAGGTACTCCTAGCCAGCCTGCTTTCCGCCAGACAAACCTTTCTGGTCTACAAAATCAAATCAGTTATATCATTTAACTTAAATATAATTCCCTATCTAAAATTTAATGCTTTTTCACATCTAAAATAAAATACTAATTTCCAATCTGAAATATATGTGCTAAATTAAGGAAACTTTCCAATACCTAACTGAATGCAATGAATCTTCATATATAGAGCTAGGTTATAAGGAAGTTTTGAACAAAAACTGTTGAAAACATTTTCCAATTTTGAACAACATTAAGTGAACAGAGTGATTTTGAAATAAAGTGATTATATATATATATATATATATATATATATATATGATAAATTTAAAGAAAAATCCTTACGGACGAAATCTATAAGAAATAAAAACAATAACGACTGACTAGTGAGCGCTTTCGCCCCATTCAAGGGAGCTCTTCAGACTGTCTGAAGAGCTCCCTTGAATGGGGCGAAAGCGCTCACTAGTCAGTCATTATTGTTTTTATTTCTCATATATATATATATATATAGTAAAAGTTCCTGGCCCTGAATTGATTAAAGGAACCTCTATTTATAAAACATTTACTATTAAAACATTAGGATTTAAATGAAAAAAATATACTGTAAGTAGAATTCATAGGTTTTTTATTATGAACCTTTCAAATTTAATAGCTTTTCAAATTGCTTGCAATTTTATTTTAAAGGAATGTAGGTTATCAAAATGACAGTTTGTCGTTTAGTGTTTAATAGGTTATATTTTAAAAGAAAATTCAGAATGAGTCAAGTTATTTAGAATTATATACACATAAATAGAAAAGTTGTGGCTGTATAGTTTTATTTTGAGATTAAAAAAAAAATCAGCTATTATTTATAATTTTGTCTGCCTATTACAATCTTAAGAGGGTCATTTGAATGCATTCAAAAGTAGTGATTTAAACTTTATAATGTATCAATCACAACATGGAGGATGCTTTGTTATATTTATGTCCCCCAAACGAAGTGGGGGGACATGTTGTTTTTGCTCGTTTCTTATTATTATTATTTTTATTCTTATTTCTTCTGGTTTCTTCCGCCGCGCGGGGTTTCCGCAGCTTTTCTCAGAAACTACCGGGCCGATTATCACGAAACTTCACATACATATTCATTAGGGTGTGGGATTGTGCATAAAGGTTTTTTTTCCCCAACCGGAGGCCCAAGATGGTCGCCAGGGCCCATTTCATGTTTTCAGGTTTCGGTCTCCGATCTCGATGAAAATTGGTCTATGGGGGTTTTAAGGGATGGCGAACATCATGAAAACATTTTCGTGAAGATTTTTGGTATTTCAAGATGGCTGCTGGCCCACTTCCTGTTTTCAGGTTTCGGTCTCCGATCTCAAAGAAAATTGGTATATAGGGGTTTTAAGGGATGGTGAACAACATGCAAAGGTTTTCGTAAAGATTTAAGTATTCCATGATGGCCGCTGGCCCACTTCCTGTTTTCAGGTTTCGGTCTTCTATCTCAATGAAAATTGGTATATAGGGGTTTTAAGGGATGGCGAACAACATGCAAAGGTTTTCGTAAAGATTTTGGTATTCCAAGATGGCTGCTTGCCCACTTCCTGTTTTCAGGTTTCGATCTCCGATCTCAATGAAAATTGGTATATAGGGGTTTTAAGGGATGCGAACAACATGCAAAGGTTTTCGTAAAGATTTTGCTATTCCAAGATGGCCGCTGGCTCATTTCCTGTTCTTCATGTTTCGATCTCCGATCTCAATGAAAATTGGTCTACAGGGGGTTTTAAGGGAAGGCGAACAACATAAAAACATTTTCGTAAAGATTTTTGGTATTCCAAGATGGCCACTTGGCTCACTTCCTGTTTTTATATTTTGGTCTCTGATTTCAATAAAAATTAGTATATAGGGGTATTAAGGGATGCTGATCAATATGATAAAAATTTTAAAAGATTGTCGCTGGGCAAACTTCCTGTTTTCAAATTTTCTTTAGCAATTCATTGAAAATTGGTAAATGGGGATTTTAACTTAAAATTTCAATGGATGCCATACAGTCATGATTACTGCCAAATCAATTTCTCTGAAAATAGCCTTGTATTACCATATTTTTGCGCGTATAGTGCACACTTTTTCAGATTTGTTGCAATTGGGGGGGTGTTTGGGGGACTATGTAATGGTGTCCATTACAATGAGTACTTGTTATCTGTGTCAAATTCGAAAATAATATGGCAATTCCTTTTATTTTTAAAATGCTTCAGCCAAAAATTCTTAAGGTTTGATGAAACAGATGAATGTAATTTCATTTGCTCAAAACAAAATTTGATTTAACTTCTAAGCAATTCTTAATTACTATCTGCAGGTATATAGATTTGTTATTATTTAATAATTCTTGTTTTGTACGTTTCTGTATCAACAAAGACGGGTGATAATAAGGCAAATACTTGGCAGTCATTTGTAAGGTGCCAAAAAAAAGTATAAAAAAATAAATGTCTGTCTTTCAAAACTGTTAATGTTTAAAAAACCAACAACTAATAATGAGATGTGACTGAGAGTAAATAAAAACAAGATTTCATAAAATTGTTAGGGTGAATGATATGTTTGCATTTCTATAAGATAATTGAAATCAGGTGAGAATTCTTTAGAAATAAAGAACAGAATAACTTAATGTGACAATCTAGGTATACAGTATGTCTGGTCCTCAAGAGTACAGAGTACTTGCGTCAACTTGTAGCTAATTTTTGTGCATCACCCACTTATGTCAACCTTGTAGCTAATTTTTGTGCAACACCCACTTATGTCAACCTTGTAGCTAATTTTTGTGCATCACCCATGACAACGATAGATGACAGAGCCATTATACACACACATAGATATACACATCCTTGTGTTTTGTTGGCTCTGCTGTTGGCATGAGTCTATAGCCTGCCATTGAACCCATAATTTGATCATCAGTGCATAGTATTGTCTGATTGCTGTCTGGAATCTCCTTTGATGGTTCTGGCAGCCAATGTTGATGGATTTTTATCAATTTAGATAAACAGTTTGATAATCTAATTGTTCAAACTGAGATCCAATATAAACATGCAGTATATTATAGCAATGTACTTAATGGCATAACAAAGTCTACTTTGTGGTTAAAATGAAAACAGTTCCACCTGATATTTGCATGTTGTCTTCAAAATTTGAAATTTACATTAAAAAGTTTCTAGTGCCTGTAAACGTAACATACCAAAGAGATTTTAGTGGAGCTAACCAAAAAGTTCTGAACAACTGTTGCATATACTTTTATTTCAGGGTGCGTGTGATGAGTGGATTTACGCGGATACATAGAAATATGTGGTCCAGTTTTAAACCATTTTTTCTCACCGAATATAACTTATAGAATACGAGGTAAGTCAGAAAAGATACTGCAGAGCTTAGAAATAGTTTCAAAATGCAAACCGTTTTAATGGCAACTTTACCAGAACACACGGATAATGGTCCTCAATTTTGCAGTTAAAAAACTCTAAACTCTTACGCAAAAATGTCAAGAAACATGTTTACAGTGATTCTTTGACTGTATTAAAAAAATAAATTAATTCAGCAAATAAATCTTGCCGACGACAGATAAAACTATTTATAGTAACGGGGATTTTCCCGGACTTTCATTTCTAAAAGTTACATGTATTGAAGCAGACACTGAGTCCGACGCCGATTATTTTTCTATGGTGGCCCGCATGTTTATAGCTAAATTGTTAGTATTGATTGACTAGGACATCTTATGAGTGACACTGTCATAATCACTGAGGACCTAATTAACATGGTTGTGTTATCAGCCGATATACACTGTAGATCTACTGTACGTACATATGTTACGTGACACATGTACAATGTGCATGCGTGTAAGTATGCCGGACACGATGCGAAGTTTCCTGAACACAAAAATACGAAACATACATTGTACCTAATATGCCGTAACCTCATCGTAAATATTATTTTGTATCAATACCAATAGAACTAAACACATATATACATAAGCTACATGTACATGCCGTGTAAATATAAAAAAAAACATTGATACGATATATATATACCCATAAATATTTTGTGATTGGAATACTAGATTAACTTCAAATACTGACTATGATATCTTATCTTTAAATAAATATATACATTTTGTTTTGATATTTAGAAAATTACTGATTACAAGTAATGGAAATAAACAATTCAAGTGTCAATGACAAAATATATTAGATAATCTATAATGATATTTAATATCCAGATCATTTTTTTATATATTTTTTTTTAAATATGATTCTTCAAATTTTACTGTAATGAATTTGTTCTTCAAATACAAACTAGAAATGTCCTCCAGGAGGAGGTCAACTAATTAATCCAGTACAGTTTAGCAAAAATAGTCTATTGACATGTAAACAAAACATATGAAATGAAAACAAAGGAATCTATGTTTTGAAATTTTAGGGGGATCCTGACACAAACACAAAGTTCTACATTTTTTTTTACAATTCTTCAAAAAGTGTTCCAATTTGGATAGATCATGTTAACTTATGTAGTGAAAGTTGCAGAGATACAATCATTTAGAATAATGACACCTTTCATATACATACCTATACATGTACATCATGTATAGTACAGATAGATTCAGTATCAATAAAAATTCTGCTCTTAATCTCAAATCAAAGATTGACACATGCAATGTACTATTTGCACTAAAAACATTAAAAATGCAGGTTGTCTGATAATACAAATAAGTCAACTGAATCTTATACATCATCTTCTTTATACTGCATATGCATTTACATGTAATCCAAATTATGGTTTTCTGATGGGAAGTGACAGGGCAACTTGAGCAGAGATACAAAATGTATAAACATATTTTGCCTGTAAAGTTCTTCATGCTTCAATTGACACAAATGTAAAATATTATGCTCTGTGATAGAGATACTATTGATATTTGTCCAGAAAAAGATTAGGCTAAAAAATGTACATGTATGTTACACAAATGTAGGGAAGTTAATTTTAAAATTACAATTTGGAAAGGGAGATGTATTTAACATAACCCTGTAATGAGACTCAGCATTTTCATCATGTCTTTCTGCTTTCTTTATTAAAATAATCATATATGATTTTTGAATTGTTTCTTGTTGAAATAATACATTTTTTTTATCTTTAGCAAATCATTTGTAAAAAGAGCATATGTCAGAAAACAATGTTCAGATACATGTTTATGGATTTATTCATAGCTATATCAAAAGTGCACATGTAGTAAAAGTGAAGTCAATTCTTTGGAATTGTTATCACACAAGTATGACTAAACAAAGACCACATAGGTGTATGACAATACATAACATATATACAGGTAGACACTGCAGTGTGTCTACAATCTGAATAAGACATAGTACATGCAATGCACATGCTTATGTAGATACTGTAATATGGTCAAGATATAACATTCATATATGGCAAAGATATGAATCATATATGTAAACACTGCAGCGTATCATTCATGTGTAGACACAGCAGTTATCTACAATATGGTCAATGCATAAAACATATACATGTATACTACACACATTTTCCTACAATATGGTGCAGTGTATCTGCAATATGGTCAGTACATAACACACGCAATAATCACTTTGACACATGTATCTACAATATGGTCAAGCACATAAATACACATATATCTGACACTGCAGTGCAGTAACTACAATACAAATATGGATAAATATACATATTAAAACACTTGTATCTACAATATGGTTCAAGACATTAGACATTTTGTGACATGTGTGCAATATGGCACATGGTAATATACATAAAACATACAAATATATACTTAGAACTATGCATGTATGTTACACTATGGTTATACAAATTATGTAACAAGAGTACTATATAACTACATATTTGTATGTAGACATACATTGAGTTGTACAATATGGTCAAGAATATCACATATACATATATGTACACATAGACATGCATTATCTGCATGTATCTACAATACATGGTTCAAATATACTTTAATGTATGTACACACTGTATGCAGTGTATCTTATAATATGGTCAAGAGTCAATAACACACATGGTAAATGCATTACATGTAAAATCGCTATTCCTGCCTATATTAAGGCTTCTTTTGTATTTTTGATTTGTGAAAGTATATAGACAAAAAAACTATTAAAAAAAAAAGCCTAACAATTTTTTATAGACAGTTTTAGTGACACATTACATGGTATCTACCATATGGACAAGGTATGCATCATACATATACACACATATGTACGATGCATTTTTTTTTTTTTTTATATGCAAGTATATAGAATGTATATCTTGGGAAAAGTGAGGGGCTTCTACCATAATATATAGATATATTCATTAAGGTTTGTCTTTTTGGTAACCAAGCAATATAGAACTGGACATAAAACACACAGATAATAAATGATTTAAGCCCTAGAGATGGTTTGGGGTATTGTCTATCAAATATAGAATATTTCCTTCTTTGTATATGCGTTTTTGTCTTTAAAAAAATAACATGCAAATTATTATGTTGGTGAGTACATGTACATGTAGAAATATACACAAAATTTTGTCAAGAAAAAACAAAAGCTGTCTGCTAGTCTTTTTACTCTGTATTCATTTATTATCTTGATGGATATTGATACTTTTGTGTGTGGATAAACTAAAGAAACTGGCATTATACAATGTTGGTAAGTTAACAATTTACTGCAGTATACTATGAAGAGTACCGCATGCATTGCATTTTTATTGTGTTACATATATATATTTAGATATATATTATCTAAACATCTTGATAAATATTTGTAAGCCGAGCTTGCTACAATGACATACAGTGTTATGATGTTTGGTTTTTGGCGTTCCAAAAAATTGAAATGATCTGAGTATGAATATATAAATATTTAATATTTATAAACAGTAACATGTCAAACAAACGATTTTGCAACACATTACATTTTTTTTCGATTTTTTAGTCAACTGGAAGCCCGTGAAAATGGTTCTATCAGTGTAAAATCACATTTTTCCGTAGTTTATATTTTGATTGCCATGGTAACATTTTTTTACGCAAAAGATTAATGATTTGATACCAATTCTGACCACGTTCTCTTTTGAAATTAATACGAAAGGTAAAAGATCACCAAGCCTGTTAAATATAGAACAAACTTTCTCTAGATGAAGCAAGACAGGTGAAACACTAATTTAAGCATTTTCAAAAATCATCGGTTTTTAATTTTGTTGGTAACCATGGTAATATTCAAAATTAAATTGAAATTATGGCATTCGATAAAATTTTTAACCCTTCTGCAATAATATACTTGATTGTTAGGTTGATAAATTGACATCTAAATAACTTTCATTGTCTTAAGAGTTATAAATGTAAGAAACTTTAACTTTTTTGTAAAAGTCCAAAATTTCGGTTGCTATGGTAACGTAATTAATGTGAAAACACCATTTTTCTTACAAAATTTGAAAAGGTTGTGATCTGAAGTTTCTAAATATATATGGGTTGATTACCAAAAATATTGCTGCAAAAGGGTGAAAAATCACTTTGAAAGAAAATGTCAGATTTTCGAGAACTCTGCTAAAAATTCTTGGGAGTTAAGGGGTTAAGATACGATCTATATATTGATCAACAGTTCGTCTGTACCTACTTAAAAACAAAACAAATATTCTTCAAATTGCATCAACATTCACTTGCCAGTCTTTACTTTAGATATTTTAACAAATCTTCATATGTCTAGTAAAATTGCATATGAAACTCTTTATAGATCTAGTAATGGTCATTACGTAGGGAACCGCCATGTGTCCCGGCTGCAGGCCGTGTGGAAAAAGTCAAAACACATGTGGGATTTATAAGATGGGTCCTAAACTGTCCTATATTTAGGATTTTCAATAAGTGGTCTGTAATATTATTACAGCAAAACTACAAGGTTAGTGGCATTTTTAACCATACTGTTATATATAATTAGCCATCAGCTTGGATCTGGTTAGTGATTACCTACAAAATGTAGTGAGTTCATTCACAATGTGATTATTGCAAGCTAACGTATCTGCTATCCGATTGCTCTTTAAAGTTTGTTAATGATCTCAAACATAGAAAAAATTTGTGTGTCAGTTTTAAGTATTAAACTAGATTATAATATTTTCAAATAGTTCTGATAACTATTCATGTGTAATATCTCCAGACATTGACATGTGTACGGAGTACGGCGGACTGCCAATGTTTTTGACATGTTCTGCAAGGTATATTTCACTGTTTCAGTTACGGTGGCCAATAAAAGAAAACAAACACAATGCAATTATATTATTTCTTCTAAATACAACACTTTTTGATGCAAGTTGTCAAGCATTTATTGTGAATGCTTTGCAATGAAATTGCCACCTTTATAACATTGAATTTGTGGTTCCCCGTACATCATTTTCCCCCGAATTTCTGAATGCGCAAAAACTTTTTTCAGCATTTTTAGCCCTAAGAAAAAATGCTTGTGTAAAATACACTGGTGTGTAATTTACACAAGTTTTTACGGTATTTGTAACAATTACGATTGTTTTTGGTACAATTGATGAAGCCAGAGCGCCCTAGATTTACCTGTGGATTGGTGACAGTACTTGAGTCTATATCTATAAATAACTTTCTACACTCATTCAATACATCGATACAAGTCTGCGGCAGAACGGAGAGCGGTAGGGGTATATATACACGCGTCGTTCTCAGTTGGGGTTGCACGACTATAAATGAAGTTTGCATATTGAACTATTATAAAAAATTTTTTAGAAAGTCAAAGGACCCGAATTAATATCTAATAAGAACAAAAATTATTTTTCAGCTTGCCAAAGGACAACTTGACAGTGCTCCTCTTACTGCAGATATTAATATTCTCAGCGAATTCTACATGACGAACTCTATCAGTCGCGCGTCACCGACTATGGCAAAGTGTGTTTCTGCCTCAACGGAAGCAGCATCAAGCAAATACTGACATTTGACTTAAGCCTGTTATGTAAATAGGACATTATTGTATTTTCTAGTGATTTGACTGGAGTTTAAAGTAATGTGTTAAATCTAAACCTGCTAACTTTCAATTCCATTACATTTCAATGTTTTAATGGATTTTACATGACTTGTACTCTCCTGCAAGGAAAGATTGTTAAAGGTAGTTGGAGAAAATATACAGAGGAGAGAAAAAGAAACCATACATGTACCTCAAACATCACCTGGCGGGCCTCGCATCTGGACCTTGTACGTCTTCTATCAGAACTCTAACGACACCTAGTGGGTCTCTTACTATCAGCCCGTCTCCGATCAGTGCAGTCACGTCTCGGGAATCAAGATCCTTGCATGTTAATCTCGCAGGTCTTCCTGAGCATTGTAAATTAGTGTGTGTGATAAAAAGTTGCTACAAATGCCAACAATGTTGTACTATCATTGTTCTGAATTGAATAAAATGTGTATGGTTGCCAAGTGAATTTAACCTTTTATATTCCACTTTGCCTATATGTACTGGGGATATCCTTTTTGAAAACAATGAAGTTTTGAGACCATTTGGCTCTACATATGCCTCAGCATTACATCTTTCACTCAATAAAGTGTAAAACTTCTGACAGCTAACAGGTCTCTTTCAATTATTGGTATACATGAAGCCTTCTGCATATTTTATCTCTGACCTTGATTGAAGGTCACATTTATGGTTTTAAAATAACTTCAATAATGTATACAACTTTGAATGGCATTGATCTTCATTCAAGGTCACAGGTTAAGTGTGCTTAAGTATTAACCAATTATGTAGACTTCTTCTCAAAACCTAAAAGTTAGACAACTTTACATGAATTGGATCTAGCATGATGAGGTCAGGGTGACTAGATTTGTGCTGATGAATGACCTTGAACTTCATTCAAGGTTAATCGGTAAATTGGGGGTGAAAGAGAGAGAAGTTTCAGATATCTCCTTGATACCAACGTATTGACAGAGATATAACATCCTTCACTACGAACTCATCAAATTACTTCAAACCAAATGGTATGTTATGAAAATGATTGAAGTTCTTCTCTATGTTTTCATTATTATGACACGAAAGGTGAGGATGCCTGTAGTCATTGTATTCTGTCCGTCATTTTGCACCTCATATTGGGCCTGTAGCATGCTGGATGAAAGGGCTACCAAATTTTTTTTAAATGAATGATCTTGACATTCATTCAATCTCGCACATTATTTGGTTAAAATCTTCTTGTCAATAATTAAAGAGGCCTAGAAAACCTGATGTTAGAGACCTGTAGTATGCCTAGCATGAATGGCTATTGTTCATTCAAGTCAGGAAGTGAAAAATTTTGAATAATTTATAAAGATTCTGAAATACTACTATTTTTAGCCCACCATCATCAGATGGTGGGCTATTCAAATCGCCTTTCGTCGATCGGCCTCCGTCGTCCGTCTCCCCCTCGTCCCCCCTTCCGTTCCGTCCCCTCCTTCCGTCCGTCCGTCCGTCCGTCCCCCCCTTCCCCTTTTCCCCGTTCGAACCTTCTTGTTACCACGCCTACATTTCTCAGAAAAGTAAGAAGAAGGGATCTTTCTCAAAGGTCACATGCAGGTTCCCCAGGAGCCCCTAGTTCTGTGCATCTTTTGCAATTTGAGGTTTCAATCGCGTTCCAACAAGATGGCCGACTGGCGGCCATCTTTGGATTTTGATAGTTAAAAGTTTGTTATTAATCCGACTATTTGTCTCAGAAATAACTAAAGGGATCTTTCTCAAATTTTACATGTAGTTCCCCTAGGGCCCTAGTTGTGCATATATGCATTTTGGGACCAAATCGGTCAACAAGATGGGAGCCGACTGGCGGCCATCTTGGGATTTTGATAGTTAAAGTTTGTTACCCGCCGCTGATTTGTGCTCAGCAAATGTACTTAAGGGATCTTTCTCCACAATTTCATATGTAGGTTTTCCCTAGGGGCCTAGTTGTGCATAATTGCATTTTTGGGACCAATCGGGTCAACAAGATGGCCGACTGGCGGCCATCTTTGGATTATGATAGTCTAAATGATTGTTTGTTACTTGCCGACCGCTATTTTTATACTCCAGAAAGTACATTAAGGGAATCTTTCTGTCAAATTTCATTATGTAGTGTTTCCCTAAGAGGTGTCCCCTAGTTTGTGCATATTGCATGTTGGGACCAATTCGGGTCAACAAAAAAAATGATGGCCGACTTGCGGCCATTCTTGGATGATTCGATAGTTAATAGTTTGTTCCCGCTATTTTCTCATAAAGTACTTAACGGATCTTTCCACAAATTTCACATGTGCACGGTTCCCCTAGGGCCCTAGTTGTGCATATTGGCATTTTTGGGACCCAATCGGTCAACAATGATGAGCCGACTGGCGGCCATCCTTGGATTTTGATAGTTAAAGTTTGGTTACCGCTATTTCTCAGAAAGTAGAGAAGGGATCTTTCTCAAATTTCACATGCAGTGTTCCCTCTAGGGCCCTACTCAGAAAGTACTAAAGGGATCTTTCTCAAATTTTTTAACATGTAGAGTTCCTCTAGGGCCCTAGTTGTGCAATATTGCATTTTGGGGACCAATCGGTCCAACAAGATTGCCGATGCTGGCGGCCATCTTGGATTTTGATATTTAAAGTTTGTTACCTCTTGCTATTTCATCAGGAAAGTACATAAGGGAATCTTTCTCTCAAATTTTCATATGTTAGCGTTTTCCCTAGGGGCCTAGTTGTGCATATTGCATTTTGGACCAATCGGATCAACAAGATGGCCGGACTGGCGGCCATCTTTGGATTTTGATAGTTAAAGTTTGTTACCGGCGTGCTATTTCTCATAAAATGTACTTAAGGGGATCTTTCTTCTCAAATTTCATTATGTAGGTTTCCCCTAGGGCCCTAGTTGTGCATATTTGCATTTTGGGACCAATCGGTCAACAATGATGGCCGACTGGCGGCCATCTTGGATTTTGATAGTTAAAGTTTGTTACCGCTATTTCCCAGAAAGTACTGAAGGGGATCTTTCTTCTCAAATTTCATGATATAGGTTTCCCCTAGGGCCCTATTTGTGCATATTGCATTTTGGACCAATCAGTCAACAAGATGGCCCGACATCCGAGCTGTAACGGCCATTCTTGGATTTTGATAGTTAAATGTCTGTTACCAATTACCCGCTATTTCTCAGAAAAAAAAAAGTACTAAAGGGATCTTTCTTCATCAAATTTATTACTACATGTAGGTTTTCCCTAGGGCCCTTGTTGTGTTGCATATTGCATTTTGGCACCAATCGATCAACAAGATGGCCGAGACTGGAGCCATCTTGTGATTTTTGATTAGTTAAAGTTTGTTACCGCTATTTCTCAGAAAGTTTTTTGAAGGGGATCTTTCTCAAATTTCATATGTTGGTTCTCCTTGGGCCCCTAGTTGTAGCATATTGCATTTTGGGACCAATCGGTCAACAAATGTCGGGGCGACTGGCGGCCATCATTGGATTTTGATAGTTAAAGTTTGTTATTGACCGCTCGCGTTATTTTTTCCCTCAGAAAGTACTTAAGGGATCTTTCTCAAAGTTCATATGTAGGGTTTTCCCTAGGAGGCCCTAGTTTATGTGCATAATCGTCATTTGGGACGCAATCGTATCAACAATTGATTGGCCAGCACCGGGGATGTGCCTTACCCGGCGGACATCTTGGATTTTTGATAGGTTAAAGTTTGTTACCCATGGTCCTTAACCTCTCCGCGAGCTATTTACCACGCAGGAAATACTGTAGGGATTCTGTTCACAAATTTAAGCTATATATAGTTTCCCCTAGGGCCCCTAGTTGTGCATATTTGCATTTTTTGGCACCAATCAGTCAACAAGAAATGGCCGATGACCGACCTGACGGCCATCTTGAGGATTATTGAAAGTTTAACAGTCGTTACCCGGCTATTTTTCTTTCTCAGAAAGTACTAGAAAGGGATCTCGTCTCAAGATTTTCTTAGTTCAAAGTTCCCCTCTGAAAACCCCTAGTTTGTGCATAAAGCCAGTTTGGGAGTGATTCGGCTCAACGAAAGATAGCCGACCCGGTCGGCCATCATGGAGTCTGAATAGTTAAATGTTAGTGTATAACACATCATTTGTCCCAGAAAGGTACTGAAGTGAATCTATCTCAATACGTCAAATTTCCATAAGTAAGCGTTCACCCTAAGCGGACCCTAATTGTGCATATTGCAAATTGGTACAGATCTGTTCAGCAAGATGATCGACAGGTTCCATCTCTTGAATTTTGAGGTAGTGTTAGGTTCCCCTACTACCCTAGTAGTGTACATATTGCATGTTTGGACAGATCGGGTCAGCAAGATTAAACGACAGGTGTTGCCATCATTTAATTTTGTGAATAGAAGTTTGTTATATCTCGCTACAAATCTCAGAAAGTACTGAACGGATTCTTTCTCAGTCATTCATATATAGTAATGTAGTCAAAATGTTCTGAAATAGCAGGGAAAAGACTCCTCTTTTTCTGTTGTCCAGACATAGATCTTTTATTTCTTTCTGGTGAGGGCGCCAAGATCCCTCTGGGATCTCTTGTTATATTTAGACATGCTGGACAAGCTCTTTATAATGGTCCGCTTACTGAAAAGCATTGGCAGACTGTAACAACTTAATGATTACCTAAGTAAGTTATCTTATATTATGGTTTATGTTATTAACTGGATTAGTTATCTTCTCTTAGGCTCAAATTTCTTTAACAAGTGAAATGTAATTAGGTATGTTGAGTTGAGTTTATCAGAATTAATGAAACATCAGTGAAAATGATCAGGGTCAGAAAAGAAGACATAACCAAGGCAACTTTATTATAATTATTGTTTTAATTGATCTTAATTGTGTCAACAACATAATCATGTTTATTTGCAAGATATCAAAATAAATCTTTTAACATTACGGGAATTTTTTTTTTCAAACAAAATTTCAAATTTATTTTTTCTGAATCCAGTTGGTATACGGGAAAATCTGCCCTAACCACCACCTCTGTATAATGACCAGACTGTTTAATGAGACCACTTGCTAGAGGTCCCAAATCTTGGAGTGTGCCTGTGTGTGTCATGTCTGTCCTTTGATTACAATCTAACATTCTTTCCATCTTTGACTTCTGTCAACTGTAACTCTTTCTGCAATGGGATGTGATTTATGCTAAAATTAAATGTTGTTTCCATTCTATTGTTGACCTTAAATTAGGTTAACATGATGATTTACTAACCCAGAAATTAACCATCACTGATTATCATTTCTATTTCAAAAATTTAAAAATTGTTTCTAATCAAACTTTATCATATATACAAAATTATTGCTGTCATGTAGTGTTATTTCCACTTCATTATCTTTTGAGATTTTTCATTTTCACAAAACTTTAGTTATTATTATTATTTCTACCATTGCCCAAATTTCCATAATTGATAGGAAATTGAATTTCCATCGGAAATCTTAATGTGATTGTAATTGCAGCATAGAAAATCTGCTTTTTTGGTTTAAATTTGTCGATATGTAAATTTTCTTGCTATTTCAGAATGATTACTGATTGAATCTGATTTCACTGTAATGAATATTGCAACTCATTGGTGTTCAATGACATTGTTCTAGAGGGTATTTTTTCAGCTTAATCCTTTTGGCTCAAATAAGCCCATCACCTCAGGGCCTTGAGTTCTGATCCCATGTAAGGCAGTTGTCAGGTACTAAATTGTGTACTGAATGTTGGTAGGTGTGGTTTTTCTCAGAGAACTCTGGCTTTCCTCTGACCCTAGGACATTAAACCAATCAAAACAAACCAATCCTACATATTGCCCTCTAGCAAATATGTTTAAATCATAACATTTTGTTTATTGTTAATCTTTGATTTACTTTCTGTTTTATTTTTTTAATATATATTATATACACAGTGGTTGTTTTTAAGGGTATACAATCAACAAAGAGCTATGGATCAACACATTACCATTATGTACTTATTGTATTCGACAAAATAAGCGCCCAGGACGTTTAGAGAAAAAAAAAGTGAATATGTGCTTAATAAGACAAAATCATTGCAAACCTATAGATTTTATGGTCTTTATTTATGCTGAGTTAATTGAAATCGAGGCCTCAAAAGGGGGAGGGGCATTTATAGGGACATGGGCGTTTATTGGGTCAAATACGGTAGCTTTCCATCTCTGGATAGCGAAGTCTACACCCATGTTGGGTAGTTGTGCTTTGGTTAAGGTGCTTGATGCATTACCTTTAGGCCTCCACCTCTGGGAATGAAAGTCTAGACCCTGTGCGGCAGCTTTACTGACCATAGTGTGGTGTTTTTTCTCCAGGTACTCCTAGCCGGCCTGCTTTCCGCCAGACAAACCTTTCTGGTCTACAAAATAGTTTCACATCAAATCAGTTCTATCATTTATCTTAAATATAATTCCCTATCTAAAATTTAATGCCATTTCACATCTTAAATATAATACTAATTTCCAATCTGAAATATCTGTGCTAAATTAAGGAAACTTTCCAATACCTAACTGAATGCAATGAATATTCATATATAGAGCTTGTCTATAGGGAAGTTTTGAACAAAAACTGTTGAAAACATTTTCCAATTTTGAACAACATTTAGTAAACAGAGTGATTTTGAAGTAAAGTGATTATATATATATATGATAAATTTAAAGAAAAATCCTTACGGACGAAATCTATAAGAAATAAAAACAATAACGACTGACTATGAGCGCTTTCGCCACATTCAAGGGAGCTCTTCAGACTGTCTGAAGAGCTCCCTTGAATGGGGCGAAAGCGCTCACTAGTCAGTCGTTATTGTTTTTATTTATATATATATATATATATATATACATATAGTAAAAGTTCCTGGCCCTGAATTGATTAAAGGAACCTCTATTTATAAAACATTTACTATTAAAACATTAGGATTTAAATGAAAAACATATACTGTAAGTAATGTTATTATCAATCACCTCTTTTATTTAACCTTTCAAATTTAATAGCTTTTCAAACTGCATGCAATTTTATTTTAAAGGAATGTAGGTTATCAACAAATGACAGTTTGTCGTTAAGTGTTTAATAGGTTTTTATTTTAAAAGAAAATTCAGAATGAGACAAGTTATTTAGAATTATATACACATAAATAAGAGAAGTTGTGGCTTCAAAGTTTTATTTTGAGATTAAAAAAAAAAATCAGCAATTATTTATAATTTTGTCTGCCTATTACAATCTTAAGAGGGTCATTTGAATGCATTCAAAAGTAGTGATTTAAACTTTGTAATGTATCAATCACAACATGGAGGATGCTTTGTTATTTTTATCTTAATATCTGTGTCAAATTCGAAAATAATATGGCAATTACTTTTATTTTTAAAATGCTTCAGCCAAAAATTCTTAAGGTTTGATGAAAACAGATGAATGTAATTTCATTTGCTCAAAACAAAATTTGATTGAACTTCTAAGCAATTCTTCATTACTATCAGGTATATAGATAATTAAAATTCTTGTTTTGTAGTTCTATCAACAAAGACGGGTGATAATAAGGCAAATACTTGGCAGTCATTTGTAAGGTGCCCAAAAAAGTATAAAAAATAAATGTCTGTCTTTCAAAACTGTTAATGTTTAAAAAACCAACAACTAATAATGAGATGTGACTGAGAGTAAATAAAAACAAGATTTCATAAAATTGTTAGGGTGAATGATATGTTTGCATTTCTATAAGATAATTGAAATCAGGTGAGAATTCTTTAGAAATAAAGAACAGAATAACTTAATGTGACAATGTGACTAGGTATACAGTATGTCTGGTCCTCAAGAGTACAGAGTACTTGTGTCAACCTTGTAGCCAATTTTTGTGCATCACCCACTTATGTCAACCTCGTAGCTAATTTTTGTGCATCACCCATGACAACGATAGATGACAGAGCTATTGTACACACACATGTGTTTTGTTGGCTCTGCTGTTGGCATGAGTCTATAGCCTGCCATTGAACCCATAATTTGATCATCAGTGCATAGTATTGTCTGATTGCTGTCTGGAATCTCCTTTGATGGTTCTGGCAGCCAATGTTGATGGATTTTTGTCAATTTAGATAACAGTTGATAATCTAATTGTTCAAACTGAGATCCAATATAAACATGCAGTATATTATAGCAATGTACTTAATGGCATAACAAAGTCTACTTTGTGGTTAAAATGAAAACCAGTTCCACCTGATATTTGCATGTTGTCTTCAAAATTTGAAATTTACATTAAAAAGTTTCTAGTGCCTGTAAACGTAACATACCAAAGAGATTTTAGTGGAACAACTGTTGCATATACTTTTAAGGGGTGGGTAGAGCTTAGAAATAGTTTCAAAATGCAAAGTTTTAATGGCAAAGTCAAATTATCTATAAAAGGCACACCATTTAAATTACAGATATGAAAATATATGAAAAAGAGACAATCATACAAAAGAGAGACAATCATATTAAAGGGAAGCAATCAAATTAAAGGGAGAGAATCATATCAAAGGGAGGTAATTATATCAAAGGGAGGTAATCATATGTAAGATACAACTCTTTTAGGAGGTCAGGCAATTACATAAAAAGGAGTCTCTTTGTAAAATAGAGACAATCAAAATAATAAAAAACAATAAATTATAATAAAGAGGCACTAAGATTACAGAGGTAGGCAATCAAATAAATATTATAGCATATTAGATTGGTAATGAAAATTGATGTAATAAACATTAAACTAAGTACAATTAATAACAAAAAGTACTCACAAGTATTATAGGTACAGGTAAATTAAACAGAGATCATCGGGAGAGTGGGAGTATAGGGATGGAAAGGTGAACATTTCTCAATCAACCTGTGCTTTTGTTTGGGGTTAGTAACGTTAAGAAGCATGCAGTAAGTCAGTTATTGGGAGAGGGCTTTTAGAAGTTGTGATAACTTGTGCCCAAACCTGTTGAAATTGTTTTTACAATAAAATACATTTAAACTCAATTATTGCATTATTTCTAGTCACTTAGGACTCATTACCCCCTCACTTTGCTGGAGTGTAATAAATCCCATATTACTTGAAAGCCATGCAGTAACCTTTAACATGTACTTTCACTGTACTGTTTATAAAGTTTGAAACATTCTGACACCTGAATACTGTACAGACAGATGACCAATCTGGACACCTGCATGTCTCATTTTCCCTTGTGTCTGTAGTAATGGATGTGCCATTATACACAGTGTTTACTCTAGACAGGATATGATCTATGTGTAAGTACTGATGTACTTACTGACCAATGGTCAGTCAGTGGTCAAATGTGTATAACAGATGCATTATGTAGCCACAAGGTCATAAAGACAGAGATTATTCATATATAGGGTCATTCAATGCTTGTAAATTTACAGTTATTTCTTCTGATTTCCATTACAATACTTGAGCTGTCCACTGGCTCAAAATTACTCTATAGAAAAATACTTCACCTCTAAAACTAAATTATAGATAGTCCTTGCTAAATGGATATCGCTCTTTATATGAGAACTACTAGTAGTGCTTAAACAATTCAAAACAACATATTCTTAAAATTTGATTTGAATCTCATTCATTGTCACAAGACAATGCAGCAGGACATTGATGTCTATCATGATATCCAATCCAACTGTTGGAGTTAAACAAATTCAAAGTTTTAAAATAGTTTGGGGAAGAAAAGCTGTAGCTATCGGCAAGGCTTGATTTATAGGGATAGTTCCAATGGTTATCACTTAGCCTGTACATGTAAGAATTATTCCCATTCTTATAATGTGTTTTGTTATCTTTTTCAGTTTATGCGAGATGAACTACAATACACAGAAGGATTTGAGAGACTGTCCATTTTCCATGGCAACGACAAACTCATCAGCACTGGAGACCTGTGGCAGGCTTGGAAAAAATCAACAGGTGTGAATACTCAGCTGATTATATTATATACTGAGAACACATTTATTTTAATATTTAAATTATTAATACTTTACCAAATATGTGTATGGTACCAGCAAATTCTGAAATGAAGAATGTGATACAAAAGGGAAGGGGACTATCATATAGCTAATATCCTAGTGGAAAGGGGAGGTAAAATTGTAGCTATGTATGACAAGTCCTTGTAATTGTGGTCAGAAGGGAAGGTATTATTGACCAGGACTTAATTAGGAGTGGGAGCTAATAGCTGGCCTAAGGTGAGGGGGTACTGACCTTGGTGGCCTATATTGGAGGAGAGAGAGAGGCCATGTAGTATGTTGCTGGCCTAACCATGACCTGGTACTACAGAGGTATAGGCAGTGATTTGTACAGTTATCTTACTCATGCTTGGGCTGCAATAAGGGCTAATTACCTTGTAATACAGCGTGTATAAATAATGAATCCAGTATGGAACATTCTCCTTTATGTAAGTCACTTTACACACTGTGAGCTGTCCATCACTGGTACCCACCACAGACTGGTATCCACCACAGACTCAGGGCCAGCCAGTACAGAAAGTCACTAATGAAAGTCACATCTCTGGTCTCCAGGGCTCAGGTTGGTACTGTACCAGCTGATTGAGTTTTTGTCAAGTTTATGTGGATCTGATTCAAGTAAATAGGTAGCAAAGGGTTTGGATTTTTTGCCCATCATCTTTATGATGGTGTGTTGCAGACTTGCAGAAATTGCCTTTTGTCTGTTGCAAATACTCCCTCCATGCATCTATAAACAATGTTTGTTAACATTTCTTAAAAAAATGCTGAAGAGATCTTCCTCAAATTTCAAATAGGTTTCTTGTGAATCTGTTGCCTTTAATGTGATAAGTATTGATAGGTTATATAAGGATGTGCCAGGTTAAAAAGTTGGAGGAAAGCCAGAGTACTCAGAGGAAAACCACTGACCTATCATGTCCTCACAACCCAGAGGTGGATTAGGCTTGTGGTAATATGTATCTGATCATCTTGGCCACTTTTCCATGTTGGTTTTGAATATGTTATCCAGACCTGGACTGCTATATTGGCAATGTTTTGGAAAACACATTCTCTACCACCTGCATTGTTTATTGTTACTATTAATCACCAAAACCGATTGGCAGTTGTAAAACTGCAAGTTGGAAAGATATTTACTTAAATGCATTTACTAATTGATTATATGAAAATATGAAAAGAAAGCTCATAGCTTTTAAATCCATCAAATCATAATAATAAAGAAATGGCCAATTACATATACATTTACATAGCTCTACATTCCAAAATGAAATTAATTTTGTATCCAGAGTTGATCATATCCATCTGTTACAGTCGTATTATATATACAAAATAAATGACATTAAAACATCATCCTTATTTCAAGGCCATAAAGTTTTGATTCGGAAATGCAAAGTGCAATATTAAAAATGTTTGATATGAAAATGACATCATCACAGACGAACTGAACTGTATCAGAAAATTGAGCTACCAGTAATAAAATTAAATTACACTTTCATTGTAAACTCTCAAAGTATTGATTTCTCCTGGATAGTGAACAAAGCCAGATAAATTGAGACTTGCAATTACAAATAAAATGTTTCTAGGCACAAAATTCCATCCCATAATAGTATCATATCTTCAGTAATAACGATGCTTCATAATATGTCATTCATGTAAATTACACAGGAAAGGATCAATCTTCACACATATATTGTCACTTCCATGTAGTGTTGTGTAAAGGATTGTGTTTCAATCTGCAAGGTGTATTATACAATAGTGACATTTATAGGAACAGAACATGTGACACTTTTCACATGTCAAATATTTAGCAATTAATTTTCATTTAAAGCAACAAACTTTACAAAAATTTTGTTATATAAGCAGTGTTTGGAATATAAAACTATTAATGACATTAATTGAGTCAGATAATTTTGGTCTATAATAATTTATAGCTAGGTACAGATGAAATTGTGTTAAAGCAGAGGTTGTCGTTAAAACCTAATAGCCTGGTGTAAAGCTAACCTTCGCAGTTACAATTTTTTTAATTTTAAGTTTTAAGGCTTAAATAAGATTTTGTCTAAATATATACCGGGGGTCTGATTCTAGGTTTCAAATAAAGTGGAGATAATTTATTAATATGGACTACCTCCAAACTGACCAGTTTTATATTTATTATATAGTTATTGATAGAGTGGTCAAGAGCATGTTCTGATTGGGATTTTACTGGACGGTTGATCTTTCTGTTGGAATTCCTTTTTTATGCCAATTTGTTTCAGGTTTCTTATTTTTCATGAAATATTTCGAAAATTTTGCAAAGCAAATCTTTGGGAATAAAGTGAAAATCATGATGCTTTTAGACAATTAGCCAAAAAACTATATATTCACTTTGAAATTATAAGAATCATTTAGTTACTTCTACCTAAAAAAATAAGCAAAAATATGCAATTGATGGCAGTCACAATCTGCCATTACCATGATCTATTATGTTAGATTTATTGCTTTCCATAGTTTAGTACCAAAAATTTGTAAGAAATAAAAAAATATCTGCTCTGAGTTTATTTTGCTTTAATACCTTCTATTAACAGCCAACAAAGATTATTTAAAGATGTTTCAGGTTTAAGGGGTGAAGAAAAGCTGGAGTACTTGGAGGAAAGCCACAGTGGCACCTTCAGACAAAAATGATAAGATATAGAGTATATTCTTATACTGATACCATATGGTGCATCTGCTGAATCAATTGACAAGTATTCTTACAATGATCTTGGAATATTACTTTGCTCCATGAAGAACTAGATATACACAAGTTCAGGAAAGAAAAATAACAAGACACGTTTTGATTGACCATTGCAGTTTACAACTGGACAACAGACGATGTCTTGCTATGGCTGGTCAAGCATGTGGAGCTGCCAGTGTATGTGGAAACATTTCGTGCCAAGGCTGTTGATGGACCCATCCTGCCAAGGTAAATATTGCCTTTGGTGTCCTTGTTAGTTTTTCTTGAATCGTGTAGAGGTTGCTGAATTGTTGTTATATGAGAAGTATAAACAAACGGTAGGTTAGAACTGTTGCAATGCTAATAAATTTGGTAAGAATAAATACACAAACACTAGAAAAAGATTTACCTGCTTTGTTCACGAATTTAAAAAAAAAATCAACAAGAGTGAAAGAAATATCATATACAACAACCACTTTTTGTGTATTTTTTCTCTTTCTATGTAACACATCATTTTACAATATGCTACCAGCCAAAGCTATTATTCTTGTTTTGTTGAAATATTTTGTGCTAATAACACCAAAAGTATCTTAGAAACATAAGCAATTCCAACAGAGTTGAACGTTAATTTGGTTTTTGTCCTTGTGCCTCTCCTAATAACATCTAAAGAAAACAAACAGTTCGCCCAATGTACATTAACTAACATTAGGGTTAATGATAGTTGAATGGAAAAGCCCTTCTACGTAATTCACCAGTAAATTGTGCTGATCAAAAATTTATAAAACGCTTTACCTTATTGGAAAATCCCCCCATGTCTGACTTTGCTGTTAAATAGTTTGTGGTGTTTCATTGCCTGTATTTAAAATATTCATCCAGCCCATGGCCAATAAAATATTTTACAGAAGAATGAATCTAGGCAATGTGGCTTGTAAGGTTATCTGAATTTTATATATGCATGAAAAGCTATAGGCTTTGTCTTCAATTCCAAATTTTAGATGAACTGACATAAAGTTCTAAAGCTTGCTCTATTTTGTGCTTTAGTGACTGTTTTGAAATGTATTAAGCACAGATGTTCAATTTCAGATAAAACATGTAAGTGATCACTGCATACTGAAGCTTACCTTAATCTTTTTGTGTGACAGTATAAAAGATCTACACTGTACAACATAAAACCAAGTAAGGAAACAAATATCTGTTGTCTGAATGGCTTGGGATTGACAGGTATTTCCAGGAACCACATCTTTGGTTCTCTTGGCTTTTGTGTTTGTGTATAATACAGAGAACAAGCAATAAGGCTGATCTACAGCACAATTGGATTATGTTTTGGCCTTCTGATCTACAGCACAATTGGATTATGTTTTGACCTGTCTGATCTTTCTGGAATAAAAATAGAAGCTAGAGATCTGGGCTTGTTCCTAGCAAGAATGACAACCTGACCAAGGTCATTTACTTGTGCCACTTCTATAACTAACTATGGAGGTTTTACAGACACAACACAATTTTAGACTCATTCATATTATATAAGTGACAGAAGTGAACTGGTGTGAAGCTGTTGGCTGTATATTGGAGTAGTATTTTGTATTGAGTTTTCTATTCAGAATCACAGACCTTTGGACGTCCCTTGATATAGAACCAGAATATGAACTACATATAAAAATGGAAACCTAATGTCATGTACAAGTAAAACCCATGTATCTGGATCTGGAATCTTATCCATGTTGTAGGATTCTAAAATATTCTTCGTAGTCTCCCTTGATAGAAATGGTTTTTTTTTATACATACTACCTAGGCTTTGGTTCTTGTAAGTACATATTGTTAGAATGACAAAGCCTGATGCTGGAAGCAGCTGACGTTTAATCCCTTGATTCCCGTCAGACCACAGTTGTATCAATGTTCCTTAACTTGAAATTCTCTTGAGAAACTTCACTGTAGAAAAGAGAAATCTGAAATAGGCATCTTTCTTTACTTTTATAATGCTTCCCTATGGACATATATACAGCGTAAAGTAATGTTGATTAAACGAAATCATCATATATGGTACGTAGGTGGTTTTGTCAGCATTCTTAATGCAACACGTCACATAGTTCACTAAACTTTGTGATATAACAAATTGGTTAGCAATATCTGGAACAGAATCGTGATCTTATATTATATCACTCGTCATATAGTCCACAAGGGATTCATGTCACCAGAAAATAATAATCCTTTACGATGTAGACTGTAATATCATCATAATTGTTAGCTTTATCATCTATTCAATTTTGCTTATAGGTCTCAGATTTAGCTTCATCATCAATATTGCTTATAGGTCTTGGATTTCACCAGAGGGAATTTTTGTTAAAGTGGTTCTAATATCAGTTTCCAACTTTTTTTTTAGAACAAATGGATATTTTTGTACTCATTAAGCATCCTATAAGCTACACAACCATTAGCTTGTAACAAATGTCACAGTTGTACATTTAGAGTGTGTTCTGTGAAAGTAAAGATCATTGTACTGGCAGAACTGTGAAATTACAACATGCTTCTAGTAAATTATTCAGATCTTAATGTACAGGAAAAGCTTTTCAAAATACATGTATGCATTAGACTCCTCAGCCTAGCTTCCCTATAGGGAAAACATTACTGAAAAACAGGAAATCAAGGAAGGTTTGAAGAATTTATGATTAAGTCTAGTTATAATGCTGGAGCGGGGTGTTAGTGTAGTCCTGTCTCCTCCCCAGCCAACACGTTCTGCCCCTATCTCACATTTTTGTTTTGATATTCAGTCAATGTCATGTATGTTTTCAGAATATCTAGTGTAGTAAAGTTTTGAACACAGGATAGCAAGAAAGATGAGATTTTCCTTCACTGTGAAATTATAAACCATTGGTGTGTTTTGTGAAAGTTGGAAAAAAAAATTGTAACTGATATGATCCGTGTCACTGATTCCTTCAGTTTTGACAATATAACATTACCTGTTGGGTATATATATATATAGTGTCCACCTAGACTGTTTATCGTGAAGGAAACAAGCTCCACCTCCAGGACATATAGTCTTCTTTATTTTTGTCTTGTCAACTTAAGACATGTTTAAAAATAGATGAATTTAAATCAGGATGCTGTAAAATAGATAGCTTTAGAATTATATAAAGTATTATGTGCTATATTTCCTTTGAATATATATACCAGAAAAAGAAACAAAGACATTTATTTTGTTTTTGTAAGTATAAATTTAAATCAGGATGTGGTAACATAAAGATAACTTAAGGATTATATAAAGAATTGTGTGCTACATATTCTGTAAACATACATGTACCAGAAAAGGAAACAAAGAATTTTATTTTGTTTTTGTAAGGATAAATTGAAATCAGGATTTGGTAACATATATAATAACCCTTAGGATCATTTAAGCATAAGTGCTACATTTCCTGTAAATATAGGTACCAGAAAAAGAAACTAAGACTTCTATCTGGATTTTGTAAGTAAACAAACACTATATTGAAATGCTATCCTGATGTATGTATATAACATACAATGTAGGTGTATATAATTAGCAAGGCATTATTAAAAAGAAGAAGAAAAAACCTCGTAAAATGTATTGTGTATTCATGCACAATGATATGTAACAGCTCAAGGGAAATTAATCTGTAGGACGCAGTGGTATGATAGAATGCTACTGAATTGGTGATATTGTATACTGTATACTGGTATCCGTCAATATATTGATTGAAGTGCTGAATTTCATCATCACATACTCACCCAGGATCTTTGACAGAAAGTTCTGATAGATATTTTCTAGAGAAGCAAGTTTTCTTCTCAAGAAGAAAATTTTTTTAGTCACAAACATTTCATGACAAAAAAAATGCCTAAAGAACATCTTAAAAATATTAATTTTGTCAAACATTCAACTGCATCATAAATCCAGTAATCAGAGATGTTAAGATGATAGAACAGCTAGGTATTAAGGGTGTGGTCGACAGGTTCTGTAGTCAGACTAATCTGTAATACCACTTATCATACTGATATAAGATAATAGTCCAGTATAACAATCAATGTACATACAGGTCACAATAACACGATTCTGGTTAGGAACCTTAACACAGACACAGATCTTACATACATGACCAATAAATCATTTTCAGTTTAAATTAAGGAAGATATTATTCATTTTCGAAATTTAATTTAACAACATTATTATTTTGCATATTTTATCATATTTTGTACAGTTTAAACACTCTCCATATTCACCTATAATGACCAAACTGTCATGAATATAAAAGGATGATGTAACCTTGAAAAACTTTTTAAAAACTAAATTATGTTTAATGAAGCATTTTGATTTATTTCATTTGTTGAATAGGAGTAAAAAAAAAATCAAATCCTTCTCAATTTTTAGCTCTCCACCTACATGAATCACAATTAATCTGTCAGAATACTTTCATACAATTTGAAGAGACAGGTATACATACTAAATGTTGGTAGACAATATTAGTCATACATCTAGATACATCAGGTCTTGAATCTCAAGTGAAATGGGGTATAACAGTACAGAGATTGAAATTTGGATATTTCTGTTTGATTTCTCAAATTCTAGATATGAGGCAATTTAAATCACAATACAGTTATTAAAAGATAATAGAAATATGAAGGACAAGGGGGAAAATCGGATTTGAGATATTTCTGGTGCTAAAAAATCATTTGTTTTATTTCAGGCTTGCTGTGACTAACAAGACGTACATGGTAGATGTTTTAGGAATAAAAAATGGCATCCACAGACAGAAAATATCTGTGAAGGCCATGGACTTGGTGCTGTTCGGACCACCAAAAGGTAAAGTCTTGTCAAGGTCATATGGTGTAGGTCATTTAAAACTGTCTTGGCATCTTGTCAAGGTCAATTGTAGAATTCTTTTGACAATGATAAGATAATGAGTTTAACACATTTTGATACTTTGGCCACATAAAAGTATCATCTTGTAAAATCAACATGATGAAGTCTTTATAATTGAACTGACTAAAGGTCAACTTACCTTCAAGGTCATAGGTAGCTCATTTATCCTCCTAACATTCATCTATTTATTATTCATTAACAGATAAATGCTACATTGTTTTGTTGTTCATTGACAGATAAACACCGATTTGTCCGAGACCTGGCCCTCATCCTGTTGCTTTTCATTGCTCTGGGAGGAGTTTGGTTTGCACTTAATCAGCACAGGCTCGGCAAGAAAAATGCCATCAAGTTCAGGAAGAGGCTGGAGGCGCTACAGAAGGCGGGAGTTGTCATTGTCAGAACTACAGGAAAAGTAAGTTACTGAGGAAACCCAGTTGTTTGGTAACATCGTACACACATGTGTAGGAAAAGGGCGTCCGGGATGAAGCCATACTTTTCACATTTTCACACCTGGGTCGTGTTAGGGAATTTGATCGGTAATGCTATTGATACGACGTATAGTTTTTTGATAATAATTTCAGATATTAATCCAAGTATTTAACTGCATTAAAACATCGTAGCAAGTATTTTTGTATCCAGAGTAAAATACGAAACTTTGACGGCTAATCATATTATACTGACTGCGTAAACAACAACATGGCGCCGAAAAGTAAAGCATGGTTTCTCCAACAGATCGTGAACTACAGGTACGTTACGTTCACAAATAAAACATATTTTGGAAACTGTAAATGTCTTAAGTAGATGTTTTTAGGTAATGATTGTATTAAGTTAGAATCCACGAGTGCAGAACGATCCGCATCAATGACGAATATCTTTGCCGATGCATGTTAAAATAATGAAGAGGCCGTAGCGAACACTAAAAAAACTTTTGTTAGTGTACAAGAACAACAAAATATCGGCGTATTTTGTTGACAAATAAGCCTCCCGAATTAAATATAAATCGAATGGTTCACATTTTCGTAGGTATTGATAAATTAAAACACCTTAGTGAATTAACTAGAATTTAATGAGAAAGTGCAAAAAATAACACGCACACAAAACAGTTTCTTTACGACGTGATTTTTCTATGCCGATTAAAATATAAACAAAAGAATAAAGTACCGATACAAAAGACATTTTTGGTGACATTTATAATTACTCCATGGCGTCAAATCGGGGCATTCCTGTAATACTGAAAAAAAATTGGTCGGGGGTGTCTTGCATTTGCAGACATCCCCTAGAAGGTCATGAGAAATGTGATTACTGAGGAACCTCCTTAAATAAAATTTGTTAGACTCAAAATCTCAATAGGAGACCCTCATTTAGCTATGTCACAGGCTCTGTGGTCTCAGGTGTTAATGATAAGTGTGCTTTAGTTTGAGGTTTGGACAAAAAACAAAAAATTTAATTGATATTTTTTTTTAATTATGTGATCTTGGATTTTATGATCATGATTTAGACTTAATAAGGTTAAATGGTATTTTGTTTGTCTAGGCAGAACTTTGCTTAAACATTTAAAATTACGTAATATTAAATTTCATCTTGGTGTCACCAAGCTTGAATATATTTGCAAAACTGATTTAGATTTATTATTTTAACATAATTATTAGTATGTCAGAATGCTAATAAACACTGTGTTATGATGTTTATTGAAGTTACATGACTAAAAACTGGGTTTGTTTTCAGGCTTTCTGCTGCTGAAGAACAACAAAGAAGTGGTATGTCAGGTGACCCCACGTATAACATCGATACTATCTCAGTAAGTCAAATAATTGTCAGGCTATGGAAAAGCAAGGGTCTGTGTAAAGTTATATAGTAATTCAACATTGCAAACAGAATTATTTGGGCCTTAATGTTTTTAACCAGGAGATCTTTATATATGGTAGTCACCTTGTCCATCCGTATTAAGTTTAAAATATAAAAGGTATAACTTTCAATTGATGATTTTTTTATGCAATTAACTCTTTCTAAGTTTCACAAGATCAGAACATTTGTAGTTTATACTACGTCTGGCATATGTACTAAATGTGTATATGTATATTGTAGGAAGATTCTGACAGTGCAAGAAGAGAACTAACAACTGATGAAAAATCTCGGCTGATACAGGCAGAAGAAGAACTTTCACAGGTCAGTTTACTATATATATATTCCAGAAATAGATATGTAAAAAAGAAGCTACTAGTAGATAATTTAATCAATTTATCTGCTCTTGGTTTTACATAGTTATCTGCTCTTGGTTTAACATAGTTATCTGCCCTTAGTTTTACATGGTTTTCTGCCCTTGGTTTTACATTGTTATCTGCTTTTGATTTTACATGGTTATCTGCCCTTGGCTTTACATATTTATCTGCCCTTAGTTTTACATGTTTATCTGCCCTTGGTTTTACATATTTATCTGCCCTTAGTTTTACATGGTTATCTGTTCTTGTTTTTACCTGGTTATCTTGCCTTGGTTTTACATATTTATCTGCCCCTAGTTTTACATAGTTATCTGCTCTTTTTTATTTTACATGGTTATCTGCCCTTGGTTTTATAGGTGAGGGCAGCACTGATACAGGCTGAGGAACGTAACAAGTGGACCCCGCCACATGAACTACAGATCTGGCTTCAACTCTCCTACGAAATGGAACATGCATACTTCTCATTGAAAAAGAAAGAAGCTTATAAAAGAGTTCAAATAGTGAAAGAAGCTGTAAGTATATTGCCACCAAATTATGTTATCAAATGTTTCCTGATATTTATGCCTTAATTCCTCTTGTATGCCAGATGCCACATTTTGAGGGTTTTTTTGCCTTCAAAAATTAAACAGGTTTTCTTCTATTGATATGATCTTTCTGATTTGATTTTGCTATGTTACAACTTTTTTGATGATAACAAATTCCCAAATAGAGAAAATGTGATATTTGAAAATAAGCTAATGTTCTTTTCTTTTCTTAGTGTGATAAAATGAAGAAGAAGCGATCAGCATTATTCGGATCTTTTCGAATCGCTACTGACCATACGATGGAGGAATCTGATCACAATATCCATGAGGCCAAGTAATATGTTATGTTACCCCTGTTACTTCTCAAAAAATGTCTAATTACCCAAATATCAAATACAAGGTCATCCATATACATTCATTAGTCCTGACTCAGTCTGACATTGACATTTTCTATATTCCAGGGATTACTATCTCTATTGTTATATCCCTGGAATATGTCATAGAAAAAGAAGGCTCTATATGCAACAATAGATATTCAGGTAGTTTGATCCTCTGGTGTACTTGAAAAGAATTGAACAATGGTACACTGTTGACGATGTTGTTATAAAGTTGGGCGTCACTGCCTCTGTAATCTTTAAAGGAAGTCAATGTAGGACTGTTATTTTCTCCTGAACTGCCTTCAGTTTTGCTATGAAATATTCCAAGGGTGGAGAATCGAGGATGGACCTTGAGGTCATGATTTTATCTTAATGATTTTTAAAGTCAAAACTCGGGTCACAGCATTATTATAGTTGCATTTTGTTTCTGATTCTTTTTTTCAGAGAGGCCTTAGAAGAAGTGAACAGAATATTTAAAGAAAAAAGACATAGATGGTTAAGAATAGAGAAGTTATGTGACCTAACAATTATCAATAATCCAGGAAAAGATGCACTTCGCCGGATAACTCAGAGGAATACAGGTAGACTTATCACTATAATCTAACCATGTTATTGAGGAAATCTACCATTAGTTGTCCCACAACAACTTTATTGGTTTAGTATAGCATCCTGTTACCAGATAGGGCCATTACAGGACATACCAGGTTGTATCACAAATCATTACTAAAATGTCAGTTCCAGCCTTGTGCTGAGAAGAACTGTCGTAAGTCTTGTGTTTTGAACCTGTAGCTATAGATCTATGTTGACTGTTATTAGATTCTGACTACTTCAGTGGAAGTTACTATAGGTTGTAATGGACAGAACACCAGATAGTCATGCATCTATGTAAAATTCTACAGGTGTAGTTACATTACTTTAAATTCCACAGGTGTAGTGGCATCCTCTAACTATAGACTTCCCCCACTACCCCCACACATTCCAGCCATGGATGTAGGAGACCTAGAACTGGACGAAGATCTACCTCCAGGGTACCCCGGCCCAGGTAAACATTGCTCTGGGAGCTATATCTATCTATGTATTCTAGCTAATCAGATACAGATCCAGATTACAATACCCTACTTCTTTATCATTGCTAATTAGATACATGTCAAAATTTATCATTGAATTCAATAATAGCCAATGGCCAAATCACTCTCAAAATCTCTATTTAATGTGTATCTTCCAATTGTTGAAATTATGTCTATCGCCAATCAGATGTGGGGATTCAAATCCCTCTCCCTTGATCTTGGCCAATCAGATACGCGCTGAAATCGCCCTCCCTCTATCATAGCCAATCAGATACATCCTGAAATCTTTCTTCCCTTTCATAGCCAAGAATATATCATACAGTGTCAAATCTTTTCTGAAGCATATATTCAATCAGATACATTTCATCTATTTGGGACTATTTCAATATGGTGTCAGGGATACTGAAAAATTGTTTTGATTAATAACGGTTTGGTTGTGGTGTCTAATATTAAAAGTTGAGAAGTTGGCTCAAGGGGAAATGAAGGAAACCAAGGTGATGGAGAATCGTCTTACACCAGACATCTGTAACATTTAAGAATTATCACTTGGGCTTTATAATTTAGTATAATACGTCTGATTAAGTATAATACATCTGATTCCCGTATTTATGAATTAGGGGGAGATAATCTAGTATAAATTAGAACTGTGTTGAGAAATCCTTATCCAAACCTGGTAACTATGTATACAATGTATATGCAGTCAGGAGTGTGTGACAGAAAAATGAAAATTATGTACATCTTGATGCTGTCTTAAGGGGAACAATCATGACTTGCAAAGTATGGAAAGTTTCAAGTATGAAAAACTAAGTACAACAGATTTTTACAATGATCAGTGTTGATATGCTTATGTCATCTTTCAAATATTTGATGTTTAATGTCTGACGATGTGAATTGACACTTTAGTAGTTATAGGCAGCATACATTATAATAGTATATAAAATATATATGGTGTGCATGGCCTAATTAATTCACCATGACTCCCAACATGCATGACACAGGGTATATCTCTGACCATGTTAGACTACCATACAAGCCTGAATATTGTATCTCCACTATGTATGACAAAGATATTGTAGTGTCTTGTCGAGAATCAGTATGTATATATAGTGTTACACAAACTATGCAAATCTTGCTATCAAATGTCACTGCACATATCCACTATTTCTCAAATTGTACTGCAAAATACACTTCTGAATCAAACCATGCAATTATTTTTTAATTTGTAAAAAAGTTAGTCTGAATAATATACAACAGGACACATAAGAATTGTTTTGGTATACATTGTATATACTGTATATACAATGGAAAAATTCAATGTTTAAATTTCTATTGAAAGAACAAAAATCCCATTATCAATAAAATATCATGATGGTCGATCCACTTAGCATTAAGCTTTATAAATTCCTCAAAATTGATTATATGTTTGGAATAAGCAGTTTACCTCTGGAATGTTATTGAATTGTGCCTCTCTTGCTCGTATAAATCTGGGGCCATCATTGTTCTATATTCCAACACATGTATAAAATGTTTGGTTGGCGCTTATTTCACTATGTAACTTTCATTTTAATGCAGCGCTATTTTATCGCTCGTCACTTGCTAACGGCCTTCCTAGACCATCAACGTTCTCAGGTAACTCAACGGAGCAGAACAAAAAACAAAATGGTGGCATGCGGTTTACTGTTTTAATTCTCTCTCCATGTATTTTTTGTATATGTGCTTTGACTTTTTGGAAGGTTACACAATTCACTGAGGTAATAACTTTGCACTGACTTCCCAGGTGTGTTTTGCTATTATGCTGTTGCTGAATGTCGACCAGATCTCCTTAGCTCACCATATCTACTGTGTAATATTTATACTAACATGCACAGTAAAATATTGTTCAGCTCATCATTCAAAAAGCTGGCAAATCTTACACTAAGGCAATATTGCTTCTTTGTTTAAAAATTTTATGAATTGCTTGCTTAGATAAGAGAGAGATTTTTTCAAATGCTTCTTCTCAAGGTAACATTTTCTATAAAAAGCCCTGCCTCTCCTAGCAATAGGTGACTGTATATCACAATTACATACTGTATTATAGACAGTTGTTATCACCATCTCCTAGCAATAGGTGACTGTATATCACAATTACATACTGTATTATAGACAGCTGTTATCACCTCTCCTAGCAATAGGTGACTGTATATCACAATTACATACTGTATTATAGACAGCTGTTATCACCTCTCCTAGCAATAGGTGACTGTATATCACAATTACATACTGTATTATAGACAGCTGTTATCACCTCTCCTAGCAATAGGTGACTGTATATCACAATTACATACTGTATTATAGACAGCTGTTATCACCTCTCCTAGCAATAGGTGACTGTATATCACAATTACATACTGTATTATAGACAGCTGTTATCACCTCTCCTAGCAATAGGTGACTGTATATCACAATTACATACTGTATTATAGACAGCTGTTATCACCTCTCCTAGCAATAGGTGACTGTGTATCACAATTACATACTGTATTATAGACAGCTCTTATCACCTCTCCTAGCAATAGGTGACTGTATATCACAATTACATACTGTATTATAGACAGCTCTTATCACCTCTCCTAGCAATAGGTGACTGTATATCACAATTACATACTGTATTATAGACAGCTGTTATCACCTCTCCTAGCAATAGGTGACTGTATATCACAATTACATACTGTATTATAGACAGCTGTTATCACCTCTCCTAGCAATAGGTGACTGTATATCACAATTACATACTGTATTATAGACAGCTGTTATCACCTCTCCTAGCAATAGGTGACTGTATATCACAATTACATACTGTATTATTATAGACAGCTGTTATCACCTCTCCTAGCAATAGGTGACTGTATATCACAATTACATACTGTATTATAGACAGCTGTTATCACCTCTCCTAGCAATAGGTGACTGTATATCACAATTACATACTGTATTATAGACAGTTGTTATCACCTCTCCTAGCAATAGGTGACTGTATATCACAATTACATACTGTATTATAGACAGCTGTTATCACCTCTCCTAGCAATAGGTGACTGTATATCACAATTACATACTGTATTATAGACAGCTGTTATCACCTCTCCTAGCAATAGGTGACTGTATATCACAATTACAATACTGTATTATAGACAGCTGTTATCACCTCTCCTAGCAATAGGTGACTGTATATCACAATTACATACTGTATTATAGACAGCTCTTATCACCTCTCCAAGCAATAGGTGACTGTATATCACAATTACATACTGTATTATAGACAGTTGTTATCACCTCTCCTAGCAATAGGTGACTGTATATCACAATTACATACTGTATTATAGACAGCTGTTATCACCTCTCCAAGCAATAGGTGACTGTATATCACAATTACATACTGTATTATAGACAGCTCTTATCACCTCTCCAAGCAATAGGTGACTGTATATCACAATTACATACTGTATTATAGACAGCTGTTATCACCTCTCCAAGCAATAGGTGACTGTATATCACAATTACATACTGTATTATAGACAGCTCTTATCACATACCTTACATAGTCAGGTTTAAAGAACTTAATACATGTACATGTATACATTTTCCATTGTTCTTGTTCACACAATACATGGCATCTGAAACCACCACATCCTTAATATTCCAGGGGTTACTATCATTATCGTTATATCCACCCCTGGACTATGACATATCAAAATGGATGGCTTTGTGTGCATCAGATAAGACAGGTAGTTTGATCTTTTGATGTACATTAAAAGAATGGAATTAGGTACCCTGTGACTTTGAAGTTGGGTGTCGCTGTCTGTGTTATCTTTAAAGGTACCATAGTCTCAGTAAGCCTGTGATTGGTCAGTTATTTCTCCAGAAATGTCTTTATATAGTCCAGGAGTGGATATTACGACATTGATAGTAACACATGAAATATTGAGGATGAAACCATAATAACAAAATAAAACGGTTAATTAAACAATAAGATATTCATGAAATAGAATTGCTTGTGATATGATTGCCTGTCTTGTATGCGTGTTGTACTCTTGTTCCTATTTCGTGATCAGCTCCTACTTGATTGTCTCCCCTTCCTCTACCTCGCCCCTTACTTTGTTGTCTTCCTAGTGCTAGTTGTGTATGTATACCTATCAAGGCCTCATCCTGATCTATATTTAAATCAACTTTCAGTCCTCCCATTGCTGTGAATCGCCTTTTTGTTGTGATTTTCTCTCTGTTTTTATGATTATTATTCCTTGACATTCAATGTTTTGTAGATTTTTGGATTATGCTTGTTTTGAATTCCTGTAGTAATGAATATGCATTTCCTCAGAATGTTTTCAGCTTTGATTATGTGTGGATAAAGTAGATTTATCACAATTTATATTCAATAATTGCATTCCACTATCATGTTTTATCATTATAATTAATTCCTGTTTTGTGGAAAGCCTTGCACCTTGTTTTGATAAAAGATGACATAATTAAGACTGCAGAATAGTTGCCAAGGATTCTGTTGTCATAACTACAAAAAGTCTAAAATGACTAATAGGCCAATTAGTTCTGCAATAATGAAAACACTTTGTGAAAATCATTTTAAACAACTGTAAATGTTAATAGGAAAAATATTTCTTTACAAACTTAATTTATTAGTTATCTTTAATGATATATAAATATTACACATTTTAATAAAATTAACTGCACTATTTCCCCCCCAATTCAGAAATAGATCATACATGAGCTAAGGGAAGTAACTCTCAGAAGTAAAATACACTATCACCACTTCATACTATTAAAGTTAATCTCCAGAAATTAAAAAAACTTGTATTGTTGTTATTAAGTATAATCATTAACATAAGTTACCTAGTAATTTACTGCATCCGATTAGATTTGTTAAAACACACTTATAGAGATGAAAATACACAGAGAAGTCATTTTCATGGAATGCAGCTCATGGTGCCATTTACAATGTATATAGAGCTCTGTAACTTGCTTTATAATATTGCTTTAGCCACTAAGCAGCCCTTTTCTGAGACGTCAATTTATCTGTTAAAGTAGAAAAAATTGTTTAACACTTGCTTATACATGTAGTTTACACATGTAAACTGCATTTAAATGTCAGTAACTCTTGCATAACATTCATATAAAATTCATTTCATTTTGATTAATGAGCACATTACACACACACAATAGCTGTATAGGAAAGCCTATACTTAATATCACTAAACAAAAAGTAAATTAATCAGGTCAACTGATCTTTTAAGATACAAATAAAAATCCTGTTATAAATATTTCTAAAAAAATTAAAAAAAACCAACAACACTCGTTTGATATTGGAAAACTATAGCATATTTCATACATTTCACATACCTGCAATAATGTCATTCAGGAGAAATCACTCGTATCTCACTGATTCTGTTGATGTAAATATTATACCCTGTATATGTAACCTACATACTTTAGATATAATCTGTTGTTGATATAGACTTGAATACCAATATTCTAATAGTTAAGAAAGAAGTTTGGAGTAAAGTGTAACTGAACCTTCATTGTGTTTCAGGTTACCCGCCAGTGCAGACTCTACGACAGCGACCTCGTGACCTTGGACAAGCGGGAATCAAACCACGCCCCACAACGCCGGTACAGGCTCCCATAACTGCACACGCCAAGTCACCTGACCGATCAGTGACCTCTAGTGAAAGGTCAGCATCTGTTCAGGAATCAGTCAGTCCAGAGGAGGATAGACCAGTGTTTTCTCTTGGTGAATCGTAAGTGATTTTCTCCTTTTGTTGGAGTGTTCTTTGTTTTTTCTTCAAATGTATGTTCAGCTCAAAAGTGCACTTGTAGTGTAAAAAATTGTTCACAAATTGATATGATATTCCGTGATCTTTAGTACAGAATTATCTGTCGTTTTGAGCAGTGATATGAATTGGTATGTTAATGCTTGTGTTTTTGTCTGACATTACTACAACACAAAATAATAACATATTACAGCTCTCAAAGGTAGATAATCTGATTTTTGTGCTACGTAAACTAAAAATAACCCTGTTTCAATTCTTGCAAAAACATTTTTACAAACATTATTAAATGAACATGTATTACGTAAGTAAATTAATCATTATGTACGATATGCTGCATGTCAACTACTATCATTGTGATAGGATTTCTGTCGTAATCTTGTCCCTAGTGTTTTATTATGATGTTGATTTTTCCAGTTCTAACGTACCAATATCTCAAAAACCGTCAAAAATACGACAGATTAAAAAAAGGATAATGCGTAGTGATACGCACTAGATGTAAGTTTGTGGCGTGCTGTGGCTCGGATATGTAGCATCACAATAATATGCATGTACTACAGCAATGTGACCTTTAACCTCCAGTACACGACACAGGTCTGCTATTCTACAGTTTATGTGTTTGTGATATAACAAAAATTATGCTGGAAGCACAATATTTTGTTTCCAATTACATTATACTTTTGTTTGTATTTAGGCAATATATATAAGTTTAGATGCAAAATATATAAAACTTTTTATTTAACTTATGTAGTATGCCTACCGTATATCATTTTTCCTATGTAGTGCCTTCAAAAACAGTTTAGTTTGTGTTAGTTATATGTACATTATAGTTAGAAGTATATACTGCATGGTGGATATGACATAGATATCTTATTTCAGTTATTATTGTAAATGCATTAGGACAGAATTTGTGAAATGATAAGATGGTACAGTATTTGTTTGATCTTGTGTGTCTCACAGTTAAATCCTGGTAAGATAATACTTGACTCATGATTTCACAGAAGGATATAATTTATATCTTGTGTCTCACAATAAGATCAGTTGTGTCTCACAGTGAGGATAGTGGTGTTTTACAGTAAGATTCTTTATACATATATCTCACATTAAGATATCTTGTGTTTCACAGTAAGATTCTTTATACATATATCTCACATTAAAATATCTTGTGTTTCACAGTAAGATTCTTTATACATGTATCTCACACAAAGATATCTTGTGTTTCACAGTAAGATTCTTTATACATGTATCTCACACAAAGATATCTTGTGTTTCACAGTAAGATTCTTTATACATATATCTCACATTAAGATATCTTGTGTTTCACAGTAAGATTCTTTATACATATATCTCACATTAAGATATCTTGTGTTTCACAGTAAGATTCTTTATACATGTATCTCACATTAAGATATCTTGTGTTTCACAGTAAGATTCTTTATACATATATCTCACATTAAGATATCTTGTGTTTCACAGTAAGATTCTTTATACATATATCTCACATTAAAGATATCTTGTGTTTCACAGTAAGATTCTTTATACATGTATCTCACACAAAGATATCTTGTGTTTCACAGTAAGATTCTTTATACATGTATCTCACACAAAGATATCTTGTGTTTCACAGTAAGATTCTTTATACATGTATCTCACATTAAGATATCTTGTGTTTCACAGTAAGATTCTTTATACATGTATCTCACATTAAGATATCTTGTGTTTCACAGTAAGATTCTTTATACATTTATCTCACATTAAGATATCTTGTGTTTCACAGTAAGATTCCTTATACATGTATCTCACATTAAGATATCTTGTGTGTTTCACAGTAAGATTCCTTATACATGTATCTCACATTAAGATATCTTGTGTTTCACAGTAAGATTCCTTATACATATATCTCACATTAAGATATATGTGTTTCACAGTAAGATTCTTTATACATGTATCTCACATTAAGATATCTTGTGTTTCACAGTAAGATTCCTTATACATGTATCTCACATTAAGATATCTTGTGTTTCACAGTAAGATTCCTTATACATGTATCTCACATTAAGATATATTGTGTTTCACAGTAAGATTCCTTATACATATATCTCACATTAAGATATCTTGTGTTTCACAGTAAGATTCTTTATACATGTATCTCACATTAAGATATCTTGTGTTTCACAGTAAGATTCTTTATACATGTATCTCACATTAAGATATCTTGTGTTTCACAGTAAGATTCCTTATACATGTATCTCACATTAAGATATCTTGTGTTTCACAGTAAGATTCCTTATACATATATCTCACATTAAGATATCTTGTGTTTCACAGTAAGATTCCTTATACATGTATCTCACATTAAGATATCTTGTGTTTCACAGTAAGATTCCTTATACATATATCTCACATTAAGATATCTTGTGTTTCACAGTAAGATTCTTTATACATGTATCTCACATTAAGATATCTTGTGTTTCACAGTAAGATTCCTTATACATGTATCTCACATTAAGATATCTTGTGTTTCACAGTAAGATTCCTTATACATGTATCTCACATTAAGATATCTTGTGTTTCACAGTAAGATTCCTTATACATGTATCTCACATTAAGATATCTTGTGTTTCACAGTAAGATTCTTTATACATGTATCTCACATTAAGATATCTTGTGTTTCACAGTAAGATTCCTTATACATGTATCTCACATTAAGATATCTTGTGTTTCACAGTAAGATTCTTTATACATGTATCTCACATTAAGATATCTTGTGTTTCACAGTAAGATTCTTTATATACATGTATCTCACATTAAGATATCTTGTGTTTCACAGTAAGATTCTTTATACATGTATCTCACATAAAGATATCTTGTGTTTCACAGTAAGATTCTTTATACATGTATCTCACATTAAGATATCTTGTGTTTCACAGTAAGATTCCTTATACATGTATCTCACATTAAGATATCTTGTGTTTCACAGTAAGATTCTTTATACATGTATCTCGCATTAAGATATCTTGTGTTTCACAGTAAGATTCCTTATACATGTATCTCACATTAAGATATCTTGTGTTTCACAGTAAGATTCTTTATACATGTATCTCACATTAAGATATCTTGTGTTTCACAGTAAGATTCTTTATACATGTATCTCGCATAAAGATATCTTGTGTTTCACAGTAAGATTCTTTATTACATGTATCTCACATTAAGATATCTTGTGTTTCACAGTAAGATTCTTTATACATATATCTCACATTAAGATATCTTGTGTTTCACAGTAAGATTCCTTATACATGTATCTCACATTAAGATATCTTGTGTTTCACAGTAAGATTCTTTATACATGTATCTCACATTAAGATATCTTGTGTTTCACAGTAAGATTCCTTATACATGTATCTCACATTAAGATATCTTGTGTTTCACAGTAAGATTCTTTATACATGTATCTCACATTAAGATATCTTGTGTTTCACAGTAAGATTCTTTATACATGTATCTCACATTAAGATATCTTGTGTTTCACAGTAAGATTCCTTATACATGTATCTCACATTAAGATATCTTGTGTTTCACAGTAAGATTCTTTATACATATATCTCACATTAAGATATATTGTGTTTCACAGTAAGATTCTTTATACATATATCTCACATTAAGATATCTTGTGTTTCACAGTAAGATTCTTTATACATGTATCTCACATTAAGATATCTTGTGTTTCACAGTAAGATTCTTTATACATATATCTCACATTAAGATATCTTGTGTTTCACAGTAAGATTCCTTATACATATATCTCACATTAAGATATCTTGTGTTTCACAGTAAGAATCTTTATACATGTATCTCACATTAAGATATATTGTGTTTCACAGTAAGTAAGATTCCTTATATCCTTATATATCTCACATTAAGATATATCTTGTGTTTCACAGTAAGAGTTCTTTATACATGTATCTCACATTAAGATATATTGTGTTTCACAGTAAGATTCCTTATACATATATCTCACATTAAGATATATTGTGTTTCACAGTAAGAGTCTTTATACATGTATCTCACATTAGATATTTGTTTTCACAGTAAGATTCTTTATACATATCTCACATTAAGATATATTGTGTTTCACAGTAAGATTCCTTATACATATATCTCACATTAAGATATATTGTGTTTCACAGTAAGATTCTTTACACATGTATCTCACATTAAGATATCTTGTGTTTCACAGTAAGACTTTTATACATGTATCTCACATAAAGATATCTTGTGTTTCACAGTAAGATTCTATATACATATATCTCAAATTAAGATATCTTATGTTTCACAGTAAGATTCCTTATACAGGTATCTCACATTAAGATATATCGTGTTTCACAGTAAAATTCCTTATACATGTATCTCACATTAAGATATTTTGTACGTGTTTCACAGTAAGATGTCTTAAAAGAATATAGGACCAATTGTGTTTCACATTTAGATTGTTTTCAGTATCATAAAAACATTATAATTTTCGCACTAGTGTGATTTGGTGTTACATTTTAGATCTGAAAATGCTGAAAAAATCTACTATCAGTATATTTTGCACATCAAAATGTTTTGGGAAAAAACAATGTCAATTGGAGTCCACAATTTCAAATTTTATTTCAGCAGAAAAAGCGTTCAAATTACACATTTTTTGACAATAGTAAAATTTTAGTATTTCAGTAATATTATAGTGAGAAAATAGATGTCAGGACAATATTTAAACCTTTCTAGTTAAGAATCAAAACAGGATGGCACGTACAGTAAACCATCATATATGTGGACATTTTAGTATGACAGTTACAGTAACTCACATATGTGGACATTTTAGTATGACAGTTACAGTAACCCATCATATATGTGGACATTTTAGTATGACAGTTACAGTAACCCATCATCATGTGTGTGGACATTTTAGTATGACAGTTACAGTAACCCATCATATATGTGGACATTTTAGTATGACAGTTACAGTAACCCATCATATATGTGGACATTTTAGTATGACAGTTACAGTAACCCATCATATATGTGGACATTTTAGTATGACAGTTACAGTAACCCATCATATATGTGGACATTTTAGTATGACAGTTACAGTAACCCATCATATATGTGGACATTTTAGTATGACAGTTACAGTAACCCATCATATATGTGGACATTTTAGTATGACAGTTACAGTAACCCATCATATATGTGGACATTTTAGTATTACAGTTACAGTAACCCATCATATATGTGGACATTTTAGTATGACAGTTACAGTAACCCATCATATATGTGGACATTTTAGTATGACAGTTACAGTAACCCATCATATATGTGGACATTTTAGTATGACAGTTACAGTAACCCATCATATATGTGGACATTTTAGTATGACAGTTACAGTAACCCATCATATATGTGGACATTTTAGTATGACAGTTACAGTAACCCATCATATATGTGGACATTTTAGTATGACAGTTACAGTAACCCATCATATATGTGGACATTTTAGTATGACAGTTACAGTAACCCATCATATATGTGGACATTTTAGTATGACAGTTACAGTAACCCATCATATATGTGGACATTTTAGTATGACAGTTACAGTAACCCATCATATATGTGGACATTTTAGTATGACAGTTACAGTAACCCATCATATATGTGGACATTTTAGTATGACAGTTACAGTAACCCATCATATGTGTGTAGACATTTAGGATGACAGTTACAGTAACCCATTTAATAGGTGGACATTTTAGTATGACAGTTACAGTAACCCATCATATATGTGGACATTTTAGTATGACAGTTACAGTAACCCATCATGTGTGTAGACATTTTAGGATGACAGTTACAGTAACCCATCATATATGTGGACATTAGGATGACATTTTTTAGTATGACATTTTAGTTACAGTACAGTAACCCATCATATATGTGGACATTTTAGTATGACAGTTACAGTAACCCATCATGTGTGTGACATTTTAGGATGACAGTTACAGTAACCCATCATATATGTGGACATTTTAGTATGACAGTTACAGTTACCCATCATGTGTGTGGACATTTTAGTATGACAGTTACAGTAACCCATCATATATGTGGACATTTTAGTATGACAGTTACAGTAACCCATCATATATGTGGACATTTTAGTATGACAGTTACAGTAACCCATCATATATGTGGACATTTTAGTATGACAGTTACAGTAACCCATCATATATGTGGACATTTTAGTATGACAGTTACAGTAACCCATCATATATGTGGACATTTTAGTATGACAGTTACAGTAACCCATCATATATGTGGACATTTTAGTATGACAGTTACAGTAACCCCTCATATATGTGGACATTTAGGATGACAGTTACAGTAACCCATTTAATAGGTGGACATTTTAGTATGACAGTTACAGTAACCCATCATATATGTGGACATTTTAGTATGACAGTTACAGTAACCCATCATATATGTGGACATTTTAGGATGACAGTTACAGTAACCCATCATATATGTGGACATTTTAGTATGACAGTTACAGTAACCCATCATATATGTGGACATTTTAGTATGACAGTTACAGTAACCCCTCATATATGTGGACATTTTAGTATGACAGTTACAGTAACCCATCATATATGTGGACATTTTAGTATGACAGTTACAGTAACCCATCATATATGTGGACATTTTAGGATGACAGTTACAGTAACCCATCATATATGTGGACATTTTAGGATGACAGTTACAGTAACCCATCATGTTTGTGGACATTTTAGAATTGTTCCTTTAAAAAATCTTCATTTATTATTGTAATTGATATATATGTATTTTGTAAACATCACAATGTATGTCTTGATATAATCAAATTATCAAATTACAAATAATATCAGTTTATCATAATGATGGTGACAGATTGTATTGTATATCTTTCAGTGGGTCACAAATATTTTATGGAGCAAAAATTGAACTAACGATAAATAATACATATCTTTCTGAATACCTCTGTACTGTATTTTTCTATGCTATAATTAAGGAGACATAGTCTTTCTTCTTCAAGAATGAAATTTCTGTTGCTGTATAGCTCTGAAAACTACATACCACATCTGAGGAGGCATACTCATTTTAGGTTTAGATAACTCTATCCATATCATAATAAGGAAACCGAATCAATGTTAATTCGAAACAACATCTCTTTAGCCTCAATTACTATTGATGTCTTTATCTTCTTGACCTTCGTAAGTTAAATATAGTGCACATGTATATCAGCATTTCTAATATTAATCTCCCTATGGTTAAGATTCAGATTATCTTAGCAAAATTTAGAAAGGAACAATCATTGTTTCTTGTTTTGAAGATTCTTCCACCTTGAATTGACAATGGAATGTTTCCTTACATGAAATTAGGTTAGAAACCATTTTTCACTACATTCAATAGTTATTCTGTATTTGCATATTACAGAGTTATTTGCCCTTGCGGGTAGGTATTGATTGTGACGTCATGTGTTTGCGAGCGTAACGTCATATATTTTGGAGAAAACAATGTGAATTGCACTCATACCTAAAATAATGACGTAACATGTACAATGGAAACCTACTCACAAGGGAGCTAACTCTGTAATATGCAAAGACGGAATAATCAGATGATAAGGTTTATATTGATTTGGAATAATTTGATAAAAGTTCTATTTTCCTTTGTTAACAGTTCACCTGAGTCACCATGCAGTCTCCCTGGATCCTTGGGCCTACCCCAACAGAACAGCAATGCTTCACTGGCCCAGTATAACACGCTCCATAACTCACATTCCTGTTTTATTAATGGTAAACAGACAACCGCGTACAGAAACCGTGATAGCATGGACAATAGTAGTCTCCCTTTGATGAATGCAGAGGATTCGCAAAGTGTTCAGGTGACGCGGAGTCACTCAGAAGCCAGTCTTCTGAAACATAAAGTGAACTTGATTTCCCATGATGCTCAGAGTATCACAAGCACAGATTCTGGGAGTATCTTTGAAAACGGCAAGGTCAAGTCGAAAAAATCGAAATTGTTTAAAAACATATTCCGGGGTGGAAAATCCAAGGAAAAACAGAAATCTTCATGATAATTTAAACTCTATAATATTTCTATTTGTTTTTGTTTTCTGTACATTTGTGTCAACGAAACATTCTTAAAACTTATTGAGGAATACTGAGATTCTGTGATAAGAATTAAAATTGTTTTGGGAGGAACCCAGAGTTGGTGATATGATGATTGGCCTGGACAGTATAACACAATGTTATCAATGTTTAAATGTCATTTTTTGCTCCCAGTACTGGATAGGTCACGTGGCATTTCTTTTGAATATTGTCTGAGTATCTTGAGAATATCGTTATTTTAATGTGCTTTAATTTCAAACATTATTGTACTGTTATATGTTGTCTGTTATTTTATTTAAGTTGTTTTGATGTTCTTGTGTTTGTTTAACAAGTTTTTTAGCTAGCCTGTACTGTGTCCATTGTCTACTGGAACCTTGTTAACCGCGCGATTCCCCCCTATCATTGTTGTATATTAGATGACTTATTTTACTGAATCTGTCCTTCTTTTGTGAAGTAATAAATTGTACTCCGTCTTTGTATGTTACACAGTTACCTACCTTGTGGGTAGGTATTCTCTCTTAGGTAGGTATTCATTATGACGTCCTTATTTTTGTGAGCTTTATGATACGTATACGCTCACAAACACATGACATCATAATCAATACCTATCAGCAAGGGAGATAACTCTGGTGTGCTAAGAACGGAATGGTGTTAGTGAGATTGGGCTATATTCCATTATAAGTACATCATATACACATGTAAATTAATTTTTAATTTATTGATATTCGCTCATATTTCTGAAGAACGATCTTAAAAATAGGTTTTTACTGAAATTATTCAGATGACCATATTTTGTCATATCAATTAACAAGGTTTCATTGTTTCTTCATTTTCATTTCTGTATGAATTTAATAATAATATGAAATTAAATGTATTCAATTTTAGTTAAATTTCGTAATAAAATATAAGTCTTTTGCATCTAATGCAATGATGTATATATACATATAAATATTCTGCACATAGTTTTGGATGTTGTGAATTTCTGTATAAAAAGAATTTGTTGATTCTAATCTTGCCAGATTATTGTTTATTCCAAGTGCTTATTTTTGTGCAAGGAAATCAACAGTATTTCAAACTTAATAAATAACATATCATAAAGTCTAAGTGAATTTTATGTATCATTCTGAATTTAAAGAAGCATATGATTAGGATTATATGTCAGTTATCTTTGTGTGATTGAATTTGTAGAAGGTTAATGTACATTTGTTTTACTGTTGTGTGAAAGCGAACGTTTTCATTAAATTTGAATATATTTTAAGTTTATTTTCAGGACTCTGTAAATAAGATTGCTGTTATGAAACAGAATAACTGGACATAGCACTAATAGAGTCAAACTATACTTTGTTAAGTTTTCAAATTCTTGGCATTACATGCACTGCAACAAATTCAACTCAATAACTGCACCCATCTTTTTAAAGACCTCCTTTCTGTGGCCTAAGTTCTTTTAATCACCTTGCATTTAGATTCTTGTTAATTGCAGATTAAAAATATACAGAAATTTAATATAAATACTAAAGCAATTTACATATGGAACCTCTTTATTTCAGTTCTTTTGAAAAAAGATTTTTTGTTTTTATGGAATATTTTTGTAAAAGGTCTTAAAATAAGTGTCATTCAGTGCCCCATTAATTTTTAAGCACCATTAGTGTTGATTGGGTTGAATTTGATAATATTATTTGATTTGATAACAGGTTACAAATTCTTCGAAATTATCTCCCCTGGAGAAATTATCTCCCTTTGAAGAGAGAATGTTTTAATGTAACGGTGCAAAATAAACAAAGCATTGAGGTGATACTGCTGTTAACTTAGCCATAGTTTCAACAACGAGTCGTTTCAGTATTGATTTACTTAAAAGAAATATTACCTCTTGATACAGTGTGTTCATATTTCCCTACAATACTATTTATGTACCTACTTACTTTTTACTTCATTTAAAATATATTATCAAATCAAAGAGGAATTGAACAGTAGGCTTTGTCTATTTTCTATTTAGAAACTTTCTCCCTATATTTTCTTCTGTCAATTAATAATATTTTTACATGAAAGAATAACATTTATGATCAATTTCAGATTGAAAATTGCAAAAAAAATTGAATAATTCTGTATTTTTCATTTTCTGGCAGCAAGATAACGAATTTATGCAAGGCTTTAAGTGATCCTAAGGATGTGTCGTGATCTCAATATCTGGTATTGGACAACATTCTGTTGAATGACATTATTTATTGAGATTTAAAGTTTACATCATGATAGAAAACAGTTTGATTCCTCTTATATACAAAGCCACTCTTTTCTGTTTAGAATTAAGGTTTACATTGTAACTGAATCTAGAGTTTTTGTTTAATTTTTTTTCATGCTGAAATATATAGTACTGTACATTAAAACAAACAAAACTTATGATGTATAACACGTTACAAGCTTTAATTGTCTGTCATGTTTCTTGAATTATCAAGGAAACATTTTGTAATGTAATGGTAAGTTTGACATCTTATCATATTTTAAGATTATTATATGGGCATTAATAGTATTCCTTCATCTGAAATTAAAAACAAATTGATATCAGTTTGATTCCCAAGACCAAGTCAGTTTTAATTTTGTATCCATATTAGTATTTTGAATGTGTTTGACATTGTCTTATTAGGTCATCTGACTTGAAGGCCCAGGGTACTGATATTTGGTCTGTATACATATGTACAATGCTCAGATGAAGGGCTACCAAATTTGTTAAAATGAAACACCTTGACCTTCATTCTAAGTCACAGAGATCAAATAGGCGAAAAACAACTTCTTGTGAATAATTAAGAGGCTTATAGAAACCTAATATTGGACATAAAGCTTGCTTGGATGAAGGGCTACAAGGTTTGTTCATATTAATGACCCTGACTTTCATTCAAGGTCACACAGGTTAAATAGGCTAAACAACTGAGTAGTTATGTCTGATTGTCAGCTGACTGTTAAGGACCTTTGGGCCTCTGGTATTTATTTTACTATTTGACTAGGAAACTAGAAATAAAACTTAACTTGTTTTACATGCAGTATCATCAAATTAAAGCTTGATGGTACTCATGACCAGTTTAGGTTGAACAGTCAGTAATGAAACTTAAAAGCCCACTGTTGAATTCATATTTCTGTGTTTTCATTTGTAGCAACTTTGAATCAATATATGAATAATCTATTAAGTTAAGACTCCTTAAATGAATCTCTCTGAAGTTGTGCAATCATATTGTGATACAACAATAATTTACATTGATGAAATTATGGTCATTCGTCACCATGACAGGTTTTTTTGGTGCGCAAAAATATTCTATACCTATTATGGTAAGCTTGTAGCTCAAAAGACCTCTAGATATAAAATGGTGTCAATTCAAAATGACCAATCAATTAGGCTGATTTCCTTGACATTCTATAACTTTTTTTTAAAGATTATGTATACATATTTCTTTTGGTTTTTGTGCTTTAGACGACTGGATATTCAACCGATATCATGCGCGATGTTTTAGCCAATCAGGAAGCTTACAGACAAAATCTGATGCATAATTAATTAACCAGTTATGTAAAGTTGTGTGATGAGCTATTGTTTACTACTCACACATTAAGTGTATGTCATTTAAGTGAGACCAGATATAGCTGTAATCAGCACTAGGAGGATTGATATAGGCAGTAAACTTGTAGGTCAGATCAACCTAGGATTTAGTAGTCTTCAGTAAAGCTAGAACTAACTTACTAAACACTCATCCTGCAAAGGTCAAGTTAAGGACTCCACACTATTTTGTAGTGGGTTTTTTCATGCATCACAAAATTGAAAAAAAAAACAAGTAAAAAAAAAAAAAAAAAAAACATTTTTATTGCTTGTTCAAGAATGAATAACAGTAAAGTCTACTACTATATAAAAGACAACTCTGTGTAAGGGGCACTTGTTTGTAAAGGACAGACTCATCAATCTCATTTGGTGCAATTTTTTCTGGATAATTGACATCTGTAAAAAGGATGCCTGTCTATAAAGGACAATTTTGATATGTCCCTTTGCTGTCCTTGAGGATTGACTAACTTTCCTTTGCATGAAAGTAGTTGTAGATTTGAACATTTTGTATATATCATTATAATGTTCATTATTACCAGCTTTAATGAAAACTCTAGTCCAGACACCTACAAGTTAGTAGACAATGCTTAAAAGTTGCTTCTTTAGATGTCACAGATGCTATGTATATATCAAATAAGCAAATTGGATTTCGGGATGGTAACTTTACTGTCATGCAATATTCATATCTCATTAAAGGAATATTTTTTTGTAGGTTTCAATAGAAAATCAGTGTAATGCAAGTTTCATTGAAAATATATATGGAAAAAAATGTTACTAGGTATTGATTTTATAAGATTTTTTTGAAAATGAAGTATATTACTTTGGCTGATTTTTTTTTTTTCAGTCAAATAATTTTGTTATCATGTCAAGAAACAATATAATTCAATCATTTCAGTATCTTATTTGCTTAATACAAATGTTTAGAAGCTTTCTTTGTTACTAAATATAATGTTTTGTCTCTAATTTGTTGTTGTTGTCAGTAATTTTTACTTTTCTGCAATAAAAGTATGCGTGTTCTTTAACTACTACCTATATCACACATGTTTAGTTGATAGAAAGTTATTTTTTGAAGCATTTTTCCATGTAACAATTAAATTTCCTGTGTCATACATTCCCTATCTTTTCTCAAGTGATATTCTCTTCAATTTGTCTCTCTTTAAAGGAATTATCTTTCTTTGAACAAGTTATCGCCCTTTTATGTCATAACCTAGAACGAGTTATTGTCCTTTGTATGTCATAACTTAAAACGAGACATGTTCTTTATATGTTATGTTCAGTAGAAAAAAATGTCAAGGACTAATAAGTTTATAAAGGAAGTGGTCAAAAGATCCAAATTTAGAATCACTCTTGTTTACGACCTTAATTAGCATTTTGCGTCAATAGTTGGAATGGTATATCAATGACCACAATTTATGTTGTTCTTCTATGCCTATTTTATATAAAGCCCATATTTGATGTGTATTCCACATTAATTACTTTCAATGCATTTATATATAATAACAGTTATGTACAGTGTTTATTGTTTTGTGTCATATAATTTGTTGATAAGCTCAATGCTTTCTAATTATGCAAATATAGATACTGCACATACCACACTATAGGATGTTAAAGTTTCCTGGAGAGAGAACAGACTGTGACAAACCTATCAATGTTAATGCTATTTATTATTTTTCAAAAATGTGACAATGTTGCTGTAAATAAAACAGGGATATGTATACTAGTGTTTTTGTTTTGTTTATCTTAGAAAACAAAAGAAAACATTGTTCTGGAACATCATCTCAGATTTGAAGAACAACACAAAATACAACCAAACTGTAATGGTTGCAAATTTAAACAAAATACAACCAAACTGTAATGGTTGCAAATTTTTCAGCGTTCCCATTGGTTTCCTAATACAGTGACCAGTTCTCAAATTCAAATATATCACGTGATATTCACCAGTACGAAATTCCATGATTGTATATAAATGTATACTATGAAGGGAAAAGGAAGAGAAACTACAAGAAATGAGAAAAAAATAATAAGAGGAACGTTAACCTGAAGAATTATTTTACAGAGTAAGGATGGAGCATCCTAGCCCGTTGAACCTGCTTATATCATTAGTTGGGGTTTTTTGCCTAATATATACAGGTCACCAAAAATGACCTCAAAATCATTTTATGTCACTAGTAACTAAAATACAACTAAAATGAACTTGAAACGGATCCTCGCTGATCAGTTGATCAGTGCATAAAGGGAGATAACTCTTACTGCTTTTAGAAAATTTGAAACGGTCACAAAATTTGTTGTTTTTTTTTACTCTTAATTATGATATTTTTCACTTCAAAATTTAGAATCTGATATAAACTACATATTGAAACAGATACCAGGCAAATCGAACCCAAAATTAAATATGTAGTTAAGCAGTTAAATTTTGAACAATGAAAGGTTGTGTCGGCCATCTTAGAAGCTGATCGGAAAAAATGAAGACGGTCGACACATCTGCAGGTCACCAGAAATGACCTCGCAAAATTTCATGGCGATGCGACGTTAAGTTTTCGAGAAAATGGTTGGAAAAAGAAGAAGAATCGGAGCAATCAATAAGTTCCCACACAGCATAAGCTTGTTTGACCAACATGGCTCGTTCGAATTACGCGCACACATTTGTTTGTTTGTTTGTTTGATTAATTAACGTCCTATTAACAGCTATGGTCATGTAAGGACGGCCTCCCATGTATGCGGTGTGTTGCGTGTATGTTTTGCGTGGTGCGTGTTTTGGGAGACTGTGGTATATTCATGTGGTGTCTTCTTGTATAGTGGAACTGTTGCCCTTTTTATAGTGCTATATCACTGAAGCATGCCGCCGAAGACACCACACATGTCTATGCCGTACCACCATAGTCAAATAATGTTACTATACCCACATCTCGAGGTGGAGCATCTATTTTTTTGCAGGGATTTCTTGTTTAATATGTTTCTTTATCTTGATTGAAACCAAACAGCGTTCGAAATTAACGCCTGTCCGTCTGCCCGTGACCGGCAACTTTACAGTAAGTCAGACATTTTTTGCCATGCAACTGGTCCTTTGACCAGCAACTTTTTGGTCCAGATCTGATAGAGTACTAAAGATATACAAAACAAAAATAGCAGTAGCGTTGTAGAAAGGTTTAAGATCAAATTGTACCAACCAAATTTTCGCGATGGTTTTCAGTCAACTTTGTTGAGAGCACACGACACTTAATGGATATGTGGATATTTTGTTAGTAAAACTATTACTTTGCTAGTATATAAACTACACAAATGAATATTGTAACTTTATAAGGACCTGTAACTTTCAGTCAGGCACAGTAACCTTAGGCCCAGCTGGAAAATGTCCTTATTAGGTCTCAATCATACAGACAAATCTGATTGGTTCATAACCTCGTGCGTCCCCAAGAAAAAACGGAATTCCCATTTAACACGCGCATACTGCCACCAGATTATTTGTTCTCTTAAATGGCCAGAGGCAAATACAACGGTACACGACAGCTGCCCAATCGATGATTTCAAAGATAGATGTGAAATGTTTAAAGACTTTTAATCTGAAACAAACTTGATTTTAAGGGCTTTGTTACAAGGGGCTGAACGAATGTGACATCGGTCAGAGCAAGGAAAGCAGACGGTAAGCGTACCCATTTTAGTATTTCAACGAGGATATTCGATATAATAAACACTTTCGCATCTTCGCTGCTTAGAATTCATACTTAGTATCCTGGATTTTATTTTACTATTTTCAGAATTACCTGTTTGACACGATGTTTGTCGTTACTGAATTTCTTTTACCATACACACGACATACTTTAATAATTTTACTCAGAATAGCAACATATCATGTTTCCTGTTTTGCCCCATTACAATAATTTTAGGTAAAATATCTAAATGAAATATCTAAAATATGAAAATAAAATTATAATAGGTTAGTTCATCCTTACGAACTTTCAATAGATACATCATACACAGTAAGAATGAATTTGATATAGACTAGCTCTTAAAACCCAGCTAGTAAAGTTTCCTTTGTTGTATATGACCATTATATTACAGAACGGACACCTAGGAGTCCATTATGTAACTCTCTGTCCATTATTATAGGGCCACTGTCCATTATTCCCCACAATAATGGACAGTCTATTTTGAACAAAGGGAAAAAACCGCTGCTGTAAGGAAACCAAACATGTTTATTTGACTATCCAAAATTTTACATTTATGTTCACTCCTCCATCGAAATTATTGCTTCCCCTTCCTAGCTGTTACTGTTCTGAAAATAAAAAAAAAAAACATAATTATAGTCTTGCATTATTATTTGTTACACATTTTTAAAACTTTTTGTTTTATTGTAATTGACGAGGAATAGGAATTCTAGATTCTTGACTGAGGTGGGATAATATGCAGTCTTTTAGCTCAGATATCTCACAACCCTTATAACATATAATCTGATGATTATGGTTAAACATAATAAGCGAAGCCTGTCTAATCTGACACCTGCTTTCCCTATATCCTATAGCAACAATAATATACAACAGTATCTGACTTTCCTACACCCTGAATAAATCTGACCACAAGTTGCTCCCAAGTGGTGTCGTATTAGACAGGTTTCACAGTATACCAGTGCAATGCTATCATAGCAATCAGATATGTTTTTTATCATATCTATAACATGCGTATGGTCGATCTTTTAGGAAAAAAAAGTTATGTTTAAATGGTAGGGAAAACTCACCTTGCTTGTATGTATTTGATGTAACGTTAAACAATGCACATGTCCTTGTGCGAATAAATAGGTCACTTCAAACAGGCATCACAGCTGCGTACATCCCTACATGTAAATGATGGCCGGGTAAGGAAAATATCACTATCCGAGATGTTCAAAAACACTGTTGTACCTCCAAAGGTGTAAAACTAAATAATTGTGCATGTATCTCAACATTGTTAGTCCATTATTTGTCACAGGTGAGTGAACACCTGTGCAATTCCTGAAATGGGATATCCCATTTCTCAAACAGGGTAAGCAAGGTAGTGAGTAGTGGTATGATGGGTTTTAAGTAGGATAAATTCCTCAAACTGTCCATTATTAGAGAGAATGGATTGTACCTCGCCCTGCGGGCTCGGTACTATCCATTCTCTCTAATAATGGACAGGTTTTCGGAAATAGACTAGCTCATAAAAATAGCGTGCGCCTGTGACTTGGAGTGAAAAGGCGACTGAAAGGGAAATAACTCGTACGACCCTGATCTTTTTTTCGCTCAGTGGTTCGCTAAGGTAACACCTCTGATACATTATATAGTTTCTTCAAAAAATCTAAATTGTAACCTTAATCGTACTATGATCTTTCGGTTGCGTTAACGTTTTGTACAGTTATTGGGTTTTTTGACAAGAAAAAAAAAACACGAGTTTGAACAGTTGTTGTAGATCTAAAAATGACGGTACCATTTAGATGCAACTACGCATGAAATTAGTCCACCGTAGGAATAACGTTCTCTGCTATGATATCACAATACCGATGAAAAAATGTTCGCATCATTTACATATTGACCGTAGCTTCTCCATATCAGATTGTGGAATGTTTCTTCGTTTATCTTGCTCGTGCTTCTATTTTAACTCGTCAACGCCAGTTTTTTCCAGACTTTGTTTCCTCCCTTCTAACCGTTACGAGGCTTGTCTGTAGCTATTGCGATAAATTCTTCCAAAAACGATTCCCTAATTGCATTTTACCAAATTGTGTCTTATCTTTCCTTTCTATTCTCATATCAAAATTATCCTATTTTTAATTTCTGCCCAATGTTTAATGTTAACTTTTAGACACTGGGGTCGTGAATGTCTTCTCTATTTACCAAGCAGTTGCAAGCACTCTTAACCCCATACAAATTTGTATATGTCAATGTTTAGAGTTTTGTCGAAAGTTTGCTTGAATTCTATGATTATTTGTGAAGTTTAACAGAAACACAATTTTCTATTTATCTCCCTTTTCATTTCCAACAGCCACCGATTCCTGTCACTCCGATTTCTCGAAGAGAGAATGATTTGTGGAATACTCTCGTGCCGGTATGGATAGACAGAGGTGAATATTGTTATAATACTCTTTTTTTCTTTCACAATTGCAAATTTGATACTTGCACAACTGAGTTTTAAGCGCTGTTGTTGTGATCAGCAATCATGTTTGTTAAGGGAGAAAACAGTTTTTTTAGAATTCTAATAGGCTATATGGACCAGGTTGTATTTGGTAAAGGTTTTTGGCACGTGAGATGAAATACTATTTACCTTAGTAACTGACATTGGTTTAGATATACAAGAACTGTTTAGACATGAAAATTATTTCAAGGGTGAACTTCAAGAACAGCTCGAATATATTGGTCGAATATACCACTGAAAAGTGATTTACAGTAGATTAAGGTTTTGATACAACTATTGAATTGCTGTTATCCTTAACAACGGACACTGGGTTCTGCACTGATAAATCATTACAAGCATTGTTTTGGCCGGGGGAATCGATTCGAGGGTGAAATCTAATGATTATATGAACTTGAAGGGTCGACTAGTTGTGCGTATTGCATTTTGGGACCGATCGATGAACAAAATGGCAAACAGGCCGCCATCTTGGATTTTGATAATTGAATATTGTTACCACTATTTCTCAGAAAGTACTTAAGCGATCTGCCTCAATTTTCATGAACATGTTACCCTAGGACCTTAAAATAAACTTTATTTACTTTACATCAATTACGAAACAAGCTATACAACTTATACAAATCACTTTCGATTGCCCGGATGTAAGTGTGCGAGGGGTCTTAGAGTGGGAGGAAACCCATGTGATCGGGAAGGTGACCCCTGACCTTTTCACGTCCTTGCCGAGGTTCGCTTAGGTGAAAGGCGAGTGGCTTAATCGATACACCACCCGATCACCACAAGGACCTTTGTTATGCATATTGCATTTTGGAACCAATCGGTCAACAAGATGGCCGACAGGTAGCCATCTTGGATTTTGATAATTGTTTGTTACTGCTATGTATCTCAGAAAGTACTGAAAGGGTCTTTTATAAATTTCATATGTAGTATGCAGTAAAAAAAATAAAAAAAAGTAGAGAAAAGATACTTCTTTCCATTGTCAGACGTAGATCATTCTATGTTTGGCGCCAATATCCCTCTGTGATCTCTTGTATAATTCAATCATATCTCTTCTGACTCTCCTGGAAGCCAGCGTTGGTGTATTTAGTTCCTTCAATATTTCTATGGTTCATACAATATGAATTAAGGATTAAAGAAGCAATAATAAACAAATGTATTTGTTTTTGATTTTTTAATATTCATTGTCTCCTTGTCTTAAGACAACTGATAAATAATAAGCCATCCTTTATATTGCAACAGTGAGTTGGCCTCAGCAGAACCCAGGATGAAAACAATAATATACATATAAGATATACAGAGCTAAGTCCTCGATAGCTGTCTATCTCTAAGCACTTTGTGAATGTATCCTGATATTGATATCATAAGTTTGATTAGAAATACATATATGTAACAATATTACATCAGCTGCTCTTGCCAAGGCACACAATCCAAAATAACAGCTCGCTTGAGATTCGCGGATTGTCCTTCTCTTGGCAGACAAATGTCAGTCTTGTAATAAACACACGGACAACTATTGGCAATATATACTTGTCTACAAAGTCTTGACCAAACTTCAACATTTTCTTTTCAAGTTTGGATTGAGTTTGTAAATATAAAAAAAATAATGATCGTTTTCTGATTATTTCAGACCGAGTATTTGTTAATAAAATGTATACATCGACAATATTTGAAAATATTTCTTAATGACAATAAATCAAATAGATAAATAACATTCGATTAATAATGATGATATTGCAAATCGTGTATCACGATTTCTTTTCCAATTAGAAATTATAATAAATTTATGTAATCTGTCATGTCAAATTCGTGTTATATTTATGCGATAATCACGACAAATCTTAAGTCATCATTTATGTGCATTTCAAAAAAAAAAATAAACTCATCAAATTTTTTTTTCATTTGCAAGAAATTAAAGGACGTGTAAAATGATTTCAATTTCAATTTATATAAACCCATATAACATTGACGTAAGCAACATTCTTACCTATGCCTGAAGTATTGGTATCGGTTGATTTTGACTAATGGTAACTTTGAGTACTACGTCACTGTTAACTTCAACTACGTCACTACTCGAGACATAAACTGAGTTATCACTAAGGCACTAAGATTGTCAGCGGTGGCCATGACAACGACTCTGTAAATATCCGGGCCGTGTGATTGTAAATGCACAATTGATTCCAATAGCGATGAGAAAACAACCCTTGTATATAATATCTTCATCACAATATTGCACAGATGCATGGATACAAAATCGTCATTTTTCGTGATGGAATTTTGCGTTAAACTACTGGTAAGCAATCTCGCTGTTGCATCCCTTTCCTCTCACTCTCTCTGTCGCACAAGTTCTACGTTCATTCCATAACAGAGCGTGGTTATATATCAATGTTATTTAACGTAGACTTTAACATTCGCATCTGGAATTGACGCGTAGGATTTATAGTATATAACCATATAACTATATAGCAGGTAATTAACTTCCTAATTTAATACAACGAGGACATGTAAATAGCATTATGCTTCAGTATAAATCAACTGACTTAGTTAACATGTTAACTAACAAACAATATATAATTATGAATAAATAGCACACAAATGTCTTCACTTTCACACCAGTGTTTCCTTCTCATAAGAATCATCGGCATTTTCTGCCGCCATTATTTCCCATTGTCGCCATTTTTCTCTCTCCCACGCGGAGAGACCTTTTGGCGGCGTTTGTTTAACGTCATTTCCGTGTCCACTTAACATTCCCAGAGGTCTCTGCTTTGTTTAACGTCATTTCCGTGTCCACTTAACATTCCCAGAGGTCTCTGCTGCGAAGAAGACACCTTGCGGCAGGACTTGGGTGAGTTCGAACCCGAGACAGGGGGTGTTGGAAGTAACCATTGGGATGAATCAGATCCCACAGGACTATTTGTGGATGAGGTATTTACAAAACTTCCTACGCTACAACTACTGTTTTGTCGCGCGTAATCCGGTTTTGGAATGGCAAGGCAATTGCTAAGGTTTTCAGAATGCGGCCGCTCTAAATGCGATGGTCTCTCTACATATTCAGAGCGAGGCCGCCTGAGTATCACTTCCGGGCTTGCGCTGTCCGACACTTTCACTTTCGGTACTCGCGTGCTGCTGGCTTTAGGCGTCCGTTGTGGCCGAGGACTCGGACTCCTATCAAATCGTAATCTGAACCGGCGACGTTCTCGCTCGGCATTCTCATTATCATTGTCGTTGTTGGAGAAGAAGAATCTCCGTCTCGTTCTAGGAGACATATTTTCTGCACTCTGTGACGTACGTAATGGCGGATGTAATCGTTGAGATGAGTTTTGGATGTCTGCCTCACTGCAGGGTGAATGTGGGATTGATTCCGTGTCGTCAAACAGACTACTGGACGTGGTGTCTGGGTCTGCATCAACACTATAATAACAAAACAAAACATGGATAGCAAAACAGAAACAGTCAGTCATGCATGAAATATTTTTGTTTTATGATTATTTAGTTCAAAAGATGATATATTTTATATTCAATAACAAATACAGATACAATGTAAGATTGAAGTACAAGATTTTGACTTTTGTTGATCGTTATTCCAACGCTTGATATTAATTTCATAATTTTTTTAAATATCTCGTATACGGTTGATATATGTCAAAATGATTTTGCAATGCCTTTTATTTTTTCATACAAGAGATCAAAGACACTTACCCTGCGTCGTTAGCCAGTTTTTGAAATATTCGATCAGCTACTTCTGGGTCCGACTCGACTATCTGTCTGAGGATGTCGTCGTACACACCAGCTGGTACCTAAACCGGAAATAAATCATCTAGAGATTAAATGGAAATCTGTCATGGTCAGAGCAGATGGCCTTGCTTCGTTATACAATTACTTTTATTGGTTCAAGATCAGTAAAGAATTTAGAATTACATTTTTGATTTTTTTTTATACTAAATATGAACAAGAAGAAGGTATATATCTAATACAATTTTAAAAAGTTGTGTACAATGTAGCTGTCATTCAAGGCAGAATCCTGCCAATACTGACCATGAATATAGAGGCGTAGTTGTCCACCATCTCCTTGACCACATCAATGACCTCCTTTCGTTCCTCGGCGCGTTCGATACTTTCCACCAAGAACTCTTTCTCGGTAGGCTTACATTTGTGGAGGATGTTCGGTCCGAACAACGTCGCAAGGTTATGGGAATCCATCTTGTTTCCCGGCAACTGAAATTTTTAATATTATACTTATTAAAGACAAACACATCATCTTATTGAAAGACAGACACTAGTTAGTTGTGCCAATCATGATGCTGAAGTTTGACATGGAGCATTTCTACATTTGTAAATTCTAAAGTTATATGTAGTTGTTAAAACGGTTTTTGGGATGTTTTTATTCGGGTCTTTTTTCTATCTTTCCTTTTTTTCTTCTTCTGTTTTTCTTGTGTGTGTGTATTTTTTTTAATTTTTTTTTTGTAGAAAATACTTTTTTATTAAACTTATTCAATTAATAAATAGTTATATCGTTTTTCACAATGGCTGGTCACCTTTCGTTTTCTGGGATGGGACAACGTTGAGCGTAATGTTCACTCTTATGTTTTAGGGTCAATGTTTCAAATAGGTTTGATCCCTTAGGGCAATACATTCTGGTGCGAATAATACACAAAAAGATTCCGACAATTTTCTAAATTAAACTTGGACTTGAGAATAAATCGAGGCCATGTTACGGCGAAGCTTAGGAGAAGTCGAATAAGAAGGTTTCCTCACAGCCGGTTTGGCATGCAGATTCGGACATTGTTCGAAAGTTTATTAACAAAATAAAGAGTACCGAACGTAACAATGGGCAGCTCAAGAGTCGATTATAATCGCTACCATTGTATTGTATTGAGGCGTTGCGGACGAATGGTTCCGAATGACATACTTCTAGATGCATTGTGATGGGGACGCGGCAAGAATACATAGACAATTTAAATGTCCAATACGTACTGAATAATGTCAGTTATACATAGATACAGAATTCGATGTGATGGCTTCACATGAATGACCCCGAACAGTTAATTATATGGAGGTATGTTAATTGCTAATAACTGTACAATTGGTTTTAATACAAAATACATAAATGTTGTTTTTATGTTTTCCGTTTTGGTGAATATATCGGTTAAATAAACAAGTCGTTTTGGATATGAAGAAAGCGTGTTGGATATGAACTTGAGATACAGTTATTGTAAAAGCTGACATATATACCGTGTATATATCGTTAACAATGGTGTAAGTCGTGTGTGCAAAACAGGTGACACTAATGTATTATCTTACCAACGACGTTAACGAGTCATGACGTAACTGAGTTTTTTTACCTGCGTCTCGGTGCGTTCTGCGATATTTTCGATATTTTTAGCACACGTACGCTCTATTCTTATCTACCCATCTTGTGTTTTTCTATACAGAGCCCAAACTAAAGCATGTATTTTTGTTTGTTTCCAAAGACGTATTGTTTACAGAATGTATTACGATTACAAATGCCAGTTTAACTATACAAGTTATGAGCATGTTCATGAGTACAAACATCTTTCTTATTTATAGTTTCCTTTTGATGGAGAACGATAAAGTATCTTTGTTAATTGATAGACAAAATTCATCACATAAGAATGACTGTTTTTGTTCTGTTGCATTTAAATATTACTCATTTGTTCTTTCGTGTGTCAATGTTATCCAAACATTAATCAATGTCGGATTCAGTTCAAAATGTATTTTGCTGTACGACTGCGTGAATTTGCAAAAGGTAAATCTGAATTCAATTTCATATGCTAATGGACCAAAGAGAAAAAAAGATAGAAACTAAGCATTTTTATAAATTCAAACATCGCAATTTAACTTTATTCATTCATAATTATTAATATGGTTCTTACCGCTTCGTTGTTCTCGTCGACAGAATCCGTGGAATGGGCATCGACATTTGACAGGAAGCTCAAAAGGGCGAACAAAGTGTCTCTGTTTGGAACCGGAAGTAAGTAGACTAGATATTTCAGCGACAGAATCTGCTCTTCAAACGAGGACAATCCTGTAAATAAAGCACATTTCATGTTAGGGATTTATCGCGTGTAATATGGTGAAAATAAAATAAATCCATTCTGCCTGCTTTAAATAATATTCTAATGTCATCAAATTAATTATTTTTGGTTATAATCTCTGATATTAATTGAAGTGGATTCAAGGGCCTGAACTATTCCGGAAATTGTGGAAATATAACTATTAATGTGACAATTAAAATTGATGTATGAACTAGAATAACTTATCAATTTATTGTCTGTAGTCAGAATAGGCTGCAATTATATATACATTTATACATACAAAATGTACAAATACTGTATATTACAATCTGTTTAACACACGGGAAGACCTTGGTTAACCTAATTACAGTTGAAAGCACACATGCTCCTGCATGTTTAAGAGTATTTGGTTCGTTTTCTTACAGTACACTGATAACATTTTACTTTCTTATGGTTTGATTTGAAGCCTTACAGGCAGTATTTTTTAATCCTGCATTTGTAATAATAAAATCTGGCATCACCGCTAAATGGACCTAGAATTTGACACACGGTTAAACGGTTGACTTTACACTGATCCTGCTTTATGGGCGGAGTTGAACAAAAGTATGTTTACGGGCTAAATTGGTGTGTATTGTCCAGCGTAATCCTACAAAACATGGATTTACGTATCGCACACAACAAAAAATATCGTCATTGTGTCCAAACTAAGATAAGTCTAGCTACACACGACAAGACAAAATTCAAACCGCTCCAAGGAATGTTTTGATGTTAATACAGTATGTTCAATGTTCCATGCTCCACTGATGTAGTTTGTAGGTTATTTAAAATGATCCATTTTGGTCACAACCTCAGGGGAAGCTTTAACCTCAAACATTTGACCAACAAGGCCGCTCCGTTTTTAATTCTAATTATATATTCACACTATGTCGCGTGTCAGTGTACTTTTAAACTTTAAACCTCAGCTGTTTATGGGATGTGTTACGTAGGGCAATATTTATACTGAGACCAAAACCTTTATATGTGTATATTGATATAATTTCTTTGCTGTCAATTATATTATGAATTAGGTGAAAATATAATTGTGTCTTTACCATTTAGCATGTTTGACTCCATCATGAAATTTGCTTAGATATCAACGTCGTTTTAAGTCAATAAATTAGGAACCGTTTTAGATACGTATACCGTAATTTTCAAAGAAAACAATTCGTTTTATCGTAATTTTAATATCATTTTACTTACGTCTCGTGGCAACCAAAGCCGAGTATAGGTCACGTGTGAGGAGCGGTTCCGGTAAATCCCGGAAATACTCTTTGAGCAGTGCCCCCACATCGTGTGGGTTATGGGACTCGTTTAATTTAACGTCCTTTCCACTGTCGAACTCTTCTCGAAGCTACAACAGAATATATAGAAATGTCTTTGAAATATTTCCTTTGCATTCTTGTTTGAAAAAATAGGTCTTCATCACATACAAAGGTCTACATCACAAAGGAAAGGTGTATGAACAATAACCTTCAATCTGAATGACAGAAGCTTGAGTTGGGTACCTTTCAATTCACTAATTATACAACTCAGTTGACTAAACATGATTTAAATACGACTTACACGGTTAACTCCCTTATTTTGACATACATTGAAATTCAATACTTTTGAAAAGTCAAGCCTTATATGTCATAATGACCTATTTAGCGTTTCTGTGATAAAACGGAAGTTGTTGTTGACATTTTTACTACATCTGAAATAGCCACTAATAACAAATATCACGAGTAAAATTATTCGAATTCATGAATAAATTCAACGCACCTGTTTTACTCTTTTCTTTGAGGATCCGACTCTAAAAATTCCTAAAACCCGTAACCCTGAAAAAAACAAATGTCGAAATAAAAGTAAGTGATATAAAAACGAAAGGGAATGCTTTTCTGATCCATTAACACGTGTCCGTCATTTGATCTGGCCCGTGTGTCCCCGCAAACGTGAGAATAATGATATATACCAAAGAGGATCGTGTCCCGCCCCCCCTCCAATGTGACGTGGCACCTGGGGAACCCATAAACCTATACACGATGACAACCCTACATTAACACACGAACCCTAGACCTCCATAACGACTTCAATTTCGTGTTTGATGACCCTTCTCTGAAATAAAAAGAGAAATTTTCCTTTTTTTGACTCGAACCGTATTTTACCTGACGCCGCCCCCCAGAAAGATTACCTTAGGTTGTATTGGTTGGGGTCCCAGTGTTAGGTCTTTGGAGAAAGATATGTTAAAATGAATCCATACACCATTTCATAAAAAAGGAAATTATATCATTTTTGTCATCTACTGAGAATTTATAAAATCAAACATTAGATTGCTCTCGAACTCACTAAAATACGCTGGTGGCAATTGATTCCTTTATCTTAAATTCCACAACTTGAATGTTGTTTTCATATACTTTTATTTGCGATGTCACTTGCTTACGTTTAAAACCGTCTTTTATTTCGCTTTGTAGTAATGGTACATGTATAAATAAATACGGTGATTCTGTAACCTAATCGGGCCACACTTTCTATATATACTCTCAGGTGTCCACAGGTGATTTAAGGTTTGGTCTTCAACAAGAGTAATGATAATTTATTACGACAATAAAACACTTACTATTTAAGCATAGTAAACATATTTGTGTGATGAGTCTAACGATCTGAGACAAGGTACTTTATAGTTGCTAATATTAAAGCGGTGGTTTTAATTTCGCTAAAAACGCCGGATTCATCCACATTCGCGAAAAGTATTCCCCGCGAATAACAGTAAATCGTGAAATTCTACACCCACGATATTTAACTACTAAAAAGTTAACATTTCTATGGACGAAACTCTTCTGATACCACATGGAGGGAAATGATAATAAAATGCATGTTTTGGCGAACACAAACCAAAACATATGTCATTTGAAGGACACTATAAACTATTCACATTGTTATGGACATGTTATATTAGGCAAATGCGTCAATTGGGTTAAAGACAAATTCTTGCAATTTGATGAGCTTATATCATGGAACATTATCCAATTCTTGAAAGTATATTTGACATGCTTTTGGTTTCTTTTCTTTAGTGAAATGTAATTTAAACTCGTGGATAAGAACGTTTATCATTTACAACTGTTCCTGATGACTTACCATACGTTTCTATATGTTTAAAACACGTGTTGACAATATGTGGCACTTGTGGTGACCCGGAAGTGTATTCCGAGTGTTCAGTGGGTAGACTCCCCTGTCGCGATGTGGATAGCGACAAAGCGTCCAGAAGACTAGAATTATTGGTGTTGCGGCTACAATCAGACTCCGACAACGAGTCGGAACTGGGCGCCCTCTGTTGAAAAAAAAATGAAATTTTGTAACTTCTTTACAATAAATAGTGTTTCCTGTCACTTTCTAAACACCAAAAGAATACAAAGGACAATTCACAAATGTTGATACGAAAGATGAATACGCACTCTGTTTGCACCCGGGGATAAACTTGACGTTCCATTTTCAGCAAGGTTGTCCAATGAATCATGAGACGAACTACTGGATTTTCTGTGAAAATAGGAAAAAGAACCGTCACTATACATTTATTTTAAATTATTAAATGTATAGGAAGTCCAATTTAATTAAACAAGGACTTGGGATTTTGAAAGCTTTAAGACACGTTTGATTAAGCTACCGTAAGAGTGTTGTTAAAAAGAAATATTTTTATAGTTGTTTTGTGTGTTTTATGACAGAATTAGAGGATACATTGTTTACACATTTTTATATCAGTTGTCTTTTTCATACTTTTGATAGTAAAATTACAGGGGAAAGGCGTCTAAGCAAAACTTGAAATGAGAGGTTTTCACCAACCTTGGCCCCCTCCGGTGGAGAATGACGTCATCAGACCTATCCTTTAAGGACGAAGCACTTTTGCGTTTTTGTAGTTCAGCATCGTTTGCTATACACTTAGCTAGATGGATTCCAAACACCATCCCAGAGGACCCATTGTCTGCAACATAACATGTCAAAATGAATACGATGACACAATATCTTATGCTAAACATAGTCACCCTACTTTCAATTCCCATTAATAAATATTGCACATCTTTGATAAAGTTTAAATGTTAAAACTTTGTCCTTTGAAGTTAGTGCTCCAAAATCAAAACATTCGACAATCCGTTCTTTCATCATGTTATTTAAAGTTATATGTGCCGTAACTGGGCATTAATTTTGACATGCTATAAGGTTTGATGAATAAAGCTGTAAAAACCATTCAAATGGCTTCAGATGACTTATAAACATTAGTTATAACACAGAAATTTTGTACTGAAAAATTGTTGTTTTTATGCCTTAAATATGTTTAAATGAAAACATACCTGCAGTAGTCACTTTATAATTAATAAAAACATTGTAAAAATGTGTAATGAAATTGTAGACCACAAATTGGCTTTATGGTCTCACCGTATGTACTCATTTCACTTCACTATTGATGCAAATAAATGATTTTTGGCAATACTGCCAACAATCATTTTCAGCTCTTGTTTGTACATGTAAAATTAAAACCTATGCATTGAAAGCACTGTAATTTTCAAAACGTTGGTAATTTTTGGAGATGAATAACCTATTAAAAGCTCATCTTGATTCGTGAGTATGGAAAATACGGCACATGTAACTTTAACTCAGTAACCCATTAAAGAAACATTTGAGCTCTTCTTAAGCAAAGACTAGAACAGTTCATTAAAGAATTTCAGGGATGTATGGGTTCCTGTCTTACTTGATTTGCTATATAAAAGGTCCTCTTTCGATAGATAAAATCAACATTACACAGACTGACAAAAAAACTCTTGTTTATGAAATGGTGAAGGATTTTTTATTTGTTTTCTTTTGGTATCATTTGGATTAAACTTCAATACTGTCACGGTTTTCGACCTTGACCTTGACCTACCTTGACTGTGGTCATTGTCCTTGTCCTTGACCTTGTCGATCAATGCACTAAGGTTTGCTGACCGCGCTCTCCGCGCTTTCGCAAAAGATAGGGTAGGTCTCTTATGCCGCCGTGTTTCTGTAGGCTCTACAAAAATAGAAATATGGAAATTTCAGATAAAGAAATACTTCGATAAAATAAGTGTTTTTTATTTCATAGCCAATTTGAGATGTTTCGATAGAAGATGTTAATGTAAAAGAATGTGTTTGAATGTAAATGCATTTTGGATGATTAATCAGCAAATAATATAAGGACGTGTTTCATCAGTTTCGTCACCGTCATGTAGTATCTAATTCACGCCGTCATAGATAATTACTATCACCCCTGGTGATGGATTTGTGTCGTATACGTCATCAACAAGCACAACATATTTTTGTGATACATCGACACACAAATATTTGTGTATCTGAGTGAAGGTAGGATTATTTCCGGACCGTCTCCATTGCCGCGTCATTAGGGATTAGAACACCCCCGGGCAGTCCCGACCCAGACTCCTTGGCGACGAAATACGGTACACCCAAAGGGGACATAATCCATCACCCGAATCGTCACACTACACCTTAAAGACACATAAACCGACAGCCCGGGGCCCCGGGACTGTCACATACCCGAGTCCTCGAGGTTACACAATACACATTTAGGTCAGAATTTGGGGAAATACACAAACACATCCTCAGGGCATCGAAATACACTAATTTGTCAACACTCAATATCGGTGGGGCTTCCCCTACTTGATAGTACCAGTGATTCCCCTGGGGGTCAAGTATCATATAAAAATATTATACTATAAACAGTACAGCCCAAGTGTCGCGGAGGTTTCATCGCTTACGTAATGCAAGATTCCAATAATAATATATGTCCTTTTTCATTTGTCATTTGTTTTTTTATCAAAATATTTGTTCCTTACTTTATTTAGTTTCTAACCAACCAATCTATTTGAGACATTTTGAACTATGAAAGATGCTCCACCGCTGACAAATGGTATTTTTTCACTATCAAAAACAGGAGCAGACAATTTCGTATTTTTCTTCAGTTACAAAAGTTTCTTACTTTTCACCATTATCACTATTGAAAAGTTTGAGCTTCTGATTTTACTTAAAGTTAAAAATATGAAAAATAATTAATTGCATCCCGAAAAAAATTCGTGTCACTATATCCTATATGGAATTAAGTACTCATTGCGCATGCACCAAAGGCGAAATAAATTATTTTATATTATTTTTTTGTGTGAATTAGACATATATATTCATGATCAAACACCAATTATCGTTCAACTGATGAATACCATTTATGCTTTGTCGGCGGTGGAGCATCTTTAAGTAATGTTGCTAATATTTATCCTCTGCTAAGTTCATTTTTTGCTGAAAACGCCTTTTCTGTATATTAAAAGAATGCGTTACACTAGCAGTTACTGAAAAAATCAGCGTAAACGAAAACTTGTTAGTTCTTTATCGTAAACATAGATTATACATGGAATAGAAAAATTGAAATTTATGTCAAGAAAAACGCCATATTTTACAAAAAAATTGCATGATGATGCTCAGTAATAACCCTACATTTGACATTTCTGATTAAGGCGTTTGGGTTATTTATAGTCGATTTATACATAACTGCACGTCATATCAAAAATACGCAGCGCGTTTGATGGTGTACCATCTATCATAATACGAGAACTCGGGCGTCATTTTTTCTGTGTGTGTGGCTTTTTGAACACAAAGAAATGTACTCTGCTAGAAATGAAAGGACGTTTTGTTACTTCCACAATGTCACTTCTGCACAAGAGTTATGAAACTCAACTCGCACAACGTAAATTACAGAAATTATATAAAACATACCGCCCGTCACTGTCAATAGCTATTTATATGCGTACGTTTCTGAGTTACATTCGCTCACTTAGTGATCCGTGACCGGAGTTATTTATCAATCGAATCAGACCACAAGAATTTAGAAAGGTATGGAAAAAATTTGTCCCACAACCGCAGGATGATATGTAGGTAGGTATGTAGGATTATTGGTAACACGGATGTAAGCTAAAAATGTCATCTATTTTTAGGATCTGGTATTTGTTAAGTAAATAACGGTCGAACAAAGAAAAGACGTACTACGCAGATATAAGCCTTTGTTGTTTATTTATTTACAGGTATTAGTATTTGTAACACATAGAACTATCTAAAGGGATTATTCAAAGTTTATCTTGTCTCAGGCGAATGCATTTATAGCACAAGCTCGCTGACCTACCACGTATATGCGCTCAATTTTTTACTCTGCAATTTTATCTCGAGATGTTTCCTCGCCTTTGTAAGTTTTGTGTTAACACCATAAATTATAAGTAATGAACTATTCATGAGTTCTTTTTGGCCAGGGTTCGGAGTAATTTTTGAGAAAAAGTGAAATCTTTAAATAACTTTTACATAAGAGTTATTCGATATTATTGTATTAATGCGAAGTCTATTACTTAACTCTTACAGCTGAGAGAAAATGAAGCGTGTGTGCAGGGAACGAAAATAAAAAAATTAGCGCAAACACACGATACCTCATTGTTATATTACTTCTGAACTCCAAGTTATGTTTTTCCTTTAAGTAAAATAATGTTGAATACGGTATCCCCAAGCCATCATACGATTGATGTGGTGTTGAATAACCTATATTTATTAACATAAACAAAATTCAATCAAGTCGGTATCGACCCCAGTCCTGGTTCAGTATAAATATATTCCACCTCATTAGATATCGCTAAATCAACTCGTTATGAAATATCGATGATAAAATTATGACTAATTCCTAAAGTAAATACCTTTAAAGTCGATCATACCTGTCTACGATAAAATCAACACGAAACCTTACACCTTTATATCTACACCTTAATTACTTTTGTCACGTGATCTTACAGGTGATAGGTGATATGTAACAGTGATAGCATCAATATCAATATGTTCACACGGTAATTCGAACTACTACGTACATTGGGTGTTATGAATTAAATCCTGATGCAACAATATCTCAAATTACAACATAGGGGTAGCACCAATGTGTCAAGAAAATGTTCTAACTTTTTGTATTGATCTGAGGTATAAGTTCATACCGTATAATATAAACGTCAAAACTCTTTGCTTATATTTGTATAAGTATATCAATACTTTTTTAATCCTTATATTTGTAATGTAATGTAATGTAATGTCATGACTTTTGAAAATAAAATATTATTTTAACTGAACTTCTTTCCTCCAACTGGTTAACTCGATAGAACATGTTTAATTAGAAATATTGGATTGGTTCTGACTTAACTTTTGTAATATTTTCTGACTGGAATGCTAAGAGTAATCGAATTAAGTTTTTTAAAAGACACTTTAGTCCGCATTCAAATACGAGGTCATCCTTACTAAATACCTTACATTTGGATTTAACGTAGAAAATGACAGCAATGTTAATCCCTATCTGAAAGAATACATGTCCTAACAGAGAGGGAATAAAATCAAAACAAATCAGAAATCTAATATCAAATCATACAATAATTTGTCTGATGGTCGTTTTTGTTAAGTTTGTAACAATTTTAGTAGTTTTTGATAGTTTATATTTTCTTACTACTATTTTGGTGGTGGATTTATTATGGTTGTTTTTAGAATTATTATATCAGAGATCTATAGTAAGGCCTTTTCTAAGCCCTTGGGTTGTATTTAAATCGCGTTACATAACACTGAAGGTTGTTTTCACTTGACATAGTTAAACAATTTCAGGGCTTATACCCAACATTCCGTAAGAGATCCCGCTTAGAGTAAGTATGGCACACCTCAGAGTTTGTGTACTATGGACTTGTTAACGGCCAAAGCCACTTCTGGCCACTAATACATGGGACTTATGTCCACTTCCGGTCACTAATACTTCTCAGTTAGACCATAAAACACCGACTGTGAATGTCTAAGTGTGTACCATGTCAACATGCTTGTCCGAGCACTCTACGCCATGTTAAGTACATATACATGTATTGTAGTGGAGTAGTCACTTTCTCTATATCGGAGTCTTCTTTTGCCCCACTGATGAACCATATGGTTCTAAGTAATACAGAACTAAACTGAATTGAACAATTCGCAGACTTCAAGGCATTTACTTGTTTTGACTTAATCTATACATTTTGTATTTAAGATACCGGTATGTTATCGAACATCTCCGCAGTGACATCAGTCTAGACAGGAAACGATTTATGTGAAATAATGTTATCCTAATTTGTACTTGTATAATTGATCAATAATAAATTTATTTAAATAAATAGAAATTCAATTGCAAAATACAAATATAACCCTACCACAACATGTAATTTTACATGTATTTCATACCAAAAATAAATTTAACATGCTATAATTATCCTATATATATATAAACATTTATCAAAACGTTGATTGATACGATTTGTAAGATTTTGTCAAAGAAAGTTTCAAAAGAGAAATTTGATTGATTGATACATTTATATTTCGATGAACATCAGTGAGAAATTTATTAGATTTATGAGACCATTGACACATGAAATGGGCATTCTTAATGTTTGAGGTCAATTAAGGCAATATATCACCACCCATACATTAACAAATACAAATTAACAGTCCTTCGTGAGAAATATTATTTACTTTGTATATCCCCACAATTCAATGGGCATTCCATTATAATATCTGCTCATGGGTATTTGTTCGGAAAAGGGGAAATTGTTATTTATTTTCCCCGAAAAACACGTGAGTTATAGAAATAACCGAAAGCTTTAATTTGTAGGTCTGATTATGTATGTCAACTGGATTTGTTTTATTACAAAATTTCGTTTAACAGTGAACAGTACGTATTAACAGTATTGATAAAGATTTTATTCACTGTTATTTATTAGTCTCAATATTAATATCACTTCCGATAGACAACAAATTGGGACAAAATCACAAAATGAATTAGCTATTGCTTTGAAACCCAGTCACAGTCACTATAGCCTGTGAAACAAACTGTCTATACTTTGAAGTAGAAATAGGAAGTTGTAATCATGAATAGTTCAATATTGAAATGATCCAAATTCATCGCCATTCACATCCAACGACCAATAGAAATAGACAGAGGGTCGGTCGTTAACCCTAGATTTATTAAATGTTCCTCATTAATTGTGAATCTATGTAAAATAAACCCTGATATAAATACCCCTTCTTTATTCATAGTATACGATAAACATGCATTGTTCCATACATCGACCAATAAACATGCAAGGTGTTTTTTTTATTTGTTAACACTTGATGATGAAATATAACCTCGAATATCCTCAACATAGTAAATAAATTCAGTAGGGTCAATTTGTCAACAATATATCATATAGAAAACAAGTCACAATGAACAGATATTCTACCCCATAGATCAGAAAGTCAATTGGCACTCCGGGAACGATGATTAATGGGTAGATTTAAAGTTCATTTATTGACAACAACAAAACCAGATAAAACTGCCATTTACGCATGTACGCTAAAATCATTGACCGTTTGAGTGTAGGCACCTGTTATCAAAGGTTCCGTCAACATCGACCAATAATCGACAAGGCCTAAATTAGTCCATACTATCCCATACTCTCGTTAAGAAAGATTAGGACCTCCGATGACTTGGTTATTAATTTCACCTCCCATTTAAATGTCAAGACGCAAAAGACGATTTCTATCAGGTTAACGTTTGATATACTGACGATGTAGAAAACTAAAGAACCAATTACCATACATACTTTTACATGAAGGTTGTAAGACTGTTTAGTGATGGAGACCAAATAGTTCTATACTAGCAGTCTAGTACTTAGAAAAACAAAAGGAAATTAAGATCTACAACAGGAGTTCAAAAATACTTTCATTGTTCCATAAAGGCCTAAAATAAGGAGACGCCGCATTCACTTCCATTGGATCAGGAATGATAGCCTGGCGCCCCTGGGAGCCATATAGGGACATGGATTTCCCTTCGAGAGTAGGTGTGATTCGCTAATGTTCCGTTATCTGAAGCCAGATCCGTTATAGGCTCCGATCCGGCGATTTAACACGTGATTCCTAATGGTCAGTGGTCAGTAACAACACCAGATGACCATCAGTCAGAATAAATACATAGTATTTTACGTGTGTGAGTCATACATGTAGGCATTATTGCTTGACCAGCTCTGGACAATACACAGATAACTTCTGATGTACAAATAATGTATAAGGCAAAGAAGTAAGGTTCCCGAGCCATCAAATAGCTCCCCAGTACAGCAATTTGTTCTCTGGTCTCGGAGCAATCGTTACTACGCTAAGATAATGTGAATATGTATTGACATTTATCAATAATACATTAGGCTTAACATTTATTTATTTTCACTTTTATAACGGATTAAACATTAGCCTTTTTTTCTGAACCCAGACATAGAGATTTCCACCATGCTGACAATATATTATTCAAACTCACCTTATACAGCAGCGAGAATGGGGCTACAAACTTATTTGCAATTTGTATTTTATTTACATGTAAATCGCAATATTTGAGGTGATCGAATAGTCGTGCTGTTTTTTTCTTGGGTAGTGTTCAGAAGGTAATGAACAGTGTGGAATAACTGCCGAGAATCAATTTCCACATTTAATTTAAACCAATAACAATGGTCAATAGACTTTTGATCGACCTTGTCGGACACGCACGACTTGACCAAATGATGACCGGAAATGGGTTCATGTGAAGAATATTTTCCCGATAAAACATAGTCTAGCTAACATTTATCGCCGGAATTATCGATAAGGCTTAACGCGAGTATTTATATAGGTATGTTTTCTGCACAAATAAATATAAGCGGAAATAGCTTAGGACTAGCTTATGCCTTCATGTATTTTCCAAATAAGGTAGTATGGCTACAGGTCTCCTGTAAGTGCGATAACAGGGATAAAGGATTATCTCTCCAATCCATCAGGGAGACAAGCTTTACTTGATACAAATAGCAAAGAATGGGGTTGTGTCTTTGTTTGGGTTATATCGGATAAATTTACGACACGAATTCAACCAAGTGCATCCTGGCATACGTAGCAACACAGGTCTATATTTATGTTTGTTCTATAGAAGATGTATAAATACTGTGTACATAAAAATATATTCAATACCTAAAATGAGCCCATTTATTAATATTATTGATACTTATCATATTAAAACCCTGCATTGCGGAACGTTACAGCACGTTTGCTTTATCATTAAAGTTTGCTTTCTGAATTAGCTGATATTGTTCCGGTGAGAAATCGATTTCATATTAAGCTTATTTAATATCAAATGAGTCTTTGATCCTACTCTTGTTTCATGTCTCAATACATAGGCATACATAAAACGTCTTGTGTTCGTTTTGTAAATTAAGTCAATTCGCTATTTGTGCTGAAGAACACATTATCAGTCGCCGTAGTAACAGAATCTTTACAAACAATAGTTATGTGGGTCTGTTTACCTTTGTCGCCATCTTATTGTCTCTGGGCATGTCTTTAATGCTCTGTCCTTGATGACATGTTCGATAGGAGTGTCGGACTTTGTTTAGAATGTCGCGTCGTGACAATAAAAAAATCATCCCTATTTCACCACTTCATGAAATTTGAATCTTTGTCAACGTCACATGTTTTGTTTACAAGCAAACAATAATAGTTTTACAAAAAGAGTTTCTGTACTCGTAACTCCTCCACAAAAAATACTAGAGGTTTTAGTACACCTAAAAACCGATACTATTTAGTGTTACTTCGGGTTGTTCGTTATGTCCCATATCAATATATTCATATCATGTGGTATCAATGAAAGGTAGACGTTCTAACATTATCTCTGAATCTTACAGAGCGATTTCTTTCAAATTTATGCTAGAGACAAGACCTAGAATATTGAATATGGTGATATCTAAGTCACAGAGCTAAATATCAAATTATAGATGAAACGAAACTGGCCTCCTGAGTAGCGCAGTAATTTTAATAAAAAACAATTTCTATTCCTTACCTTTAGGTACCGTGACGTTACACCCCAATCCCATGTCCTGTAGTTTTGAGAGAGCTATTTTCTGCAGCGCAAGTCTTTCCTTTTCTGTAAGTTGGAGTAATGAGGTAGGTTTGAGCACAACCTTTCGCCCGCTTACGCTGCACCATGTACAGTTCTCCTGCAAAAAATCAAATTAAAGACATTTGTTAAAAGGACTGTAGGCGTAACCATCTAATTAACATTTTAAACAAAACTTAAAGAGTGAAACCTACAAACAAACAAATAAAACCAAAACTAAACATGTACATTGTAGTGTGAAAACAAAAATGATTCCAAATTATATGTTCATGTCATCAACATCATTGTCATATACCTCTTGGAATTAATATCGTATTTTGTATTCATGCATGCCTAAGTATTCTTTTTTTATGTCATGCACACTTTATATTCCAAAAGTGTGAATTGGGATTGTATCTCTATTCAAACATAATCTTTCGGGTCATATTGGTTCGTTTTGGGGATTCTGGTCATAGGTTTTTGACATTGTTTTCCATATCCCTATGTCATGTTGCTAAGAAGACGTGAAGGCCATTATGATTGACTATTGAAGCGATTAGAATTTTAGGAAATATCACTGAACGCCTATAGTACAACAAATATCGAACTCCAAACACGTTCGTGAACTCGTGCACGTGACGCGCTGTCAAGGAGATGTCGGAAGTTAATCCTTTCGTGATATACAAACGCCCTCTACAGGAATGTCACTGAACCCGGAACACAAAAAAATTGACAAACTGATGCACAGACAATAACACACATTGTTCATGTATATAGGTATGTATATTAATTAAAATGTTCACACCGACCGCTACATGACAACGGCATGTTACATGTGTGTTACACATGTTAGAGGGAACACGGCTGGATGACGATGTCTAATTTCAGCAGTGACGCGTTCTAGTCGAGTGATGATAGTTATAATGTGTTTGATGGCATGTTAACATCATTGAAGCTGATCTGTTCAACAGTTAACGTGTTTTGTAATCGTAAAAGGGCAATAAAAACGAGTCATCTTCTCCGTCCTGTTATAGAGCTGCGGGGACTATTTCAGGGCGCTCGTTTCTTTTTATAGCCAGAACATTAAAATGACGGAGCGACACGGTCCCGGCACTTCGTACATAATTTACCTAATTTGGAACATGAAATTATGTAAATGGTCAGCGACTTCAAAGAAGACGTTTTGATGGCGGTTATGAATGTCTTGGTGTCAGAAATAATTCGATCTTATTTGTCCATGTATTAGCCTTAAAGTTATGATTTAATATTTTGTACATTTCCCTTGAACTCATTGGAAATTTAAAGAGGAGTGTAGAAAAGTTAATGAAGCCTCTACCTGTTTGTTTCAGCAATAATTTAACTATTGCGAGAATGACCAATTTGAGAGTTTAATTTTTTATGCAGGGACAAAATTTCCCACAGAGCTGGAGGGTGTGAATCACTGTAATCTTGACAGATGATGAATCTGACGTCATTCTGTACCCCCTCCCCTCCCAAACACCCTATAGGATAACTTATCTATCCGTGGAGCGAATCTCTATAAAACGTTTCTCCTTATAACAAAACCAGAGATTTCTCACATAAAATTATACGGACTTGTGCACGCATCATCTGTGTTTTTTACTCCGCAATCGGAGCCAGAATTGATGAAGGCCCGTGGGAAAATAGCTGAGATTTGTACATATAGCCGTCAGACTGATAAATCAGATAACGAGAATGCATACAATATCAACAATTGTTATCAACCTGAAGGTCAGATAATCAGACATGTTTACACGTATCTAGTATTTAACAACTGAAATACATGCATCTTCATTGAGTTAATAGTCTTATGTTGTTTTGTGATTTATAACATAATTCGACTTTTACTAAGTCGGCTAAGTCATTAAATATTTTAATTTATGACATTTATTTATATGACCATTGTGAAATCAGGATCGTGTCAACGAGATGACGCCATGAAGTAAAGATGGCGGAACAAAATGGCTAACGTTTGCTATTAGATTTTGATATTAAGCATGTTTATAAAGAAACATATTTTGTATTATCTTTTTTTTTAGATGTTAGATTTTACCTGAAAATTAATGATACTTGTCTGGAAGTTTTAATTTTTGCTCGTAAATTAAGGCATCAGACATTTATTCAGTTACTAGTATGAGAAAAGTGATAACACTTATAGTGTGTTATTAAGGAATGTCAAAACGATGGTATGTTGATACAAAACTTCCCATTCAAATTGACGCAAAACATACACAAATTTCAGGAAACCCCGTAAATTTTAAGATTTGGATTTCTCTCCAAAACTTGTGAAATACAGGTAGATCTCACCAAAATTTCAGGTTCTGAGATAAACTAAACTTCTCCTAAAGTATGATGGTTATTTTTGGTACTTTGGACAATGGTCAGCATTTTTGTTTTCACGAGAAGGTGGGCTTGACCTCTCTGGACCGCTACCGCGTGGGAGATAGATTTAGACTCTGCCGGAAGGTGGGCTTACCCATGATGGCGGATAAGGATAAGCTACCAAAGAAAACAACTGTCGTGTTTTTCTTTCTGGCATTTTAATGAATGAATTGTATATGTTATTTGGATACACATACATTCTTAATATATACCACCACTTGCGGCCTCCCAAATCAGGGGCAAGCACGTAATCAAATATGGTTTTCACGGCCCGTCGTATCAACCCAACCATATAACAATAAAGAAATATTCTTTGAAAAAACAAGATTTGATAACAATTGTGAAATGATTTTTCATTCACAGTAAATAATTGTTTTTATAAATCTCAGGATTGGTCTTTACTAGATGTATATTCGATTGTAAGTTCTTGGTAAAGATCGATAGATGTAAATCACAAGTGTGGGTCCCTGGGATAATCCTTTAAGTAAAGCTATTTTGAAGAATTAATGAACACGCCTTCACATTGAAGAGTTCCTCTTTTATCCATTGTATTACCAACACTTCTATTACACGAAGATATCTCAAGGTTTACATTATTCTTTAAATGGCTGACGAGCGATAAGTCAAATTGCTAACCTATTCAATCATATATTCGCTTTATTCGTTGTTTGTTAAAGCTTTGTATGGTTTATCTAGTCGTTTGTTCTCTACATTATTTCTCCGGAGGTAAATATCCACATACACCAAAAAATGACGTGAAGTCTGATTGTATGGGTCTATTTCATACTCTACTGACATCCGCTCAACGACTTACAGAATCTGACTTTGAATTTAAATTAGTTTAAACATAATTCTGACTATAATTGGAGGTAATCGAACTCTATACTTTAACGACAATTTAATGGAACATGTGACTCATCGATGATGTTCAGTCCTAAATATAAAGTCGGTCTTACAAGATATAGAACACCACTCCGATAAAGAAAACGAAAAAAGACACTATAAATGAGCACGAAAGCTGAGTTTCTGTAACAATGGGACAAGATTTATACCAACGTTTCCTATTTTACTAGAAAATATCCAAACAAAAGATCCTTTCTGTTTATAAATGTTTACATAAAAATGTTGAATTTTGTTCAATCTACTATAAATAGTATCTGGGAGCGGTTTAAATGAAGATGACATCTAGGAATGTTTTTACGTTGCTCTGCCTCAAATCGTCTTTCATTTCATTACGTTTATGACATGGCCTAATGTACCGGTACGGAATGTCGTTGAAGTTTTAATTTGTTAGAATTGATTGGATTAGAAAGTACAAGGTACCCCTACATACTTATTTGTGATACAATTCCCATCCCTCAAAAGTAAATGATAGAATAGCTTACGATTCGACACCTGTATTAAGCAATCGGCATTTCTCCCTTTGAAACATTGGCGAGAAATATCTATTTTGATACTTAAGTTAACAAACTGGTATTAACTTACAATAGTGTGGTCTAATTGGAAAATTTTGATATTACAAACAATAACGTCACAGCATTTTACGAATTTGCTTACAATATGGAACATCTTGATACTTAATTTTAAAGAATACGGTTATTCTTCATTGGGAGATTTCGCTAAATGTAATTGCGTGAAAATCAAACTGAAAACGTACAAATGCGATTTACAAACAACTATAACCTAGAAGCAAACAATCAAATTGTAATTGCCAAAATTACGAAACAAATATGAAGAATTCTCAGTGTTAATACTTGTTGCTGAGATTTTGACAATAAAGGAAATGAATTGGTGTCCTCTTGCCATATGTCGTATGAAAATAGAGACAGTCTGTTGCACAAAGCGTTACAGTCAACATCGCCATTAAAAACAACAATCAAATGACTAAAAATTACAGTCTTCTCGTGAAACTGACAGAGGTGGACTGAGCGCATTGATTATGTCATCATTTTGACAGGTAACTCTGCAGATACCTGACGTGTTGCGATCACGTAGATAACGTCACGGAGGCTGAATGTGCAACAGCCCGTGTCAGATAAATACTCATAATGTGCACATCAGTTTCATCAAGATTTCATGAACCGTTTTATAGAACTCGGGTAGAGACCGACAGGTGAAAAGCGAACAGTACATTTAAACAAACTTTCAGATTTACAGGTCAGGCTACACAACATTCCTTTATGATATTATCTAGACATGTCTGTCTCTTTTCATAAATGAATATATGTGATTAAAACATGGCGTGTCGCATGCTTAAAGACAGAAAGCAATATGCCATCTGTACGATCTTGTTCAATATTCTGTATCGTGAATAAACACCAGATACGTCTTAGATAGTGATCAGAGAAAGCACTGGTGAATGTAGACTCGTATTTAGGACTTGTCTACTGCAGAAAAACATTTATAGGAATGTGTGTCAACATGTTGGGTAATTTGAAATGAAAATTTGAATTTAAATTTTAAATGGATTGAACCAAATTCAATTGCATATGAAATTACATTGTTAATGTCACGATGAATAGACGTTTAGCGAGTTTTTAGAAGTTGTTTTTCTTTCTTCTTTTATTATTTACATTAGCCTTTTATAAATTGTACAGGCATTCAATAAGATTTTTACATGCAACCACATTAGTTTATAAATATAATGTGTCTTGGTATCATAACATCAAAGTAGTATGTGTCGTTCATTGAATCAAGTTTGCGAAGATCAATAATCATATGAATGTGGATGGAAATATTTCGACAACAGAGTCTATACATATTTGCATGCCAAGCTGATAATAGTGGAATATCAAGCACTGTATCTGCACTTTTGATGATATGTACCATAATTTGATAAAACAAATCTGATGCAAAAATCTATGTTTACGTTGCATGTCAGTAAATGTTCCAAAATGAAAAAAAAGTTCCATAGTAATTTTAAGATGATTTAACAATTCATGGTAATGGTTATGTAGCTATAAGATTTGGTTTGTATGATAAGAAAGGAAGGGTAGATACAACGGAACCCTGTCTCATCCCGATAGATCATCTCACCTCATCACAGACCCCTTTGTATGGACACAAATAAGCCGGCTAACTATATAGATTTGATAATAATGTATACATTGACGTAACCAACCTTCAAAGAAACGGGGTTGTTTTCTATGAAGAGGCTTTTTGTTGTATAAACCAGTCAATGTAACAGGATCGTGGGACAGTATCGGTCTAACAGCCACTGTCTATGTCTTATCCCATGGCTCATTCCTTTTTTTTATTTTCTATAAATAAAATCTGTCTGAATTACATCACGATTACCATTTTATTCTACAGAAATTAAATAGCTTGTCTGGAAGCTTCTCTCTTAACCGATAGATTGTCATTTTCGAAATCAGGCCATGTTTCACTACGAAATAGGTAGAAGAGAGACGGGAATAAATATCCCGTTTGCCTATTTCCGCATTTTTTTTTCTGATTGGAAGTTTCAGATACGTAACAAGGGATTTCGAAACACTGCGGGAGTGACCTTTTGGCCCCGGGGGTGTCTGGAATCTCGTTCATCGCGAGATAATCTGAGATTGTGTCACCAGCTGGTTGTCTGCTAGACACCGTTCAGACAATAAAAGGGATCAGACTCGGAAGAATGCGTGTGTTGGACGTGTTAGGACCCCAAGGGGCTAGCGGATCTATTACCAATATAAATACCTACTAAACGAACGGACGACACCGAACCGTTACCAAGCTGTTAACACGTAGCTAATGCCGTAAATAAGTATATAATGTTGTAATAGGTGTCACAATAATGTCGTAAATTTGGGTGCGAGAAACAACCATTTTGTATTTGACACCTGTGTCTTGAGCAGATCGTTTGATGTTATAGAGAAATGGCGTTGTTGCTATTGTGCAACTGCGTGACGCCAAGCGTGTTCACCGGGAGAGAGAAAAGTCCTATCGTTATATTCCCCAATGTTGACAGAGTATAGAAATGATTAAATGAAACATAAATAAACAATCAGAACACAATAAAATAAATCTTTATCACCTGACACACCACAGTTATTCTAACGACGTTACCTTGCTGTCAACAACTACGTACGAACTACGACGTCTCTTTGGTTACAGATATTACAAAGTTTTCGAGACAAAACATTTGTCTAAGCCTTCAAGAAAATTCATTAATGGTACACTAGTAAATGCGCACATATTATTAAGAAATGTGGCGCGTTTGAATACAAACCAATACTATACTTTAATATATCTTGTTTCTAAGCCTTATACCAAAACAATACAATCGTTGCTTCTTTAAGGACTTGATAGTGCAATATCTATAACAAAAGAAGCAGGATGGTCTAACTTTTTATAACGAATTGTTACCGTCTGAAGAAACAGGAACTGTACACCACATTTCTGGCAGACGACATGGATATGATGACGTCAATGCGCGTGAATAGACAAAAAGCGTTCTGTAGACCACGATTGCTGTGTTGTTATACTCAACTTCCGACAGTAACGAGGGAAACTTAACTTCCGTTTTATGTTGTTTACCTAAACAATACTTTTTCTTTCCATCCCATTGCTTTTTATTTGCCAGAGACTACGTTCATATCTGTTTTCAAGTTTACTTCTATCCTCTCACTGTGATGGGAATGATATCATCATTGAAATAGCAATGTCCTGGGCCTAGTTATTTTATAAACATCCATATTTATATGTATTATTCAAAGATTTTTATGTCTGCATGGTACGTATTGAAATGAGCATTATTCATCTGCTATGTTTGTCTTGATTTCGTTTAAACTAGTAACTGCATAGACGCCAATATTGATTCATAGATAAAATTTTATAACAAATACCTAAAAATACTCACAAAGCACAAGTATCAAATACACTATATTCACATTATCTTTTTCTTAAGATTTTTTTTATTTGTGAAAATAATTTCATTCATTCATGATACAGCACGTAATAAAATCATGCTCGTACCTGACACCTTTGTTAGAAAATTCATATTCGCATTGAACCGCAGTGGGACAAGAGCATCTCCTTGGCTAATACCTGTATATATTACATAATGTTTATGTCTTTCAACTGTATGATTTACATCTGTTAAACTAGTTCATCATTAACTCACTGATCAAGGCCAGTACATACGAATTGTCATAAATTCAGTATGTTTTTAAGAATAAATGAAAGGGAATTCGTGTATCTATGTGAATACGCATTCCTTTATATCACTGCTAAATCACGACCAGAATTCGCTCCATTCATACCTATCGTATACAAAAGGATTGTCTATGTGTCTAATTAATTGATGTTTACCAATCATCTATCAAATTCATTGATTTTTCCTACGTCACCTGGACCCCTCCCGACCAGATGGTTCATTTAACATTTCACCTTCCGCGTATAACATACACCTTCATAATATACATTTGACATGAATATATATCTTAAGTAGCTTACCTGTTATGATTTTTACCTGTGTTGGTTCTATAATCTCCTACAAGTCGAGGTCACCTCTGTACGTTTTACAAGTTAATGGGATAGGCTGTTTTTTCCAACAATCTCTCACACACTAAAGTCTCGGGTGATTTAGCCCTGATAGCATTATAGTGGGAAAATATGATTATCATTACTTGTGAACGCCCCCTGGGCAATAAGTGCTTTTAAACACTTTTAGTTGATGTATTTCAGTGAAAATAACAGTAAATTTAGATGAAATGATCCGAATTTAACGATACTTACATGTAAACCCGTTCGTTCTCGCTCGTTAAAAGGTATTTTTGTGTTAAGTGAAAAGTGGTGACACACAAACTCCTTACTATATCATATATGTGAAATTGAACGTAACGGAAAGCAATCGTATTCTATCTTAACACCGATGTCATGGTAAAATCATATAAGTATTTCTCAAATTGATAAGTTTGGAGCTGAGGTTTGGTACAAAATAGAAAAAGTTACAGAAAAATTAACGAAAACTTTAAGTGGCCTTGAGTGGTGTTCTGGGTGCAGATACAGTCATGATTAGCAAGTTCATTTATAAATAATCAGAAAAAATGTACGGTGATCATGAGGCGCGGTCAGACATACATATAGTATACGTAGTCATGGTTACAGTTCCGGAATGACTGTCCGAGTCGTGCTTTTACTTGTTACTAAACACGTGTTACCGGTCCAAACTCACAAGGATTTGTCATTATTTCACTAGGTAGATATGCATCAACAGATCATCCTAGCGCGAACTAAAGTACAACGTCCCGTACATCATTTTAGAAAAGACACCATTTCCTTCTACTGCGCATGCACGGTTGCCTAGAGCACTAGGACTGCTACCATTACCTAGGAAACCCGGAGGTCATTTGACCGAGAAAGCTCATCAAGCGTGACCTGTTGACGTATAGTGTATTCTGGTCAATGTGAAGCTCCATCAATCTTCGCCATGACACATAATCCCGATACATACGCCCAATTTTCCCGCCAAATTTTGTTTGACCTTAGTGTTTGACCTCAAGTTCCTCCAGATTATTGCTGGAGATGATTCAGTCTTCTTTGATCACGTAAACATGGCGGACGACGGAATCGATGACTATTCGTGTAAAAAAGTGTGGAAGGTAAACAACTGTACATCACGTGTGTCATTAGACACAAGATCATCAGCTACCTGGTAAAGAATTGCTCTGGAAACGCAATTGTGCTTTTGCATTCATTGTTTACGTACAATTACATCTCTCTGCAAATTGCTGCAGTGCCGCTTGCTAATGTCCGTAATTGCTAAAACACATTTCAGGCATAAATGCATTTCAACGTTTCATGCGATGTTGTTCAACTAATACGAGTTTACGTTGATTAAATGTGAATACCTGTTTTGTGACAACTATTTTTATATTTTTTACTATGGCATGGAATGAATACAATGTGAGATACGCTATTTATTTTTAGTAAACATGGTATATTACATTACAATGAAACAGATACACGATCTAAATCAACGTTTTATCAGCATTTCATAAACTGACGTTATATAGTATTAATTTTCTAGGTTTCAAGATATTTTCAATTTTATCATCATCAGTATGCTAAGATCGCTTTTGGATTATGATAAAAACCTCAGAATGAGTTTTCTGTAGTACCAAAATTTTTTCAGAATATCATTTTAACCATAAAATGATCTTGACATGAACTCTGAGTGTTGTATTGTGACAAATTTTTGCATAAGTATTCTTTCTCCATGTTTGTCAAACTGTTAAAGATGCTCCACCGCCGACAGAGCATAAATGATATTCATCATTTGAACAATAATTGGTGTTTAATCGTGTATTTATATCTCTAATTAGCACAAAAAATATATATAAAATAATTTATTTTGCCTTTAGTCCATGCACAATCAGTAGTTCATTCCATATAGGATATAGTGCCATGGATTTTTTTCGGGATGCAATTAATTTTTTTTTTAAATTTTGACTTGAAGTAAAATGAGAATCTCAAACTTTCCGATGGTGGTAATGGTGTAAAGTAAGTAACTTTTGTAACTGATGAAAAGTACTAAATCGTCTGCTCCTGTGTTTTGATAGTGAAAAAATACTATTTGTCAGCGGTGGAGCATCTTTAACGTGACTTTTGTCTGTTATCGTATATCATATCGCCTGTCTTACGACAGTTACGCTAATAGCTGAAATTGATTCTCTTATAAGTGTTAACGTTTCGAAACAGATATCTCCAGATTTAAAAGAACTTTTCTACACCTAAGTCACGAAAGCCTACATATGGCATCTTTCCATAGGACCCATGCCCTTATTCGCTAATTTAGGTGAAATGTTCCATTGAAATGTCCTATATTTAACAAAGTTTATGATAATTTCAATAATTTTGGAAAGAACTACGGCTAAACATTGAACTCATTTCCATGTTTAAGGATGTATGTCAACCATAATTACAAAATTACATGGTTTTTTTTTCTATATTTGAATAAAAAAATGAATAATTCATTTGCCTTTGATATGTTAATTGAGCTTCTTCTCACCGCTAATACCAACCTTTACAAATAGTGGATCGGTATCGGGTTAAAAACTTTAACATTACAAAACAATTTTCTGCCAAAAACTACTCGAGGGAAAAACAGGTTATTCCCAGGGAAATTTAAAACCCTCAAATCTCATTATCATAACAGCCTTCACAGTTAGGTTGTACGAGCAAGCGTGTAACAAAATTAAAAACTAATAGGTGCTGACCATCTATGCAGAAGCTCTGAAAGCAGTGGCTCTCAAAGAGTTAAAGATATCGTATTCAGGTTAGCAATAATGCCATACTACCGCAAACAAAACTTGCCTTCTGCTACCGGTATTACGGACGAGTCTTACGAACACTCGGTATTTGTAGGAATTTAAGTCTAATGCCACTTTGACATGGCACTGTGAGAGTTTCAAAATACATGTCAATGGTGAAAATGGGGGCAAGCTGACCTAAATCGCTTATGTAGGGACAATATAATACTGGGTACGACCACAGCGGTAAAACACATTTATAGTGTATGGCACATGGACGACACGTAGAGACTGACACTGCCCATAAACTCACTGAAGCTAATATAACAAGTGTCACTGTGGTAATATCGTACACCGTGTATAATATATACAATGCAAAAAACCGTCAACGTCACTGAATATTATATTTTAATGCCTACTCCCCAGCTTCATCTTTGTCAATGGCCACAATTTTCCCCCCAAGTTCTTCCAAGGGTGACCGCTATCAATTCCCTACCCTACCCTCCCTTCGTCAAGTTTATATATATAATTATTTATTAAAGTGCACATTCTATGGGTTGTTTTTTTTTGCTCGGAGACGTAATGTACATCCCTTTGTTGCTGCTTTTTCTCGCCAACACATTATTAAACGCTGTTGCTGTTTTGTATTCAGACACCTAATGTAATTGACACCACCTTTTATTGTCGGACAAATCTGCATAAATATGATTGTAGCAGATACACCACGCGAGCAAAACATGCTCAAGAAGTGTTCACAAACAACAGCGCCACAGTCCCCCTTTCTTTACTACAAAGAAAATAGATACATTGTTTCCATTGAGGATCCGACCTTGAAGTCGGGGAACATTCCCGCACGCGAGATAAGTTTTTTGATAACAACATGTCTTTTAGTTTCGCTTCTAATTGACTGTGACATAAGCGACATTTCCTACATAGGCTCTGACGTCACATAGATCCCTATCGAGAGCTTTCCTGTTTTTTAGTCTTTCTTAAATGACGGAGAGTCAACAAGAGTTTCGTGCAAGATTCATCTTCGTAAAGAAATCACACCAACTAAGGATAATACGATTTCATCAGAGGTTGGTCTGGAGCCGACAGGGTCCGCTCTACTGCAAAACCAATGCAGGAGAAGAGACTATGAATTATTCACGGCTGATTACTAATTTTCATTCTTAAAATGTTTGTTATATTAAAACATGAAGTAGGATAAGAGATATTTACCTGGTAAGGCGAGGCGACAATTTAATTGCATATAAATGCCTAAGGTGTCATTTTCAAACGTCATTGTCAGGAATCAAATTAAAAAAATGGCGACCGCATGTATTGTAATTTGTTGCCTTAAATGGTTAAAAGTCACGAGAATATCTTAGCATGACACTGATTAAACTGCGTTATCATTTACAATATGATATCCACAAAAGAATTCAAAATTTAAGATAGCAATCAGATATATAAAGTTCTATATCCTATAGCTTTAATACACGAAAGTGATACTACGTATATAACAAATTTAAGATGCGGAAACGGTATCCAAAACTTTTTATTAGATAGCCACATATGAACATCTGTTGGAGAGAAGATGAAATGAACACCGACTTCCGGCGATTAGCACGATCATTTTAATCCTCCGCAGTAAGATATATCTCCTGCTGGAACAATGACATTGCGATATTTCATTGTAACATGTGTGTAAAAGGGACATTCCTATATACGATCATATGACAATGGATCAATGATAACAATATACATGTGCGGAATATTCTTGCATTCATATTCATGAATCAAAAGTTATTTATCCATTTCAAAAATGTGAACCTCAACTAGGGTACTGTGATTTCGAGTGAATTTTTAAAGGATTGTTTCATTTATTAATCTCCTCGGTTAACGGACTGAAATGTTTCTCTGAAACTAAATTCGATCACAAAAAAACTTCAATGTCTCTTTTGGAGTAAATAACCTCTGAGAAATTCGAGATATACAGATTGGTGAATACTATGGAAAAGTAATGCGGTCGGTATCGTAATGTTATCAGTGGTAAAGCATGTGGCTCCTTCTCTACTTTCAAATTTTATTTTGAGATCCTGTCTTGACCAAGATTTATATGACAGTTATTATGTTTGAACAAAATAATGCTTGATTTCCGGAATACGTGGTCTTATTTTTTATTTTTTTCACGATTTCATTTCAAATTTAGACTTTAATTTACCTGTCCTTGTGATGTAGGATTTGATTGTTAGTTAACGATTGTGGTATTACGTTGGTATTATATATATATATATAAAAAATATATCATTGTCTTCGAAAATAGACTAGATTGTCTGATGTAAATTACTCTTAGAATAGATCTAGTTCACAGAAAAACTAACGCACGTCGACTCAGCCGTCATAAATCATGTCTCTATCTCAATACACACTGCAGTCAATGATGTCAGGATGACAAATTCTAACGAAATCTAGAGTTGACATTACCTCAAGTCCTGTTTGGTCTTTGTGTTATCCGCTAAGGTGACTTTAACTGACATTCATAAATCATATATAAACTGCTATCAGATTATATCATCTCTTATAGAATAGATCTAACTTGTATATCTTAATATTAACATTTCCATTTAAAACTAGACTCAATGAACCTATCAAAGAAATCTTGAGCCAATTTTTCCATTGACCTACTCATCAGGTTGAAGTGCATGGGAGTACACTTTTAAGGAAGTGATTACCTCCACAAGTACTATTCTAACAAATTCTAGTATTTGGTATTAAAGTTTTCATATAAAATTACATAATTTAATGATAAGATGCAAATAAGTATGTAAATTCGAACCCTTCTGTAATTCCCTGATAGACTTGCACAAGTTCCTATTTGTCCACAACATACCATATAGATTCATTAGATTGAAAGTAAATTAAATGTTGTTATATATGTAGATTGATTACATTTATATATAAATTTATGGGGTATAAACCTAAATAGGTCTTGAGCTAAATGTGTCATGAACTGCTGCTTCGCAGTTCATTTAATTTGTCTCAACACCCAAAGCAGTTTATGACCCCATATATTCGATCACTTAGCAGATACAGCGTACGACTGTAGATAGGTTCCTTCCCTACATTTTACCATGATGTGACAATATTCTGAATTGGGAAAAATGCTGCGTTTGTATATTTCCTAAATTCTCCTTGGTGCCCTGGGTATAATATGAGAAGGTTAAATATAATATGAGAGCGTATAATTTGCGTATGACATAGTGGTTTCGTTATCAATGTCTTAATCAGCTGGCGATCTCGCCCTTCGTTTGTCCTTCAAGAACAAAGGCTTGAAAGTCACATTCAGAAATTGGTAACGAAGCTGAATTTAGCTATTTCGGGAACACATTTTATGAAATACGAGTGTTATATCTGATTCAGTATCAGAATGACCCAGTTCAGAGCGACATTTTAGCCGCCATTGTCCCCAGAAAGACACCACAACCTGTACGCGGTGACATGCACGTCGAGTACTTGACATGGAGAATCCTAAACGGAAATTGAAACAATGATTGAACAAAACATTTTACTACATTTAAATTCAACGTTCGTCTTTATCATCTCAATGGATATAAAGTGCCACGAATGCACGTGATGTTTTTGAATATAATTTCATTTAAGGTCTCTATCCTTGAAATAGTTCGTCTTGAGTCGGACTTAAACAATACAGAATGACCCAATAATGAATTCATGTCAGAAGAAGGCCGCGTTCGTGAGAAGGTCAGCTTATCGTAATAATGTTCTACTCTTCCTAGCTGTGAGCATGCTCCCCCAAACCTATAGTTATAACCTCTTACAAGATGTCAACACCCTGTTCAAATAACGTGAGAGTCCTTTACGTCAATAATCTTGAGCACGGAACAGAGTCCTCGAGTTTGTCCGTGTGAGTAGACACCATCAATGTATCGTAATCCGGGGGCTCCCCAGGCCGCAAATTCCCACCCTGTATGAATGAATCTATTTCACAGCCCCGTGGTCGTGGCACAACCGTGCAATGGTGTTGACAATGCAGTCCCCTTGGATGCCACAGACTCGCTGTCACGCCCAAACAAATACTAAAGACGGTCACGATAAGTTTTTCCGTGAATAAAGTTTGATTGCGTTTCGGACCCTCCCATTGCTGTGCTAATTCCCGGTCCCGTTGAAAAACTGTTTATCGACCCCCTAAAGGACTCCTTTTCACCTGGTAACAAATTACCTAACGCCGTTGTACGGGGATCTTTTGTAAGCATCACCTCGTAGATTCCTTTTGATGTTTGCACTATGAAAGAGTTAATCCCCTATTTATGGGGAACTTAATTACTTGAATTTAACAGGATTTGGGGACTACGGGGATATTCATTCTGTATGAGGTTAGTACTGTCTCGGAGTAACCGAAATCTCTTCATCTCTGTGAAAGGGTTGACCTTGGTCGGCGCTAGTTTTACCACGGAAGACCTCATTTGACCCTGCCACAGTATTTACCTCTCGGTTGTACTTAAAAGTTTAAACTTTTACATCAGGAATTTCAGCAATAATGCCTTTCTCTAGATTTAAAACGTAATAATTGCGACAGATTGTTTTTGCGTTTTGAGCTGCAATATCTACAGGAAACCATAAGAAAGGCAAATGGACATTTCACAAACGTCTTACTTCTTATATTTGAACTGTGTGAGATCTTTTTAATCAATACTAAATTCGAAGCAACAAGCAAAGCGCATTGGCAAATTAAATTATATAAATTGAAAGAGATTATATAAATAAGTAATGGCTACTGTGGGTCGGAATTCGTGACTCTAGAACAGACCATGATGCAATATACATGTAGCGGTGAGTGACCATATATACCGTCCTCCATAAATCACCAACTCCGGACTGTCCCCGGGGCCGATTTACACCAAGGGTCACAGTCCGTTACCACGGCTAAAAGTATAAACATGTATTCCGGCTAATTTCTGCATGTTTTCTTGACCTCCTACTCTAACCCCTGACCTCACATTTAGGCGAGGCTCATCTTCAATCAAGAAAATTAAGTAGTTACACATCACTCGTTTAAAACAGGTCAACCTTAGATTCATTGTATCCATAACATTATTGTTGCTATGGTATCAAAAATATGAAGTTTTGGAACGTAATTAAGTTATAAACCAATACAAGACTGACGACATGGATATTGAATATGTCTGTATCCAATTGCGTTCATGTCACCTTTAAAGCAATTAAAACGCTGTTCAATCTCTATGTAATTTTAGATGTTACTAAAAGAATATAATTCCAACAAATACATCTTTTGTTTTGCAGTGTTCTTTTAATTCATTTATCCCTGGAAGTTTATAATGGGACGTCCCAGCCTTTGTAATAGATGAGTCCAAATGTGTCAATAGGGATGGATGACTTAAAACAATAGCAACTGCTTAGAAAGAGCAGTATTGATACTTGGGGAAGCAGAGCTAGTATTCAGTCTCTACGTAATATACTCTAGTCAGTGGATAACAGTTTTAAGTGCAGAAAGGTATTAATACATTAACATTTCCCGTATAGTACGTAAAGTTGTAAATATATGTATCTATTTTCTGTGTGTTTAATGAGCCTTTCCCAATGTGTGATTATTTCAGCCTTTAACAAAATGTCGCTGCCATTTCTCCTCTGTCTAAATCACCAACGGTGCCATTTCTCTTGAAAACCTAATCGATTAGAAATCCTTCTCGGTCATTCCCCATATCCCACACAGAGCGTATACGTGGGTTTATGGAAATAAGGCATGGTTTGAATTTCAATCAAACAGACATTGGCGCCAAACGACGTTGCCTTCGGGGTACATTCGCCGCCATTTTGTCCGGTGAAACGCATGACCTTTGCTCTGGGTCATCGGTTCTTATGTATACGGCCAATTGGACAATTTACACAGCGAAATGAAATATTTCTAATGAACCTTGTCTTTTTATTATTTACCTTAATTTGCTCATACGATGTTCTTGTCTTTCGATTATTTATCTCGTTCCTACGAGGTGATTCATCATGTTCGATTTGAAATCATCCTCAGCAGAGATCGTAGATTAATAGCATTTTACTGATATTTTAAACCCCTATATTTAATGGAATTCTCGGATATCAAATTTAACCAATTCGCGTGCTATATTTATACCATGAATGCAAAAAGGTCATGTAATTAATATGTGATTTACATATATTATATTTGTAAGCCTTCAGTATAAAATCCTTGAATTAAATCTCTGAAGTACATATGTATCCGCGGTGTACTGTCAAGGCTTAGCGCTGATCTTATCGTTTTCATGTCATCAAAATAAAGGAAAATTAAGTGGTTTGCTCCTCGATTCAAATCTAGATTAATCTTTCGTTGCTTGCTATAAAGACGAGTATATTTACCTATTCTTCATTGATCAATGTTCCTGAATATATATGCTAGGAAGACATCGTCTGGCATTGGCCTCTAATACTGTCAGTTCATCCTACCCCATGTCTCTTGCTTTCTAAGATACATTACACACAAAAAGATTTAATACTATTCTGTGGATTTTAAGAAAATGATGACCAGTTTTCTGTGTCAAACATTCCAATTATCACACGTTATGTGATTCGGCAATTATCGGAACCCGATCCAATAACAAAAATCATCGGAAATTGCCGAAGGCATCGTAAATGTCGATAAAATCCGTCATGAGTCGACTGTGATGAGCGAGGGAGACGTACTAACTATCTTATGATGGACAAAAGATGGCATTTTCATAGACGTGTATATTCGGATCTGCCTAACATTGGGTGCTAGAAAACAAGTAGTGGACATGGCTATCGTAACAGTTGGTGACATATTATGGCCGGACGGGTCACAAATCGTGTCGAGTCATCTGTCACGGACATCACTGGGTCAACTTTTATGGTCAAATTGACGATTTTGTTGCGTTTCTAAGACAAACCAGCAGGAATTGTTCTGATGTCAATATCGTTAGTGGTATACATAGACTCCGTAGGCGGCCAAGGCGCAGAGAATTGTCGGTAAATATATTCAGCGGACAGTGACTTTGCCAAAATCCGGATAACCACAAAAGTACCTCTGACATCTGACGTATTCCGTTTGCCTTCTAATCAACATATCATTGAATAAATTGATCGATCACCAACCACTTCCTTTTTTGTTCAATATTCAGTTTCATTTAACATCGTTTTGCTTCTTCTGTATAGGAAGGTTGTGATCCTGTTGAAATGGGTAAAGCGAGGGCGTATTATATGAACTGAAATTGCTAGGAAGACACGTGTATCTTTCATACATCTGTCAAAGGTTACAAAATTAAGTCGCATATTAAGGACATTCAACCTGACTAAACTATCATACAACAGGTTTAGGTTGAAAATTGGAGGCTGCAATACGCCAGTGAAGTGACAACGTTACGGAGAAGGGACTACAGAAACTGATGACGTAATCATATGATGCGATAAAACAATATCACAGTACTAGTTTTGATGAGTGATCGAAACGTCTTCGCGATGTTGGTGTAATATAAGAATTACTGTACATACGGACCTGACATACCTTCGCGATGTTGGTGTAATAAAGTGCTCTTCATGAACATACCTAACTATCCGGGATGTTGTGTGTCAGGTAAGCAGGTAAACAAACGCTGGGTACAAATCCCCGAAATACAGACTTAAGTCTTAAATACACATATACCCCATGACCAGTACCAGACAGTGTGAGGAGGGTAGGGTGTTAAACATCCAGGGGAGGAAAACATTCAGGAAGGGGATAAATCAGTCTTACACAGCTGACAATACTGTTATTCATGTCTAAGACCTTAATATGTATTTTCCCCTTTAAATTAAAGTGACATATCCACAACAATTTTTCATTAGAATGTCAGTCATATGGCAGGTATCAAATGTGTAATGCATTAAAACTGACAGTCCTAGATCTCATAGTGACATTAAAACATGAAATGACAAGTCGAAATTGTCAATTAGGCATAAGGATCTGATACGGGTTTAAAAAACACTTTAATGAAACTGTCAATTTGAATTTGAAGATGCTTGTCTCTTAGGACAGTTCAATAAAAGTCACCTCAAGCCTTAACGACCATAACTTAGGTTGTGTTTTCGGCGTACTTGTAGGGACAGGAAAGCCAGACATATACAGTTAAAAGCTCCGTTAAGGGGGACTTATTAAGATAGTATGTCCGTCCAACCCACCTATCCATGATAGCAGAACAAAACTGTCAGCGTCAGATAAGTATAAGCCATCCCAAACAATAAGACTCCCTCCCCTGCAACTGTTGAATTGTCACCTTATCGACACAGGGCGCTATTTTAAACACCTGTGACCAACTCTTTGTATTCGTGAAGATTTTTGTCGTTGTTTATCGCGACTTGTCGACACTTGGCTGCTCTTTGTTCTTAACAGAACACATGGGACAATTGTAACTCGGAACTGATCCACTCGGGACAATCCAGGAATTCCGACAAGATTGGACAATGTGCATGACAAAAGCACGTTGTTCTGTTTGCGAGTGACCCCCCACATCGTCATGATAGTTTGGCCTGGGATAAATCTGCAGATCATTATTAAGGATGCGCTTTATCCCTTTTTGATCCAAGGCAGGAGCGCACGTGAATCATACAGGTATTCGAAAATCCAGGTGTAAGAAATGCGATCGTCTTTCATGTAGATAAGGTTTTAACAAAAATGCGAGGAATTTTTAGTTTTCGTGTGAAATTAGTCACTAAGCCTGGTAACCTTTCGGCCAGGCCACGGTCCCTCGCAAACATGCCACGTTCTAGAAACCCTATCCTTAACCCATTGGCTGGTAACAAAAAGTCAAGCTAATTAACAGGTAATTACGGGTAATTTACAGGTAGGTGACTGGTCGGAGGTTCTACACCGGCCCTGTGTATCTCAAAATACCCCGAGAATGGAGTGTAAACGATTCCTATGTACCACAAGAATATTGGAACTGTAAACAGTACGAGTTCATGACTGTTGAGTCGGACAGATTCGTCGCTGTAGGTAAAAACATGGTGATCTACCGAAATAGACTTTAGTTTATATACTCAGTGATCATCGCGTCATCTGGGTAGTACGTGGATGCTTAATGTATCAAAACAAACGCCGAGACCTGTATATCTTATATACAAGCCTCTGATTAACCTTGAATGTGCTTCGTCCCATATTGTCTCCGTCAAATCGGAAGAACGCTCTACCAAGTATTTCTGGTTTAATAAAATGACATATCCGACCACTAGATACGGTAACCGCGACCACATATGTATGTTTAAACAGTTCGTATCAAAGAGAACAGCGTCTTATTGTCAAACTGTCATGCTGTGGTTATTGATAAGATCCCTGAATACGCACATTAATCATTACCGAAAGAAATGTATCATTTCAAGACAATCTGATTGCTCTAAATACCAGGAGAAACTTGACGATATCGTACACTATGTAAACATGGCGGTCGGGAACTATGGCCCTTCACCCCATCACCCATTTATACCAATGTATATGTCGTCGTGGACAGTTGTCCCGTGTAGATGGTCTTTGTATGTCAGTATACAAGATACCGAAAATCACATCCGTGTCTTGCAAGAAAAGGCTATGCTATACGGTCCATCACGCGTAACATTTTCAAAGCCAGAACGTTCTGAACGCAGAAAACGGGGCTTCCAATTTACATCAACATTGGTATATTCAGATAATGCAGATCGGAGACCACGCGTCAATTTAGTTCCCACGGCTACATTCTTCCATTCGCAGTTATCGCCCCTTCGTGTTTGTGTTAATTCTAAGTAATGTGGGACTTGTATCAGTAAATGGTTTCCTTCTGGGGTGGACAACATGTTCCATGTGGCGACTATATCGGCCATATCAGGGCATTAGGAGATTATATGGCAATATGGAGTGTCGCGCGCCATGTCTCCGGGCGTCCTATAGTAACCTTATATCACAACTGTCTGGTAGGATATGACGTCACCCCGCGTGAAGGCGGAGCAGAATGTTCGGGTGGCTATCGGGTCGATAAGAAGTCAATACTGTACGTGAATATGTAAACAGATTCTGATAAAACTGTTTGTACGGCGATACCATGAGAGATACAAGGAAATCAAATGAAAACCGCTACACAGAGACATTCTACTGTAGCGAGCGGTTATCTACATTAATAAGCGATTCCGTGCGGCTGGTGAATAGATTCTAACGATAAACTAAGTCAAAGAAAATTCCAACCCCGACTCCTGTTTTCAGGTGACGTCTTACATAACACGTTTATCATGTTTACTGTATAGTAAAGTAGAATTACTCATTCGGAATCTTTAAAATTCCTAGTCGTACGGCGAATACATGGTCTGAATATCACGTGACTCGGGGAGATGACCTCCGATGTTGATTAATGGGTATACAGACTGATAATCAGATCTCTAAACCTATTGATTTGAGAGTTTTCCGATAAAACGGTATCTCCTACATGCTAATTAGTGCATATTTTAGAAAATTAAATGCCAATTTCAAAGGTCCATATTTTTTTTTTTTATTACAGCGTAGTTTAGTGCTGTGGTGAATCAGAGTGAATGATTTGCTGTAAGCTGAAGTCAGTCGATCGTCGACTGATCCGATCCTAATCTTTTCTACACGAGATGCATATGACCTCTGAACTAGAGTCCTACTAATAGCATATGTCACAAAACCTGTTGCAAGTACCATAAATAACCCGCATTTTATCCGGCCATTAATCGACCGATACAACCTAGCCGGAAACAGATTTTGTTGGGAATATGATTTTAGAAGTATCGATGTCAAAAGCGCAGGAAATTGTTAGCGTGCATCTAGTATAAGATTTCCCCCGAGCACACGTAGCTATTATTTCAATGGGTGTCTTCAACGACGTCGAAGTGTATTTACAAGGGGTGTTTTCTCCGAGGTTCAAATCTCCTGAAGTTGAGAGATGCAATGACATTCCTCATGTGAACAGTATATTCGCTTGTTATTTTCTTTAGATCGATGTCAGTACGTGTTAAAAGTAGGGTCATAAATCTAATTTGTAACGATGGAAACGACCTAGTTTACAGGTACAATGTAGAGAGGATAACCTTTCACAGGGGAAGTAATGTTTTATCTTAAATGTTGTACCCATATAAATTCATATCTGGTGAAATCAGCCTCTCGTAAACTTTTATCTCAAACTGATATTTTATCAAAGATGTCATTGTCCCAAATCTAGTGTGTAAGCCTACTATAATCAGTAATAACAGACAGTATCATAACACAACCTTCTTGTTTCATAAACTTGTAACATGTTATATAGAATATGTCGTATAATTTGTCGATTCATCTCAGCTTACAAGAGTCCTTCAAAAATGTCATTACATACAGTCAATATATTTAATGATATTTTCGTAAGTCTTTCCCAAATACCATTTTATACAAATGACCTAGTTGTTTATTTTTACAACGACATACTTATCTATTTACTTAAAAACAGGTGTGACGCTATTACACCTGTGTGTAGGTGAAACAAACAGGACGAGGGGTCTCTACAGTCGAATGATTTAAATTGCCAACCCCCGGGGGACGGGAGATACAAATCTACCTATCCTATATGGTTTTACTGGCGCTCACGAGAATCCAAATATTTTATTTTGAACATTTGTAAGCGAGTTAATAGCCTATCGTTTCAAAGTCATTGCGGTTTGTTTGTGGGATCCAGAGGAAAGAGTCCAGAATTTATCATTTATGAATAGCTACATGTATCTCGCTCAAACCGGCTATATCGAGGAAATAAAAAGAAACATTGTAAAAATATATATAGGCGTGCCATAATAATTATAGACAAAAATTATCATTAATTTGCACATGTCTGTCTAACAGATGTAAATAGATGACAGTGCAGGTCTCTATGTCAGGCGGAGATGTCTTACCTCGCGACGTCTAATATCTAGCATGCATATATTTGTATAATGTTGCATTTCTCTTCCGGCCCAAGCTATTCAAACCCTGAGAAGCATATCTTATATAAGTATTACAAATATATGATGTCTGAGACCGAAATCACATGCCTTAAAGTGTATTTCAATATCTGGTATATGTTTCGTCAATTACTTTAAATGGGAATTATTCTTCGAAATTGTCATGATATGGACATCTGTGTATATTCAAGCTTCACGGGATTTCAATAACTTACCTAATGACGTCACTGTGTTAGACAATGTGATAGAGTGATGTGACGATTTAATTAACACTATAATTAATAAGATTTAATGAAATATTCTCTTACCTGTGGGCTCCACATACACGACGCCACCCCCGGGAGGGGCTTCGTTTTACTCCTCCATTTCTTGGGTAGTATGGCGTGAGTTTGGGAATGCGATTTGTTCTTGCTCATATTAGCTAAAGAAAGAGAAGATGATGCAAAAGGGTAACTAAGAAATCCAAAATCGTCTCCATCATCATCGTCACTATAGCAACAAGAGTATTCACCCAAATCATCATCATTCTGGTGTTTGTATTCTCTGAGGTCCCCCACAGATTTACTACGCGCCCTACCCATTCCCAACCCAGCATCTTCATCTTTCACAAGCTTTGGCCCTCCCCTTGGCGTCAAAGCTGCACCAATATTCTCCGCAATTCTCTTTAAGCTGTTTCGAGATTTTTGTTTCTCTTTCAACTGATTCCCTACAATGCGGTCTCTTTCCGCTGCTATATGGTTGTTTATAATCCGGATATTTTCCGAACGTACGGATCCATTCAGTTGGTTTCTCCGAAAGTTGAGGCTATGTTTGGAAGGAGATGTTGAAGGACTGTTTGAGGATCTGGAAGGAAACACATAGCTGTTGTCCAAAGTAACATATTCCGGTTCTTCTTCACTTTCCAGATACCTGGACGAGTTGAGACTCCCAGAGTCGTTTAATCCCGTTTGAGAATGATAATGACCAGATGAGTAAGAATTACTTAAACTTGGAGAGTTCCGGGAAACATCAGGAATAGGAACGCTTCCATGATAATTTTCCTGATATGATATGCTCCTTGGAAATTCCTTGCGATATCCATTGGTTTGAGGAGCTCGGCTCAATGATGAACAATTCCTTGGACTCTCCAAAGTCGGATATTTCCTACCATTCTCCGATGGATCGGAAATACTCCTTGGAATTTCCATTTTTTGTGTTTCCTCTGTGGAGAAGTATCCATTAGGCACTCCGCCGTTTGGTAGAGGTGAAACCTGAAACACAAGTCCGTTCCAGGAACGATTCATCTTAGCTATGGGGTACACGGATGGACTAACTCCGAACCCATCGGAAGAGCTACATGTTGTAAAATCGGATGGTGAGTGGGCTTCCGAAGAACTTGACCGCTGTCCGTGTACGGTCATTATAAATCTTTACCGGACATCAAAGTCACGGAAACTCTAGATATAATCCCTGTCCTTGCTGCCGGATATACCTGTATCAGAATCTGGAGATGTTTTAAGTTGGAAACACAGATTACGTTTTCGTGTGGGGATGCCCCACTCCCGGTCCGGTTTAACACTAGCACACAAATTGAGTAGAGCGTCCACGAGTGGAGAAGCACAGTTTTGTTCTCTGCATGACTGTGTTTTCCAGGTCACGACACACGAAACGTAAACATAGAGATATATAGGTATCGGGATGTGATAACTGTATATATCTTATGTACACAGGTACACACGGCACATCCAGGTAAAAATATCCAGGTGAAAAAACTAAATTCCAATAAATTCTTTTGATCGATAACAATAAATTGTATATTCCTGTGTAAACGCAATGTTATGTTTAAATCCCTTTCGCAGAGTGACAAAGTTGTCTACAAACTTGTACAGCGAAAACTTGCGAACACATTAAAGCGCGACTGTCACCTACTATCGCCCGCTACGTACTCAAGGGGGCGTGGTCTCAACACCGACCCGCGAAACGACGTTTTCATTGGTCTCCACTGGACCGTAAACGCCATAAACTAGAGTAATGAAGTGTATTCGTTACAAGGGGCGCCCACAGGGGATTTGTCATTTTTTCACCTGTGAGAGAAATCTGTCTTACAATCATGATCCAGATGAGATAGTAAATTTACTTACAACATTCTGAGCAATGTGTCTATTTTTGCTCATCTCGCCGTAAAATAGACAGCTTTTGCTTGTTTAGATACGCATATCCGGTTGATAATACGTATGTATGTACTGTATCTAAATCTGTGATAACAGGCGGGACTTGCAAAAGTTTTGTTATATCAACGTACATTGAAATGACAAATAAACAACACTAATTTATCAAGCACGTGTCATATAGAACACTCTTTCCTGATTGATCGATTTCATTCGATATCACACACAGACCTGCATATCAGACTCATGGTATATTTCTATGGTGAATCATTACCCCAAAATTGATATAACTTTGCTCCTTAATAATCAATGAAGTGTCATGTTTGCAAAAACGTACTTATTACATGCCAGAACACATAGTCTTATCAAAAACAAACCTTAATATATATTTCTAGTCTTATCTTATAAATAAGACATACACGAAGTGTTGTGCTAATATGCCTTATCAAGATTGATTTTCAGAGCCGTGTTAGGATATTTTGTCCACAATTTCACATAAGTTTATTCTAATTATATTTATATTGAGATAAAGGATTGAACACACGTTGTTGAACATTTATGCAACCATACACTTATATTTCTTCAAAATAAAGTATGAAAGATTTTCAACCTACATTATGAAATCAGAAAATTGTGAATGAAAGGCACTTTCATAAGCATGATCATATTTCAATTAAAGTGCCCAGACATTGCACAAGTGTGATAAATATAAACATGTATGTGAAGTGAAGTTAAAATCTGTGCATATTAATTATGTCGCGTGTTAAAAATACCATTTCCGGGAAAATTTCCAGCAACGGTTAAATTTATTTATAACCAGAAACACATTTATCATGCTCTGTGCTTGTTTCAGTTATGACGTTTCGGCCTTATAATGGCCAATTCAAACCACTAAACAAAAACTTGTTTTGTACATGTAGAAATTTTGTTTTATGATCATATAAAGCGGACAAAAGAATTATTTATTTCTAAAGTTTTTTCTCTCTCTCTTTTTTTTTGAATAATCATCTATTCAGCGCATGACCCCGGCAGCAAAACCTTCAGATCTTATACAAATCGACCCATAATCACATTATCCCCGATTAAAAGTGTCGTAATTAAGATTACGTCATATATCACACAAATATAAGGTACTAATCGCCGGAACTAATACAGACTAAAGAGTGAAACCGGTTTTTATCATATCAATCAACTGTTTAAGAAGTGCGATTCCCCTTCGGGGGCCTCTATCACTAATTAGGTATACTATTTACAAGCATGATAAGTACATGTATATACGCGGTCCGGTATTTCTGTGAGTTAGGGGATTATAACCCAAATGCCTGCCTTAATGATATTAAAACCTGTTTTGTGACGCTTAATGGATAAATGATATGAATAACATACTTTGTATTTCCAATAACAATGATATTATAATTCGCATACCTTGCTTATTGTATCGAAAACAATTCTTTGAAAAATACGAATATTTTTATGTTTTTTATTTTTAAAGTCGAGTTAAAAACAATTTCATTTTGATTGATTTCTTTGTTAAGCTGTAGTGGCGAGGTTGTAGCGACGCCGGCGGGTTTATGACACCCAATCATAAAACACATGTATATCTGGACATACTGGGTTGGCCGCGGGTGGACAGGGGTCTAGTGAAAGTGGACATTACTATCGATATGTAAACAAGGTGTTGATCAGAGTAACATTGTACCGTTAAAGTCACACCCTACACATCACCACATGGTCTATATTGACAAAACTTGAATGAATGTAAATGACATGAAGGAGACGGGCCCCTTTTATTTTAAAATGTATACATGCCTTAAGAAAAGATGGTGATTTTTAGCTACTTTATATTCAAATCAATTTTATCCTTCATAGTTCTGACCATGTCGTATCTAAACATATTCACAAATGGTTTTTCTCCGGGAACTCCAGCTTTAGTTTTCCACCAATAAAGCTGGCACGCCCTTCATACCAATCAAACCAAACGTATAAACCCAAGTAAGAGATTCGGATTTATAATATTATCTAATTATAAGTTTGTGCTTTCTCATATATCATTTGAACTGTGATAACATGTTTTTTTAGATTCCCTCCCTCACCCCTTTCTTCTACCCTGCCTCTTATTCCACTTTCTTAATACATCAATACTGTTATGTCAAATGTTGTTGTACATGTAAAGTTTCTATATTGAATTAGTATGCATTAAGGAGATGAATGAGGTGTAATTACTGGTGTCCGATAATTCTGTTTGGTTTTAATTAAATGTGTCATTCCAAGTTATCCAGTGCATTTCTTAGAATAAATCAAGTTTAGATGTATACGTCTACGAATTAGACATACAATAAATAACGAGAGATGCATTTATAGACATATATATATACGTACATCCCTTAATTAGCTTAGAAGTCAATTTAGTATAATTTGTATATTCACGATGTTAATCATTGCCGCATTCATGTACATTGCCGACTTGAAATATAGATTTTAGAGAAAAACAATAAAATTAGGAAGCGAATATACAAGGGAGCGCCGAATGTTGAGTGATGAAAATAATACGAAAATTGAACTTCACTAAATATGATTGTTTTATTATGAAAGTTCAACATATACATGTTTATCAATTGTATACATATGTAATGCTTAAAAACCATCGGTAACATTCAAACCCTGATTTGCGAATAAATTTATGTAACATTTCAAAAACGAGTATGCAATAGAGACAACAGACGGAATCAAGTTTGTTGTCCAGTGTTGAAGGTTACTACAAAATCAAACTCAAACTCAAACTCTTCATAATGTTTAGCAATTAGCACATGAGGTTTTGTAGCAGATCGTTTATATGCTCGTACTAAATCTATCTGCGAATGTTTATAACTGCCATGTTTATCTCTGTGTCCGAAAATAAAACTCTCAAATACGTAACAGGGGCAATAAACATCACACACACGTGTATGTATTTATGTTGTTTACGACTACAAGGGGAGATAATTCGAGTTCGTCTGTGTCCACCGTTGCGCAAGGTGTACTAAAATTAGCCCACCTGTTACGATTACATGATAACGTCCTAATTTACCCTGACCAATGCAGATGGACGCCGGTCAGATGAGATCTATACCTGCGGGGCTATCACACAACTTATCATGGACCATACATTAGTCATGTTGTTCGATAGGGAGCGCCTTTATATCTATAAGCCACTTCTCAACTATTTTTGACGATGTTTTTAGGAGTCATACTACACTAAATTCGCTATGGATTGCAATACAATAGTAAGTGCCAGAAGAGACAGGCGTGATTTTAAGAAAACTGCAATAATTTAAGAAATTGGTGTAACAAATCGAAATCGGTGTCCCGTTTATTGAATTCCGAATACGTATTGAAGTATATATAAGTTCACTTACGATGATTATCTGATTCTAAGGGAGACAACTAAGTACATGTAGAATAAGAGACATATCGGTATGTCTACTGTCAGGACATGTCCTATTCAAAATAAGAATTGGAAATGAAGATATTGAAATATTTACATTTAAGATTATGTTCAATGTTTTGTCATTATCATTTGTTATTCAGAAGAGACGTAAAAGGTATAAGTCGTTGATGCAAAAAGTCGCACTGATTTACTGTTGTGTCGTGTAATGTTTAATTCTTCTTACATGTATTACCACAGATGAACCGGGCACAGCGACGAGTCTGTTCCGTAATGATTTATGATTGCACGTCCATTACACGAACCAATGTAAACAAAAGGAACATTTATTGGGGAAGTTCAGCATTTCCGACATTATTGATAGTTGTTTGTGATAGCACTACATCGCCTACTGGAGCCGGACTAGACGATGATAGCTGTACGCACGTGCGTGTGGCTGAGTGCGCGAGCGGTTACCATGCACGTACATGAGCGCGTGCTGTAGTTATATCTCATTCTTGTCTACACCTCCAGACAGAGATGACGTTTGACCTCTAGTCTTTTTTCAGAAGCATTCCAACACGCGACGCGCGTGCGTCGTCTTATGTAAGTTGGAGGCGTAAAGTAAACAATGTCTCCGTGCGCGGCAATAAAAAAGCAACTCATGCCTGAAATGATTTTTAATAACATAAACATTTACTTCAACATTTACGGAATGATCTTTATGTTTCATTACGACATCGACATTCCTAGTTGAAAAATACGCCGACTTTGATCTTGAAAATGACCTTGGGATAACTAAACGACCTTGGCATACGAAAAGTGGTTAAACTCCTCCGATTGTTAAGAGTATTTCGCCGTCATCGCTATCTGATTCCTTCAAACTTAGGTAGTATAGAGTACGGAAGATTTTCCTTTACCTCAAAACCACTGAACATTTGAACCTGTAACTCAATATAACGTTTAACATTTAGAGATTTAAGTCGTCGTCACAATGCGGAATTTCAATCACAAATCAAAGTGGGAAGTTTTATTACCGACATTCTGTTGTTTTGTCTGAAATGTAAAACAGCAGACATAAAATGGATGTTCGTCTGTATAGGGTCAGACAAGAGTCAAATGGAAATTTTAGATATGGTAATTGTTTGTGAATTGTGTAATTGCATGCTATATGTTAAATCTTAAACATGATGACATGTATGAATATTAATTAATTGAGTGGGCGAAAAAATGGTCTTTATTAAAGCCGAGAAAGTGACAGTAATATCTACGAATACGAATATTCACAGCTCATAAGTCTGGGTCCTAGACTAGTAGGATGTTATGTGTCAGTTATGCTACATAAGAACTATCATTACAGGAAATGAAATACCAACTTCTACAACTCGCATCGATTCTTTAGATGAAAGGAATCACTATGGTCAATATCTTAAGGGATAAGCCCATTATTCCCAACCCCAGGTCACATGTTTCATTTCAGCATATTTTTATTGTAGTATTACAATTGGGATTGGGCAACAGGCTATGCCTATATTAACCCTCTCCTGGTCACATGTTCAAGGTCTTCTTCTCCTGAGTTGTCAGGTCGTGGGTTTTGATTGTCCTCCTGGTGCTCCGGCTTTCATCGATTTCAAAAACAATATGCGTCCTTTTAAAGCTGTTTTGCAAAAAAACTGATTGCCAGCAATTCAGGTAAATTAAAATTGAAGAATTGAATTAGACTGACCTTAGCCGAAGATAGTGCGTGAAAGCGCCCTGAAAACTATTTACATCTGTTGGTTGATTTCAACGCAAAAACTCAAAGTTGTTTCCATTAGTATTTCATATTCATTTTTCAAAGATGTCTATCCAAATTTTGATTTCTTCATTTCAACCAGAAATAAACCGTGAACTCGTGTTATTTAGTTAATATTGATTAAAGTGTAGAAGTCGAGAAAACCTCTTCTGAGTAAGAATAGTTCTTCAAAACGTCTTTGTTTTTTTTTATAAAAAACGACAGTCCTTCAAAGCCGGCAATCGCACATTGTCTCCTTTTATACTTGGTATAGTTGGCACCTTGGCCTGAAGTTCTGTTTACAATTTGCATGCACACCCTTTGTCAGCGAAAATTTGTGAAGATAATTTCCCGAGAACGTTTCCTCATAAAATAGAACGTGTGTGTTCCGTGATCTGGGGCATAGGCTTGATTTAAATAGACCAATACCGAAATGCTGTCATTAGGACCATCAGTTTAATTAACCGTGTGTACGCTATTGATAAGCTTTGTTATGTTTTGTTCGGCAAGGTCACGGGAGCTCCCCTCATACCTCTGCTAATCTGTCTACACGCCATTTGACTTTGTACCCCAGGGGGGCCATCTCTATAAATGGGCCAGTTTAAAAAGTGAACGCACCCAAAAACACTTTGCCGTACAATGGGAGGACAATTTCTACAATGAACTGACGATCTATTGGCTTTGTTCGTCTGTCTAATTCGTCAAAATGTCAATAATACGTACCGTGATTAGTGGCGTGGTGAAATATTACAAGTGATTAACATATTAACTACACACAAGGACTAAAATATAGGGGAAACATTGACGCTGGGATCAAACGAAGCAAAATAAGCTTGGGAAAAAAGGATTATTATTTTCTAAAAATTTATGTAATTGGTTCAAAGTTTTCGTCATTTAAAATGATTGATCGGCCATAATGGTTTGGACTGCTGGCTTATAACGTCTATATCTCTACACAACTGGTCGGGGATTACAACGCTTTATCGTAATGTAACATTCGGTATCAACTTGATCTACAATAGATCTGATTTAAAGTGAAAACTAATTCAGCTTTCAATGAAGCTAATTAATTCAGTAATAATGGGAAACAGGAGTGACGTCAATTAATGTCTTGCTTTTGTGGTTTTAGATTTCGCCGGATAATGTCAAATGACCTAAAACTATTTCAAACTGGCGACTATGAAGTTTGTGAGCTCACAGAGGTAATACGGAGAACAAAGGTGTATGTATTCATTAAAGGCGTTAAAAAGCTTTTCTTTTAAATACATTGATCAGACTTTAAAAGCCACGAAAACAAATTATTATTACATCGTGTAATAAATTTGTTTCTAATGTCGTCTACCTTCAAGGAAAGTTCCAAATAGAAAGCAAAGTTACACATACAAAATATTCACAAGGAAATATGACATCTGTTTCGGTTATTACCAACACAGACTAGGTTAATAAACTCGGCTATACCTCCCTGTGTGTTATTACATGTTTGACTTAAATGCCTATCATCGTAAATCTCGTTGTTGTGATTAACGCGTCCACCAAGTTTTACGATCACGGTTTCGCTAACATCACTTCCAGAGGTAAAAATCCCCACAATTTGACGATTTTCTATTTTTACATAAGTAGTTGACCGAGTAATGGAACAGCAAGCCTCACTGATTGATTGACAGTCCTAGAATAACACGTGTTTTTCATGTTTTCGCTATTAATCATCATATTTTCCTCCTATATCTCATAGTATTTTTGTGTCAGATCGAGCCCACTACGATAACACTTTATTTTTCATCAGTTTGTAACGGCTTGGTTTTCATCATTTCCGTAAGAAAATACAATATTTACAACATGGACCCAATCATCACGCAATTTAACCGATTTTCGCTAAGTAGAAAACGACCAAAAACGTTACAATTTCTCATCATAAACACTATCTGCCAATGTCTATATCCAAAAGCATCTAATTTCTCAACTAGAAGCCGAAACTGGGGCAGTGGAACAACTCACTGAGGGAAGTGCACAAGGGCTGCAGGTACAAGATGTATATATCGCCTCAAAGGAATTCGGAAATTGAGGTTAGCGAGTAACAGAGGATTCTAAGGACCTCTTTATGGCGTAAGGCCAGATTACCTATACCGTGGATATATTGTTCCGTGAAACCTAGACTTTAGAGACTTCCAATTATACTAAACCTGGCTAAGGAAAACGACTGTTTTATAACAATAGAGAGCATACTAAGGCGAACCTGGACGTGGTTTGGTAGGGTAGAGAATCCGTAGTGGTTCAGGTTTCCGATATCTCATTATTTCAATTGTCTTACCTGTTATCCTACCTTACCAAGATTTTAATATAATTTTCTACTTGTAATATGATAACTCGCACATCAATCCGCTGTTTAATTAGAAACATAATATTTTTATCAAATAAGTGCAAACTTCTTTGTTATTCCACGTATTTAACTAAACATTTGTTTAAAAAGTGTGGAGGTCGTGCTATTTCTATTCCCGTTACATATCCCCCCCCCCCCCCCCCGAAAGATAAACATAAATTTTTAACTAGGACGTGGGGACAGGGACAAAGCGAGATAACTCTGATTTTTTTATCGATGTCGCAGCTGACCGTACTCTCACTCTCAGCTTGTCTGCTAGTACTGTAGTTTATTGGGTTTGGCAATCCATTGTCTTTCTTGTAGTCATGCTAGTGCATTGTTATTTTTTAACGTTAAACTCTTTGATCTTACTTTGGAATGCTCTTCTACGTATATACATGGCTAGACAGCGCCATACTAATACCAACACCTGAAGTTTAATACAATTGGTACGTATTAAATGTAGAAATCTGTTGACGTGATATGGATATGTCACCCCTAGATATTAAGGATGTAATGATAGATTAGTATTTATATAAAAACTACATTAGGATTCTTTAATCAGAATCCAAAATATGCCGAAGGGAAAACAAACGGAAGGCTATCCAAACCATTAGGCTTATGATTTACCAAAAATGTTATACCCGTAAAACAGATGGTCTATATATGTTTTCCGGACAAGGGTAAGATAAACTTATAGGGATCAAAACGATCATTTACGATCTTGAATGGTTGAAATCAGAGGGTAAAGGCTACCGTAGGGCACTATGTATATGGAAACCTTGGTACAAACAACACTATGTATATGGAAACCTTGATACAAACAACACTATGTATATAGAAACCTTGATACAAACAACACTATGTATATGGAAACCTTGATACAAACAACACTATGTATATGGAAACCTTGATACAAACAACACTATGTATATGGAAACCTTGATACAAACAACACTATGTATATGGAAACCTTGATACAAACAACACTATGTATATGGAAACCTTGATACAAACAACACTATGGATATAGAAACCTTGATACAAACAACACTATGTATATGGAAACCTTGATACAAACAACACTATGTATATGGAAACCTTGATACAAACAACACTATGTATATGGAAACCTTGATACAAACAACACTATGTATATGGAAAACCTTGATACAAACAAATAACAAAACAACACTATGTATATGGAAACCTTGATACAAACAACACTATGTATATGGAAACCTTGATACAAACAACACACTATGTATATGGAAACCTTGATACAAAACAACACTATGTATATGGAAACCTTGATACAAACAACACATTTATATGGAAACCTTGATACAAACAACACTATGTATATGGAAACCTTGATACAAACAACACTATGTATATGGAAACCTTGATACAAACAACACTATGTATATGGAAACCTTGATACAAACAACACTATGTATATGGAAACCTTGATACAAACAACACTATGTATATGGAAACCTTGATACAAACAACACTATGTATATGGAAAACCTTGATACAAACAACACTATGTATATGGAAACCTTGATACAAACAACACTATGTATATAGAAACCTTGATACAAACAACACTATGTATATGGAAACCTTGATACAAACAACACTATGTATATGGAAACCTTGATACAACAACACTATGTATATGGAAACCTTGATACAAACAACACTATGTATATAAACCTTGATACAAACAACACTATGTATATGAAACCTTGATACAAACAACACTATGTATATGGATATACAAAAAAAATAAACTTGATACAAACAACACTATGTATATGAAACCTTGATACAAACAACACTATGTATATGGAAACCTTGATACAAACAACACTATGTATATGGAAACCTTGATACAAACAACACTATGTATATGGAAACCTTGATACAAACAACACTATGTATATGGAAACCTTGATACAAACAACACTATGTATATGGAAACCTTGATACAAACAACACTATGTATATGTAAACCTTGATACAAACAACACTATGTATATGTAAACCTTGATACAAACAACACTATGTATATGGAAACCTTGATACAAACAACACTATGTATATGGAAACCTTGATACAAACAACACTATGTATATGGAAACCTTGATACAAACAACACTATGTATATAGAAACCTTGATACAAACAACACTATGTATATGTAAACCTTGATACAAACAACACTATGTATATGTAAACCTTGATACAAACAACACTATGTATATGTAAACCTTGATACAAACAACACTATGTATATGTAAACCTTGATACAAACAACACTATGTATATGTAAACCTTGATACAAACAACACTATGTATATGGAAACCTTGATACAAACAACACTATGTATATGTAAACCTTGATACAAACAACACTATGTATATGGAAACCTTGATACAAACAACACTATGTATATGGAAACCTTGATACAAACAACACTATGTATATGGAAACCTTGATACAAACAACACTATGTATATGGAAACCTTGATACAAACAACACTATGTATATGGAAACCTTGATACAAACAACACTATGTATATGGAAACCTTGATACAAACAACACTATGTATATGGAAACCTTGATACAAACAACACTATGTATATGGAAACCTTGATACAAACAACACTATGTATATATGGAAACCTTGATACAAACAACACTATGTATATGGAAACCTTGATACAAACAACACTATGTATATGGAAACCTTGATACAAACAACACTATGTATATGGAAACCTTGATACAAACAACACTATGTATATGGAAACCTTGATACAAACAACACTATGTATATGGAAACCTTGATACAAACAACACTATGTATATGGAAACCTTGATACAAACAACACTATGTATATGGAAACCTTGATACAAACAACACATATGTATATGGAAACCTTGATACAAACAACACTATGTATATGGAAACCTTGATACAAACAACACTATGTATATGAAACCTTGATACAAACAACACTATGTATATGGAAACCTTGATACAAACAACACTATGTATATGGAAACCTTGATACAAACAACACTATGTATATGGAAACCTTGATACAAACAACACTATGTATATGGAAACCTTGATACAAACAACACTATGTATATGGAAACCTTGATACAAACAACACTATGTATATGGAAACCTTGATACAAACAACACTATGTATATGGAAACCTTGATACAAACAACACTATGTATATGTAAACCTTGATACAAACAACACTATGTATATGGAAACCTTGATACAAACAACACTATGTATATGGAAACCTTGATACAAACAACACTATGTATATGGAAACCTTGATACAAACAACACTATGTATATATGAAAACCTTGATACAAACAACACTATGTATATGGAAACCTTGATACAAACAACACTATGTATATGAAACCTTGATACAAACAACACTATGTATATGGAAACCTTGATACAAACAACACTATGTATATGGAAACCTTGATACAAACAACACTATGTATATGGAAACCTTGATACAAACAACACTATGTATATGGAAACCTTGATACAAACAACACTATGTATATGGAAACCTTGATACAAACAACACTATGTATATGGAAACCTTGATACAAACAACACTATGTATATGGAAACCTTGATACAAACAACACTATGTATATGGAAACCTTGATACAAACAACACTATGTATATGGAAACCTTGATACAAACAACACTATGTATATGGAAACCTTGATACAAACAACACTATGTATATGGAAACCTTGATACAAACAACACTATGTATATGGAAACCTTGATACAAACAACATTATGTATATGGAAACCTTGATACAAACAACACTATGTATATGGAAACCTTGATACAAACAACACTGTATATGTAAACCTTGATACAAACAACACTATGTATATGGAAACCTTGATACAAACAACACTATGTATATGAAAATACAAACAACACTATGTATATGAAACCTTGATACAAACAACACAATGTATATGTAAACCTTGATACAAACAACACAATATGTATATGTAAAACCTTGATACAAACAACACTATGTATATGGAAACCTTGATACAAACAACACTATGTATATGTAAACCTTGATACAAACAACACTATGTATATGGAAACCTTGATACAAACAACACTATGTATATGGAAACCTTGATACAAACAACACTATGTATATGTAAACCTTGATACAAACAACAACACTATGTATATGGAAACCTTGATACAAACAACACTATGTATATGGAAACCTTGATACAAACAACACTATGTATATGGAAACCTTGATACAAACAACAGTATGTATATGGAAACCTTGATACAAACAACACTATGTATATGGAAACCTTGGTACAAACAACACTATGTATATGTAAACCTTGATACAAACAACACAATGTTTATGTAAACCTTGATACAAACAACACTATGTATATGTAAACCTTGATACAAACAACACTATGTATATGTAAACCTTGATACAAACAACACTATGTATATGTAAACCTTGATACAAACAACACTATGTAAATGAAAACCTTGATACAAACAATAGGAGCAATCTGGTTGTTTTCTATCCTATCTTCATTGTAAACTAGGATATATGGATGTTTGATTTCAGGTTTTATAAGGATCACCGCCCTATTTACAGCTGGTGCCATTGAAGGACGGCCCCTCTTATGTACAATGTATTGGTGGTGCCAGTGAAGGACGGCCTCTGTATGTACAATGTATTGGTGGTGCCAGTGAAGGACGGCCTCTGTATGTACAATGTATTGAGGTCCTAGTGAAGGACGGCTCTCTGTATGTACAATGTATTGGTGGTGCAGTGAAGGACGGCCTCTGTATGTACAATGTATTGGTGGTGCCAGTGAAGGACGGCCTCTGTATGTACAATGTATTGGTGGTGCCAGTGAAGGACGGCCCTGTATGTACAATGTATTGGTGGTGCCAGTGAAGGACGGCCTCTGTATGTACAATGTATTGGTGGTGCCAGTGAAGGACGGCCTCTGTATGTACAATGTATTGGTGGTGCCAGTGAAGGACGGCCCCTGTATGTACAATGTATTGGTGGTGCCAGTGAAGGACGGAAGGACGGCCTCTGTATGTACAATGTATTGGTGGTGCCAGTGAAGGACGGCCTCTGTATGTACAATGTATGTACAATGAGGTGGTGGTGCCAGTGAAGGACGGCCCTCTTATGTACAATGTATTGGTGGTGCCAGTGAAGGACGGCCTCTGTATGACTGCTGTATGTACAATGTATGTGTGGTGCCAGTGAAGGACGGCCCTCTGTATGTATGTACAATGTATTGGTGGTGCCAGTGAAGGACGGCCCTTCTTATGTACAATGTATTGGTGGTGCCAGTGAAGGACGGCCTCTGTATGTACAATGTATTGGTGGTGCCAGTGAAGGACGGCCTCTGTATGTACAATGTATTGGTGGTGCCAGTGAAGGACGGCCCCTGTTATGTACAATGTATTGGTGGTGCCAGTGAAGGACGGCCTCTGTATGTACAATGTATTGGTGGTGCCAGTGAAGGACGGCCTCTGTATGTACAATGTATTGGTGGTGCCAGTGAAGGACGGCCTCTGTTATGTACAATGTATTGGTGGTGCCAGTGAAGGACGGCCCTTGTTATGTACAATGTATTGGTGGTGCCAGTGAAGGACGGCCTCTGTATGTACAATGTATTGGTGGTGCCAGTGAAGGACGGCCTCTGTATGTACATGTATTGGTGGTGCCAGTGAAGGACGGCCTCTGTATGTACAATGTATTGGTGGTGCCAGTGAAGGACGGCCTCTGTATGTACAATGTATTGGTGGTGCCAGTGAAGGACGGCCCTTCTGTATGTACAATGTATTGGTGGTGCCAGTGAAGGACGGCCTCTGTATGTACAATGTATTGGTGGTGCCAGTGAAGGACGGCCTCTGTATGTACAATGTATTGGTGGTGTCAGTGAAGGACGGCCTCTGTATGTACAATGTATTGGTGGTGTCAGTGAAGGACGGCCCCTGTTATGTACAATGTATTGGTGGTGCCAGTGAAGGACGGCCCCTGTTATGTACAATGTATTGGTGGTGCCAGTGAAGGACGGCCTCTGTATGTACAATGTATTGGTGGTGCCAGTGAAGGACGGCCTCTGTTATGTACAATGTATTGGTGGTGCCAGTGAAGGACGGCCTCTGTATGTACAATGTATTGGTGGTGTCAGTGAAGGACGGCCTCTGTATGTACAATGTATTGGTGGTGCAGTGAAGGACGGCCCTGTTATGTACAATGTATTGGTGGTGCAGTGAAGGACGGCCTCTGTATGTACAATGTATTGGTGGTGCCAGTGAAGGACGGCCTCTGTATGTACAATGTATTGGTGGTGCCAGTGAAGGACGGCCTCTGTATGTACAATGTATTGGTGGTGTCAGTGAAGGACGGCCTCTGTATGTACAATGTATTGGTGGTGGTGCCAGTGAAGGACGGCCCTTCTTATGTACAATGTATTGGTGGTGCCAGTGAAGGACGGCCTCTGTATGTACAATGTATTGGTGGTGCCAGTGAAGGACGGCCTCTGTTATGTACAATGTATTGGTGGTGTCAGTGAAGGACGGCCTCTGTATGTACAATGTATTGGTGGTGCCAGTGAAGGACGGCCTCTGTATGTACAATGTATTGGTGGTGCCAGTGAAGGACGGCCTCTGTATGTACAATGTATTGGTGGTGCCAGTGAAGGACGGCCTCTGTATGTACAATGTATTGGTGGTGTCAGTGAAGGACGGCCTCTGTATGTACAATGTATTGGTGGTGCCAGTGAAGGACGGCCTCTGTATGTACAATGTATTGGTGGTGCCAGTGAAGGACGGCCCTTCTTATGTACAATGTATTGGTGGTGCCAGTGAAGGACGGCCTCTGTATGTACAATGTATTGGTGGTGTCAGTGAAGGACGGCCTCTGTATGTACAATGTATTGGTGGTGCCAGTGAAGGACGGCCTCTGTATGTACAATGTATTGGTGGTGCCAGTGAAGGACGGCCTCTGTATGTACAATGTATTGGTGGTGTCAGTGAAGGACGGCCTCTGTTATGTACAATGTATTGGTGGTGCCAGTGAAGGACGGCCTCTGTATGTACAATGTATTGGTGGTGCCAGTGAAGGACGGCCTCTGTATGTACAATGTATTGGTGGTGCCAGTGAAGGACGGCCTCTGTATGTACAATGTATTGGTGGTGTCAGTGAAGGACGGCCTCTTATGTACAATGTATTGGTGGTGCCAGTGAAGGACGGCCTCTGTATGTACAATGTATTGTGGTGGTCAGTGAAGGACGGCCCTCTGTATGTACAATGTATTGGTGGTGCCAGTGAAGGACGGCCTCTGTATGTACAATGTATTGGTGGTGCCAGTGAAGGACGGCCTCTGTATGTACAATGTATTGGTGGTGCCAGTACAGTATTGGTGTGCAGTGAAGGACGGCCTCTTATGTACAATGTATTGGTGGTGCCAGTGAAGGACGGCCCTCTGTATGTACAATGTATTGGTGGTGCCAGTGAAGGACAGCCTCTGTATGTACAATGTATTGGTGGTGCCAGTGAAGGACGGCCTCTGTATGTACAATGTATTGGTGGTGCCAGTGAAGGACGGCCCTTCTTATGTACAATGTATTGGTGGTGCCAGTGAAGGACGGCCCTTCTTATGTACAATGTATTGGTGGTGTCCAGTGAAGGACGGCCCTCTGTATGTACAATGTATTGGTGGTGCCAGTGAAGGACGGCCTCTTGTATGTACAATGTATTGGTGGTGCCAGTGAAGGACGGCCCTTATGTACAATGTATTGGTGGTGCCAGTGAAGGACGGCCTCTGTATGTACAATGTATTGGTGGTGTCAGTGAAGGACGGCCCTTCTTATGTACAATGTATTGGTGGTGCCAGTGAAGGACGGCCTCTGTATGTACAATGTATTGGTGGTGTCAGTGAAGGAAGGCCTCTGTATGTACAATGTATTGGTGGTGTCAGTGAAGGACGGCCTCTGTATGTACAATGTATTGGTGGTGCCATTGAAGGACGGCCTCTGTATGTACAATGTATTGGTGGTGCCAGTGAAGGACGGCCCCTGTTATGTACAATGTATTGGTGGTGCCAGTGAAGGACGGCCTCTGTATGTACAATGTATTGGTGGTGCCAGTGAAGGACGGCCCTTCTTATGTACAATGTATTGGTGGTGCCAGTGAAGGACGGCCTCTGTATGTACAATGTATTGGTTGTGCCAGTGAAGGACGGCCCTTCTTATGTACAATGTATTGGTGGTGCCAGTGAAGGACGGCCCCTGTATGTACAATGTATTGGTGGTGCCAGTGAAGGACGGCCTCTGTATGTACAATGTATTGGTGGTGCCAGTGAAGGACGGCCTCTGTATGTACAATGTATTGGTGGTGCCAGTGAAGGACGGCCCTTCTTATGTACAATGTATTGAGGTCCTAGTGAAGGACGGCCTCTGTATGTACAATGTATTGGTGGTGCCAGTCAAGGACGGCCTCTGTATGTACAATGTATTGGTGGTGTCAGTGAAGGACGGCCTCTGTATGTACAATGTATTGGTGGTGCCAGTGAAGGACGGCCCCTGTTATGTACAATGTATTGTGGTGCTAGTGAAGGACGGCCCCTGTTATGTACAATGTATTGAGGTCCTAGTGAAGGACGGCCTCTGTATGTACAATGTATTGGTGGTGCCATTGAAGGACGGCCTCTGTATGAGGACGGCCTCTGTATGTACAATGTATTGGTGGTGCCAGTGAAGGACGGCCTATGTATGTACAATGTATTGGTGGTGCCATTGAAGGACGGGGCCCCTCTTATGTACAATGTATTGAGGTCCTAGTGAAGGACGGCCTCTGTATGTACAATGTATTGGTGGTGCCATTGAAGGACGGCCTCTGTATGAGGACGGCCTCTGTATGTACAATGTATTGGTGGTGCTAGTGAAGGACGGCCTATGTATGTACAATGTATTGGTGGTGCCATTGAAGGACGGCCCCTCTTATGTACAATGTGTTGGTGGTGCTAGTGAAGGACGGCCTATGTATGTACAATGTATTGGTGGTGCCAGTGAAGGACGGCCCCTCTTATGTACAATGTGTTGGTGGTGCTAGTGAAGGACGGCCTCTGTATGTATAATGTATTGGTGGTGCCAGTGAAGGACGGTCCTTCTTATGTGAAATGTATAGCATGTGTTAATGTCGTCTATAGGTAATGGGAGACTGCGGCGTTTCCTTGTGCTATTGAACTTTTATCGTGATATCTTACTGAAGTATGTCGCGGAAAAACAGTTATTTCATGACACGCACATATTTCTACTTCTTCTGGCAGTTTATTGAACGATAAACCCTTAAGACATTGCAATACTCTATACGAACTTCCGTATTGCAGACAGGTTGACGGAACATGGTAAAAAGAAAAGACTGGTTTCAGGTTAACTATTAAGTTAAACTTAGTTAAAACAATAACCTGTTATCAAATGGAACGAGGATATAAATATTTATCCATCGGTCATCAATTGAGACGAGAATACGATTCTGATTATCACCAATCGAATCGAACGAGTTTATGATTCTGTTTATCACCCACTAAACGGAACGAATATGTGATTATGATTATCATCCATAATCCCACCCATCGGATAAGACGTTATGTTTATAGTATATGATTTTGTTTATCAACCGTCAACTATTCGAACAAGTATATAGTTCTATTTATCATTCATCAAATGAGGTAGTACATGTATATGATTTTGTTATATCACTGATCAAATTGAACGAGTATATGATTCTGTTTATCGCCCAATCATCATTTCGAGCATTGTGAAAATTGAATGCCTTCACCCTATACTATCATAAACATGTATCTTAACACCTTTCCACAGCTGTAGATTGCGATAGCCTATCTAAAACCTAGGTTCCAAATGGCCAATACTCATAATCTCGACAATGTATCTGCGTCCTCTGGCGCTCGACCCAGCCAAATCAGTTCCTATATTATTGCCTGCACTCTCGATACACTTGAAAGTATATTCCTGGTAGTCTAGATAATCATTTCTTCAACTGTGGATAAGGCGGATACAAAGAACAAAGTAATGAAGCGGTCCAAAGTTAGTTCGTGTTCCATCACGGCCCGGCCTGATGCTTTCACCAGAGAACACTGGCCACCTTATTCCGGGGTACAGAGTCTGCTTTAGTGACGTCAGCCAATATGTCTGTTCCAGTTTTTACGTTTATTTATGGAACACAGAATCAGGGACGTATTTTTGGTAAAAAAGCTATTGTTTAGAGGAACGGATTAGCGATGGAAGAAATTGGTGACGGTATGCGGGAATGTTTACATTCGGAAGTCAGAAACAGGTGTTAGTCATTATACCGGGCATAGCTTCCGAGGTCATCCAAATGTATTTAAACCATGGTCATCTCAAGGTTATCTGGAAGCCACTAAGTGGTTAGATGTAGGTCCATACAGCCGACTAATCATTTACTGAGGTTAGAGATGTTCTAGTACTTGGCTACTCTCATTTGGTATTCAAGGGCTTCAACCAGCCAACTGGACATTTTATTAAAGTTTTCATACTGAACCACCTTTGTCCAGTTAATTCAGAATGGTGATACTTTTGTACATTTCCAGTATGTCAATTTTATAGGTTCATTACTGTATTTCAATACTATCTATTATGATTGTCAGCATGAAAATATCAATATGATATGACGTTATATATTCATATGTTAAATGTATGATTATTTGAAGGTCAATATACTCAAGGTCACTCTTAGGTCAGAGATACCAACCTCTATACCATATAAATGTCGTCGTCCTTAACCACAATGTCGCTAAATGATCACTGTAGAGTTTACTAATTCATCGATTTTAACGTTGTCTATGATTCCATTAGCGTTCCCCATCTTATTTTCCTTCTTTGTTTCTTTTTTCCCCTAATCTGCAGAATGCCGACAGGTAGTTGACACATATCTAAATTATGTAATATTATGTACATGTAATACTATTAATGTAAATCTAAGTTCATTTCATTAGGCGTGTCTATAATAGCAATGTGTCCTGTTTGACCTTCATCGTCAAGGTGAAATAATTCAGGAATAATCTCTCATTTAGTAACCTTCTATACCACACTTGGGTGTTGAAGTTTGAGGTCCTAGTAGAGCAACGTTAGACGGAGGTTTCTGTCTGATAACCTTGGCCTCCATACACTATGTTAGCCATGTGCCCCATTGGCCATATTTCTAATGAACACATAAACTACATCAGGATTGTCTCTTATCAACATACCAGTATGTCTGTCCGAGTGAGAAATCACAAAAATACTACAAATTTTGCATTCTCAACACCCTAGTAGAGCACAAATCAAAAGAAAATCGTAGATACTGTTATAGTCTTAAGCTTAAAGAAGCCAAATCCATGGGTGCACGGGTTATTAACGGCCATCGTCAATAATGATTGAAGGGGTGGTGGTATAACATAATATAACGCACCCCACAGACGTGCCATTGACAATTGTGACACAATGTAAACATTGCAGACATGCCAAAGACAAAATATGAACCTTTCAAACACGACTATGTCAAATGATACAAGCATGAACTTAACAGACAAGAGAACGCCAATGATACCATAATGTACTATTATTGATCTCTCAGGGGACATAGCCAATTGGTATGTGGATACTTTAGCTTTAGAAATCGTAAAAGGCTACTATATTGGGATCTTTTCTTCCTAATACGAATCTCCCATGATACTGCCTCACTGGTGAGTGTTCGCTCTTGTGAGGAGGGATACGGACACTGTCCCCTTGTCAAGACACATCAGGATTGTGTTTTAAAGTGGTACTTGTATGTCCTGCTTAACACGCAACATAAAGGGGACGACTGGTTTGCCAGTTGTTAGTGTTATGATAACCACATAGCTGTCAATCGGACATTACGTCCGACCATCAGCTAATCAGGAAATGGTACCCGAATACAAGTAGATGCACTTCAGGAATGAGAATGAAAAAAAAATTACCCTGATAAAAGTATGAACATTTCTAACAATGCCAAATAAAACAACCAAGGTAACGATGCTAATTATAAATCTAAATTACGAAATATTTAAAATGATCTTGTACATCGGTATATTGCAACCTAAACACTTATAACAAGGAAGTCATTTTATGCTAACCGCTATTAGTTGTCTTCAGTGCTTAATTATCATGACGTCAATATGATTATGACGTAACAATTGATATTCTTACAATCACGGAAGATAGCTGCTGAACTGCTTCACAATATTAAGATCTCAATTCATTATAGAAGCAAACTATCCTGAACAATTCTTTTTCATTATAAAATGCAGATGTCAGCTTTGAACTGCATTCAGCTGGTAGTTATTAGATAATGACTGTCAATGGTCAATGACAATCCCGACATAAAACATTGTCACTGAATTCGCCTTTGTTTGCCAAAGTATTTTTGAAATTCCATAGTATCCCAAAGTGGGTCTTTTGAACTAAGGCAGCTTAGGATTATCAATAAAATATGAAATGATTAGATGAAACATACATTTAAAGTTCATTTCAAAACAAAATGATAATAAGAGAACGTCAGGGCAATTTCCTTGTGAGCTTTAACCAGAATACCCATTTCTACTTATGTCTAAAATGTCCTATTTATGTATGAATATTTATACTTTCGACAGTCATTCCAAAAGGGATTCGAATTCCTTGGTGACGTAAATCCCCTTTGAGAACATAAACATCATATAACTCCCTCCTACATAGGATTGTTCAACTATCTATCGGCGCCATCTTGGATCAGTAAATCAGACTTGTGCGTAGCTTAGCCAACATATGTGTCTCAATTAAAATTCCGAAAGATCTTTTTTTCAAATGTTGCTTCCAATGTCGATTTTTCGGGTCAAAGTTAATGTTTGGTCGGATCTGGTTATATTGCGAGTGTCCTGAGGGATATATAAATAAAGCGTCTCGCGCCTGATGCACGTGAACGTACAGTTATGTACTGACTTCTCGGCCGTGACTCTCTCCGTTCGTCGCCATGACAACGCATGTATTTGTTACATGTATTTTGCTAACTTCCTTGTTACGGAGGTCATTGGTACACCGATAGGAATCAAACGTAGAGGAGATGCAACGTTAATGCCCCGCGCATAAACCTCTTCCTATAAATGTGGACCGCCAGGTATGCCTACAGCCTGTATGAACAGTTAGAATTCAATATGTCGGGAGAAGTACAGCAGGTATTCCACGTGCCAAGTGTCGGGGTGGATGAATGGTAACAAGGGATCAACTGACAACCTGCCACGAGGGACGTTCAAAATAATCACGTGATCATCATATTCATTGTCTCGGAGCATGCGAGACATCCCGAGAATTTCATGCTCACCTATTATCTATATATCGTCTAGTGTCATGGCGGACATACTGGGAATTTTCGTAATCATCCACCTTCGTTTCCTAATTTGTATTGACCAATAAGAATATTGGTTTTTGATATTAAAACTGAATGGAAAAGAAGTGTTAACGAGGCAATGACACGCCCATTATCACATCATCATATTGATGTTATTGTGATATGAAGACACCCACCAGATCTCCCAATCCAGCTACGGTACACTCACATTACAAGTATAGTGCTCTCATACTGAAACACACTGCCGGCAATAAATGACAGGCCTCGCAAGTCCAAAAATTCTGAACTTCGTTCTAAATTCTGACTTTGAGTATATGCTTAAATTTGACCTTCAAAAAATTCTTAATTCACAATTTTCAAAATTTGAAAGTTGAGAAGGGGTCGACATGTGCTATGTTAACTAGATGACCAAACTGTAGCCTTCGGCTTCAGATAACAGTTTGGTCCTCTAGTTCAGCATAACAAATGTTGACCTCAAACTCAGTCAACAAATGTATAGTGTTATCTCGCTGAAGTATACTACTAACAGTATACAGGATAGGGGTATACATGATAGTGAAAATTTGTCATTATCGTGTTATGTCACGGAAGTACATTTTACAAAGACACTGGCCCATACACCACATCCGGCCAAACTATACAAACAACATGGTGCTAATTCACATGTATGTCCTACATGTATTTGCAGACCGAAAGCACTGCGGGTAGAACATTAGAATTGTATCTGTTGTCTCAATGCACTGTATGGTCTTAAAAGGCGACTATTCAAGATCTTTTCACTTCCTCTTAAACAGACATTCGTCTTGTTAACGTCTCCGCCTTTGATACTGCTTCACTTTTGGCTTAGGTCTTAGTATTCTCTTTTTAACAAAGGCTCTGTGTTCTGTCCCTTGGTCGAGACACATCATTGTCTGTGAAAGTGGTAGGTCTTACTTAGCGTTTAGCATAAAGGAAGTGTGACGACTGGTTTTTCAGTTGACAGTATAATGCGACTGGGTGAGTGTACATTTTGGTGTCAATGGCGACGTGTTGAACAAACTTGGTAGCCCTTTATTCAGCCATGCTACAAGCCAAATATCAATACCATGGGCCTTTTAGTTATTGAGAGAAGAGTTACACTATTACAAACAAGACACAACATGAATCTACTACCATTAAAATCCATTATCCTTATTCTCAGTCCGTCCAATAGATGATTATCTGACATCATCACATTGGGGTCGCGTTCATCAACTGAAAACGACATTTCGTCACAGTGGATATATCGACTTGTACATGTAGGTATTATTTTGCGAATTGAGATACAATTAAACGTCAAGCATTAAAGATACTTGAGGATGACATTTGGTCATCCAAACTATCGTTAATGATAAAATTAAGGTACTATATATTTGTTAAATTTTGCGGATGTATAATTTCGTGATTGGCTGTTTTGTCATTATTCGCTAGGGTTTATTTTCGCGAATTATTTTTAAATCCTTTATAAGCGTCATTTAGACGACTGGTTATAATATGTGAAACCATGATTTTGATAAATTTCGCGAGATATTAAACTTTGCGAATTTGAATGAAATTAAACCCCACGCGATTATTAGCAACTGTACAGTATAGTACATCACACTACACACGGCACTAGCAAATGTTTCATCTCATAAATGACATACCAGATCGATTGTCAGGGATTTCTTATGATCAATAAGCTCAATGAGTTCACTTTAACGACGGACTTAGTAACGATACCCAAGATAAAACAAGAAGTGAACTCACTATATTAATTATCGGCTTGTAGATTGCAGGTAGGGCATGAAAATAGAATTGCACATGTGATCACCACTGCACGATAGTAAAATATGACTATAGTATTTTCTCTTCAACCTTACATGGTATTTTCTTCTTCCTAACGCGTTATGAAAGCTCTGGGTTATGTCCCCTGCCTGAGATACATTATTGTCTATAACAATTACAGTTTCGGCTCCTGTTTAGTATAAAGGAGTAGGGACGACTGGCTTTGGTGCCATGCTCCAGTGAGGTAGTACTATAAAAAGAGCAATAGTGAAACTATTACAATAAGATACAAGACTATACCGCAGCCTCCCAAAATATTACATACATGGGAGGCCGTCCTAATAAATGGCCTTGTAGTTGATAGAAAGTGAAGTCCCACCACTCAAACATTAAGAAATTATCGTATGATTTGGAGACTTGGTGTAGAGATATATTAACGTTGTGGAGTACAACAGGAGACAATATCTTTTGACTACATTCATAACGTGTCTCGCCTATGAGATACACATAACCAGGCCCCAAGTGTTGTCACTTGTCACTAATTACGTTCGCCCATAGACTCTTAATAAGCGTATAGTGTCACTATCAGAAGGCTAACGTTGTCATAGATACGTACATATGGTGATGTCTTTGTCATACACATTTGAATGAAATATTTTGTAGTTATCTTTAGGTATTATGTTACAAGGATTGTATCTGCGTGGTACGTGAATCTCGGCTCCATATAGGTTTAGTGTCTTTTCTGTCAAATGTCGATCTTCAATTTCCAGGGATGCCAAAGAGTAATCCAAACGGGAAGTCTATGAGTCGGGGAGTACATGGAGTCCGTATAGGTGCCAGATCCGGGTAAACAGTGACACCGTAATTAATTAAGGTCGAGGTCATTCCGAGTGTTACGTGAAGAGTCACAGGGAACAGGGCTACGTGGACAATCTGGGGTCTAAATGATCATGAAGCCCACCAGGGGACCACGTGGTTTTGTACATGGGTGTATGTTTCCTTCCATGTAACGACGGTTGGTGTCCGAACAACAAGGGCAAAGCCACAGTATCCTTTTGACATGACGTATTATTATTGTTGGTAACCAGAATTCAAATAACAAAACAAAAAGTAAATATCAAGTAAAAATGTTGTCTTCGCTTTGTTTACAACAATGTCTTATTGTCTGGGGGAACCTCATTGAAAGATAATACTCTTGTTGCCATAGTAACGATACAATAACAAATGGTCACTGTATCACGAAGCACGTAGATATAGTAACAAAACAGATACCGTAGTGTACACATTGAAAGACTAGAAACCATTCCAAAAAGTAACATGTTTTTTTTCAAAGTTAGCTATAAATATCCCTGACCCGTGCCCTTCATGGTCGGGGTATCGAAATTAGGCTTAGAATTCTAGAAGGCAGATAAGCTGCTCCAATTTAACTAAAGACATTCTACTGTAGTTCAAAGTATTGCTATCTCGGATACTCTTTATCGTAAACGGAATGAAATATGAAAGCACTTGTAACGCATTCCAATGAGGTATAGGGACGTGCGTTACACATCCCCCTAGCAGCTAGATATCGTGTGGTATCGCACACGCGAGCACATCAAACGAGTAAGCACGCATTCTCCTAAACAACAACACTTGTAAAGTGTGTGGAGGGTGTATATATACTTACTTTCCTCATAGGGCCGGGGTCGCTTCTGTCCCATCGAGGCCAGCTCTTGTATTTTTCATCACACACACATTTGTAGACATAGAAAATGAACAGATATGTAAATAAAGTCCATGTCTTAGACCTACACAACACTGCGACAGTGCAGATAGTATCCAATGAAATGCATTCCGCCGCTAAAACTCTGCTGTGCCTAGCGACCATAACAAATGATGTCATACACGTGCTGGTCGCGTGAGGTCGCCGACGTCATCATACGTCCACACAGCATCCCTTTGATGCCATGCCCATTGGTCAATACACCTAGCGCCAACGAGAAGGCACATGGACGCTGGCACGCGACACGATGGAGGGATGTTTGTTTCCCTTCCTAGTTATCATTTCTCTAAGTCCCGGTATCCATGGTGTTTAAAGAATGTGCAAAACTTTCAAAAGTGAAACTTGTAGAACTTTTATCGGTGTTGGCAAGTTGAACTTTTATACAAAACTTGAGAGAAGAAATTAGAAGTTCTGTCGAAGAACAATAGATAACGCTTATCCGGTAGTTTGGCTAAGTCTAACTGTCCGCCATACTGGAAAAACAGAAAGTTCGCATAGGGATGACGTCACCGATTTACTTATATGGAGGTTGCAGTAATTCTACCTGATGCAGACCCCACTATAGTCTGCTTCAGAGAAGTACTAGAACTCCTTGTCTGTAGGCAGCTGTACTTGGTTTATGTGAGATCTCCATACGTCTGGTATAGATATCATAGAGTATAGTCTGTTTCAAAAGACATACATGTAACTTATCACTGTTTTTACAAGCTTGTTGGAGAAACTCAACACATGATTTCTGGTTAAACATTATTTTTTTTTAATGTCTAGAACATGGAATTAATACTTCAAATGGTGTTGAATAGATATGACTTCTCATAGGAGAATGTTTTTAATTTCTGGAACATGGCATTAATACTTCAAATGGTGTTGAATAGATAAGACTTCTCATAGGAGAATGTTTTTAATTTCTGGAACATGGAATTAATACTTCAAATGGTGTTGAATAGATAAGACTTCTTATAAGATTTCATACAATGATAATATGTAGTTAATTAATATCTTCTTGTGCATGGTCTGATATAATTAAATTACACTAAATTACACATGTACAAATGTACCAGGTAGTCTTGATGAAAGGAAGAATCCTCAATTTGCAGGCTTCAGCTGTTCAACAGTTTTGACTCGTCGATTTTATTTCGGATATTATATTTGATATTTTAGATGAGATCTGTATTTATCTTAATTACCATTGTCACGTATCTTGTAATAAAGGCCAGTGTGTTTATTCCGGAGTGATAAGTACAAACGTATAGGATGTAAAGGAATGTGTGCCACGACTGTCTGACAAAACAATACCATTTTGGAATACACTAGTTTGTAATCCATAAACATTACGGTTTCCGTATTCTTTCTACTTTCTTTTTTCAATATAATTTTTCATTCATATATAGACCGTCATCAGCTTTAGCGTGATATGATTTAAGTTTACAAAAAATCATTTGCAATAAGAAAATATAAAATCATCTTTCTTACATGTATGTTGTCGTCTGTCAAGTACGTTCTGTATGTATATCCTCTTGTGAAAAGCATGTACATGCGTGTGATAAGCGTCATGTTAGGTTTCACAGTGATGCAACAGATATTTCTGGACATGTTTCTAACACTATTAGAGTTACGCCCCTTTATTTGTCTATAGTCACGATAATATACGTGTATTTTAAAGAAAATTAACAGCAATGTTAAATATCTTTTATGTCGTTTATTCTCAGTGCAATGCGATAGCAAATGAATGTTGCGTACATATAAAAATCATTTCTCCCATAAACAATATAACTGGAATGTGTAACAAAAATTCTTTCCGTGAAAAGATTAAGAAAGAATAACAGTTATGATATAGACCCCGAACTACAAAACCAAAATCTATTCCGCGAGATTATCGCGAATAACAAATCAAAGCTAATTAACTAATTAATTAACTAAAAGAAAAGAATAATATTCGACACAACAATTTGTATTTTGCCTGGATATATCTTCTTTTTTTTCCATGGAAAATAGTATTTTGTGTATACCTTAGCTTATTTTCTCATTAATACATCTTCGACTACTTTCTATAAAAAGCAATTTCACTAACAATACGTGTCACAAAAGAAGGGGAGACAATTCGATAGATGACAATTCCATGATCCTATGAAGTATTCAAGTGACCGTTACCAAAAATCAAATTTAAATTAAAAAGAAAAGAAGAAAAATGTTAGTTAGAGAACAATTTCATAAAAAAGATAGACATAATTAGTTTAAAAACATCAGCGCCCAACGACACGGACTGACCAGAAAAAGAATAGATGACCCTCATACCTCATGCAATTAATTGACCAGATAAGACATTTATTAAAATACATTCATATTACATAATGTAAGTAATACGATCAAATATGGACATAATATAAAACGATATTATATAGGCTGGGCGAATTCATGAAATATCTTTCTATAGCCAACTGAAGTATATGTATATGGCTCGATGAATACCAATGTTGGTGAACCATGAATTTCTTTCAAGATGTAGGCCAAACGCTGAAAAGACAGCAAAACATTCTGATCTATAGGACTCCCTAGTTTTCTTTGTGTTATGCTCGCTTTCAATATATTAAAGGTGAAGTGCTATCATGACCGAGTGGTAACTATATTGCAAACACTAGCAATAAACGCAATAACATTTTAACTAAAAATGAAAAAGTATAATGTATAGACTGAATTGCCTGCCGTAGTTTGTCTACTCCCCGCTAGACTTCGCTCCGAAATTTTATCAGCGCTGCCTCGCTGAAAACATTGGTACTAGGACAGGTAATCCAGTTTAGTTAAAATATATATATATAACAATCTTATTTTATTATACAGTGTAATTGTTTCAATGTTGCTTTTCATGTTTACATGTTAATATTGTAAGGATCATCAATGATATAAAAGGTGGAACATCGATTCATTTTAATTTACTGAGTTTTCATCACTAGATATTATTGACTATATATAGTAATACGAAATATATCTTAATAATATTCACGTGGCTTATATTAAAATGTTAAATTACATGTATGATAAAAATAATCCTAAACAATTATTGTTCTTATGAAAATAATAATAAAAAAAATACAAAGTAAATGTGTCTAGCGCATAAATAAACATCTAGCGCACTACCAGTATACCTCAGTGAGAATGTAATACGCATAGGCAAATTGTGATAATTTCTTAATCAAACATCATCTATCTTGCAGAGAAAAATATATCTCAATGTTAATATGATGACTAGATCTATTCAAAACTGAAACGATTTCACTTGTTCTTCATTGAAGAAAACCATTCATCAATAAGTAAAATCAAATATTTTTCTTCTAAAATATTAAAAAAAAATCAATATTTCAAAATGAATTGAAATGGCAAAAAATGTAAAGTAACCTTCGAAAAAAATCTCAATTATCATGCTAATGCAGAATTTAATTTTATAATACGTTTAATGCAAAATGTACTATGCCTCGAGATAGAGGCATATTTTTCCCGTAAAGCACCGCGGTTCTTGCAGTATCCGATACTTTTCCTTTTTATCGTTTCTATTACACTTTTTGTGACAAGTTATTTGCATTGAGATTCATTTAAACTGGAAATAAAAAAAAAACAATGAAAAAAGAACATAACAAATTGTGTTGATAAACAGGTGGAATCTGGATAAGTAAATAAAATGAACAATTCGGTAACTCGGTCCCAGGTATAAATCGCACTGACGTTTACTTACCTCTGGAAACATAGGCAGCATTTGCTGCAATATCATAACTCAACTTGCAAAGCACATAATATGATTGGTTCCGACAACCACTTAGTCGGAAAATTTGTCCAATCACATTTCGTGTCTCAAAACATACTTTGGGTAAACCACGTGTTCTAAGGACGCAGCCATCTTATCTATTGACATCGTATAGATTTTGTTCCTTGCTTGGTGGTTAATTTTATCAGAACATCAGCAAGTAAAAGCCAGTGCGATATACACATGGGAACGAGGCGAAGTATAAATGATATCACAGGCTAAATCCATGGTGTCCAGCGACAAATGTTCTAGGCATCGTTTATTGGTTGTATGACATCACATGATTTAATCACGTGTGTACGGTGCCCGGCCAATCACTGGCCCTGTCCAACAATGGCACGGCTCCGTGGGTCATAGACAGCCGTGGTAACATGGGGGTGTTGGAGCGTTGCTGCATTCGTAACACAGGACGGTTTAACTCTGTGCTTGAGCTATTGAAGTTTAAATTTTGCACACCTGAAAATGAGTTCATAAAAGTAATACTAAAGAGTTCGAAGAGGTTTAAAAAAGGGGGTAACTCGCAGTTAGTTGAGTTTTGAGTCGTGTAACCAAAACAGATTATAACGAATTATCAAAGCTGTTTGTTACCCTCTTTTAATAAACTTATATCAAATTGACTCGCCCATCTTTTCAATTAAGCCCATTCCTAAATTTCAGAGTTACTTCCCTTCGTTTCACTCTGTCAGTAGCGACCCATCATATTTACTGAAGCAGTTATAAAGACATAGACAACATTATATATAAAACGTTTGGCAGTTTATAGAAGGATGATACGGTATTAATAACCACGTGCCATAGAAAGTGCCAAAGTAAAAAGTGAAAAATATCATCACAGATTGCTTTTAAACGACAATTAAACAACAAAAATAAATGTAATCACGTGTGATAACGAAATCTGAGCAAAGACATTCTAGACATTGTTCATAAATCTATTGAAATGTAGACAGTGATTATAAGTTTGACAATCAATGTATTACCAATTTGCAGTAGAAATAGCAACCCCTCTAGAAAGCACACAATCAAGAATTTTACTATTACTATATTTTTTAACAAATGGCATTAGTCACATGTGTAAACTAGCACTTTTGAGGATACCTAAGGTAAAATTGAACATTTTTGACCTATGCGACAAAGTTTTCTATTTCAAGTCTAAGACAAACCGTTGCTAGAGGATGTTGAATTATCCCCACGTTTTAACTAAAATTCTGACCTTCTCAATAATTCTATAAATATTGTTTTAAACTGTGATATTTTAATACTTCGAATATAATAATATCATGTTTTCTGAGATTATAAATATAATATTAATTTTGTTGTCATCAAGTTTTACAAGATAAAGTACAATCTCAGGCGAATGTTTTAACTCGCATGAAATCATAATCCGTGATACCAATTTTAATTTTAATTCCAATTCCAATCAACGATCGACAAAGGAATGGGCAGTGAAATCTGATAAGTTCAATGAAAACAGTTTAATCAATACAAGTTATAATAACAATGCTAGCAACCAATCAGCGACTACGATAGAAACATGGGCGGAGTGTAAGGTACAGATATGGGCGTGGATGGTGTTTTGGATCCTTTCATTGGTAGAGATACTGGAGTGGGCGGTATATGCATTCCCAATCTATTTTGGAAACCACTATCTGGTCTGCCGCACGAGGGCGTGCTAGGCGAACGATGGCTCGGGGTCGGTGTGCGACCCAGCCTGAAAGGATGGACTCCGGATGAATTGGCACCAAAGTTCGAAATAGGTGTGCTTGGAGGTTTGAAAGAACGTTTTGAATTGACAGAGGCGCGTGAATGTGGGCGGGGCGGTGGCGGTTGAACATGCATAACTCCGCCCATAGGATCAGCACCGCCCATTTCGTAGTTGTCTAACATCTTCCTGACCAAGTCCTTCTCTGTAACAGATCAGAAAATCGAAGCACCGTGTAAACAACACTCACAAACACTGCATGCCAATCACATCACACGATACAAACGGAGATAGCATAAACAGGAAGTAACACGAAGGAAACCGGAAGTTACATACATTTGGGGTATCGGACAATGTTGGCTGTAAGTGCTTATATTTTATGAATAAAGTTATTATTCAAACATGATTTGAACGAAATAATGCAATTCTAAATGTCAAAGTTGATCATTTCTGTCGTTATTAATTTGATATTTGCTTAAAGATGCTCCTCCGCTGACAAATGGTATTGTTTTCACTTTCAAAGGACGGGAGCAGACGAATTAGTATTTTTCTTCAGTTACAAAAGCTACTTACTTTACACCATTAGCACAATTGAAAAGTTTGAGCTTGTAATTTTACATAAAATTAAAAATATTAAAAATAATCAATTGCATCCCAAAAAAATTCCGTGGCATAATATTCTATATGGAACGAAGTAATGATTGCGCAAGCATCAAAAGCAAAATAATTTATTTTCTATTATTTTTGTGTGTTAATTAGACATGCATTTACACAATTAAACACCAATTGTTCAAATGATGAGCATCATTTATGCTCTGTCGGCGGTGGAGCATCTTTAAATCTTTACATTGTATACTAGAGTATGTGACAATCGGTTCCTTCTCTGAGAAATGCTATGCGATTATAAAGTGAACCAGCAACGGTATATGTGACGTATATGTGAAATGTGAAGGTATCGATTTTTTTTAAATAGTAAAATTTCTTCCATGTAAGTACGATGCAAATATTTAACAATTAAAACAACACATCACTTAATTGAACACCATATTTCAACAACAAATCCGTGCGTATATTGTGTAGTTTGTACAATACATTTAGATGCGAGATGTCCATTAGATTAAACATAAAACACAAGAAAATTACATTATCAACGTTTGTGGTAAAAGTTTTGCAAACACTGAGACAAGCATTGAAGTGATGTACAACTGATGATGATGTGCATACTTACAAGCATTTTGATGATTATAAAATAGGTTATCATGACCACGTGAAAGTGTGCAAACCAATCAGAACAAACTTGCCAAACATCTGAGTTTCAAAGATGCTTGATTTCCAAATAAGGCTGATATACTGACAGACAACACCCAGTACAGCTGCATTTTATTAGCTTCTATTTCATAAGAGTTCTTACCTTCTCCTTCCGTTTTCTCTAAATGTTTTCGGAGAACCTCGGCTCCGATTTTCTTCCCGGACTCCTGGATTTGAGTAACAACGGCTGGCGAGTTGTCATTGAAATGACGATCATATGTTGTTCTCTGTTTGATGTGCATATATCTGTTGGATGCCGTGGGAACTGAAAAGGGAAAAAACAATTACTGAAGACCTTAAATCACTGCTTTTGGAGGAATATGCATCAAAATTGATTCATAGCATGTATACAAATGGTGGATTTCATCTGCTATTCTACCAATACACTATAGATAAGGGTCAAATTAGATATTGCTGGCGCAAGTTAATCGGAACAAAACAAAGTTTTGCTGTTTGGTTTCCTGTCTGTGTGCTACTAGATAATACTTAGAGTTTTAACAAAACACTTGTATCAAAATAAAACCTAACGTAGCTGAACTTCAATGGATTGGTTTTAAATGCTTGCCGGTTGATGAATAACCGGAAGTACTTACTTGTACCGGAAGCGACAACCTGCTTTTTCTTATTGCTACCATAGCGAGAAGCTGGAAGTCTTAGTTCATCCTGTTGGGATGGTGTTTGGAAAGAATATCGGGCCACGGAGTCCAGTGTGTACGGAATGTTGGCCTTCCAGTCTGGAGGAAGGTTGTAGGCAGTCTTCACTTGGAATCCTGTCAATCAGCAAAACGCATGTCTGTCAAATTGTATTTCTATAAACATGTTAACGTTGTAATTATGACTGGCAGTTGTATTGATTAAGAACTCAGATTGCTGAAAGTCGAGGTCTGGTTAGAATTGTGTTTTTGTAAAAAGAGGAGTACATTTTTGAGAGATTATTTTATTCCTTTTCTTCGCCTTTATTATGAATGCAATGTGTTTACAAGTGTTTTGAGATTTTATCATGACAGCGAAGTCTCTGCCAGTGATTTTTAGAACAAGGTGCACCGAAATACCCTATCAACGTTACCACAATCTGATTGACATTCCTGCTCATACAGACAGCTGATTTTGTCTATGAATTTCCGTAAACAAGTTGAGAATGGCTCTTTATCAGTTACTGAGTACGGGATGAAGTCAGATTAGTATGAAGGAGGGAGCTGTCATCACCTTGTTCTTCCCATAACAGATAACGATGACGGTGGTTTTGAACGCAATTTCTATACATCAATGTATTCATTAAAAACAGAACAGTTATCTTTACAAGGGAATCGTGATTTTTTTCAAATCTGGTGTCGCTATAAGTCAATCTAACATACGACCCAAAAAGGAAGAAAAGTTGTAAGGCATATTTTTCTGATGAAATGGCGAATTTATGATACTTTTAATGAAATCGAAAGTATTGTTGTTCATGTACATGTAAATCAAACGTCATAGTTCCGGGAATCCTCCACCGACAAAGGATATATTATTTTGATGCAAACACAGATGTTTGTAGGAAGGAACTGACTAGGTTACAGTTCTATTTCTCTCCACATGGTCTCATGCAAAATGACATTCCATACCGGATACTAAGTCTTCATTTGATGTCCCATGCTGCAGATTGACACGAGCGCCTGTTAATCTGTTTAACTCTTAAACCTTGGGGTATACCTAAGAAATACAGGATCTAGGTATGTAGACTGACACAGGCGCCTGTGAATCTGTGTGACTCTTACCTTGTGGTATCCCTAAGTAATCGCTCTGGTATGTAGACTGACACAGGCGCTTGTGAACTTGTTTGATCATGTCATCTGTTAGTTCTTCAGACCACGGACTTTCCTTCTGTTCTGCTCGCGCCCTGGACGGGAACTTCCATACCATGAAAGACTGGAAAAGACAAAAGATGTGTACTTCACCAGTTTGACAGAGCACACAAAATATGTGCACTTCACCAGTTTAACTGAGTAGACAAAATATGTGTACTTCACCAGTTTAACTGAGTAGACAAAATATGTGTACGTCACCAGTTTAACTGAGTAGACAAAATATGTGTACTTCACCAGTTTAACTGAGTAGCGAGCAGCATACGGATTTGTTTCATTTCAACTTACTGCAAAATCACTTTTTAAGATTTATATAAGTAAAGAGGTCCAAAGTGCCAAAGAATTCAAGTAACAAATCATTGGCAGTTCATTGTTTCTAGAACCAAGGTGAGATGGACTAGCTAAAACTGATCTTTAGATTTGACAATGGTGATATTCGTCGATAAGCAAATAATCATGGAATCGAGAGTAACATGTTGACAAAATGACCCAATTTACATTTATAGAAACCTCTGAAAGAAGATGGATAATGTATAAGATAAGAACCTTTTAAACTACAATTGTAAATACATGAACATTCTAAAGAAAGGGTCTTTGAAGTTTTGGTACTCAAAATAAGTACGCAATCTTTTATAATCGTTCATTAGCACTTCCTCTCATATTTAACTAAATTGTTCAAAGGCATTAAGAACTGTGTATTCGAGCATATCTTCGTTCAGAACATTGCTTTGCTGTTTTGCTAACAAAGGGAAATAAGTCTGATACTCTTGTCACAAATAATACAAAGTTTGCTTCCTAACTTTAAAAATGGATTGCCTGCCGTAGTTGTTTTCTTCATCTCTCCGATAGGCTTCGTTCCAAAAATAAGTATCTATGAGTGCAGTCTAGCGGAAAGAATTTGTACTAAGGGAGGCAACATAGTCTATCGAACGTTTTAACAAGAACGGGGACAGGACATATATCTCAATGTTATGTAAACACAACTAAACCGGAAATGTGCCCACTTACCTGAAGTGGGTGTGGCTTATTATTTCGTGAACCGGAAGCGGTGCCACTCCTGACTGGCGAGGCAGGGCGCTGTGGCACAGGTGTAAAATCGTTGTGGTATGTGGTGGCGCCGATTGGTCCATTAAGATCATGTGACGCAGCGAATCCTTGTGATGACATAGGCCTGGAAACAAATTACTATAAAATTCACTACGAGAGGAGTAATGTCAACTTAGCATGTTTCTTCTTTTACATAACACGTCCCAGCGTTAATTTTGAACTTTATTTCGGCTTCCAATGTTGGTCATTGATGCGGCCCACAGAGAGGCTAATGCACGGTTAGAATATGGCCCATCCATGGTAATGAAAGGTCAGAAATTGGCGGTACTAGGGCTTATGATGTAAGTGTTATATGTAAACAGCAAACGCAATTTATTCAAATACATCAACGGTAATGTCCCCAAATGAATTATCTTATGGCGTTAAATTGTTTTAAAAGTGGCTCCATAAGTAGTCCTTTGTTTCCTCCATTCTAACGTTAAATTATACTTTTACCAGTTTCTTTATTCAAAGTCATTTAATTAAGGACACATTCTAAATACAGTAAACACTAATTACATGCCCATTACGGCTGACGGAGCCATTAAAATCACACACAATGGTGAAAGGTTAAATGGTTTGGCGGCAATGTAGTTTGATCAACCACATGTCTAGGTGATCACACAGGCGGACGTTTTAGATTAGTCAAAACGATTCTGATCGACTGACCAGTCCGACGTTTACAATATGGTACACTTTGTTACTTATATATATATCGAGAGGAATATGAATTGCTGTATTACAAAACAAACTGTACAATGTGACCAATGTTTCAGAAATTCCACCAATCGGCGTGATCACAGCCCACAATCGTACTGGTATGGCTAAAGGTACACTACCTTTCCGAAGTAAAAACAAATATAATTTCTTAAAAACAATACTAGAATAAGAAAATAATGTATCTATGGTCTAAGATGGGGTTAAAACATTAACAAGTGGAATATTTCCAGCGTAATCTAAGTTACATATTTAACAGTGATTATTCATTGCGCTGTTTTGCCGTCTTGCGCAGTACTATACTGATAGTCAACACAGTTCATATAATTATGGACTCACCAGTGCCCACAGACGATGTTTAAATGTTTTGGGGGTCTAGGTCAAATATCGGTAAAAATCATACTCTACGTACTACATATACCAATTCTCAGATCTCTGTGTCAACTAACGCGTGGTATAGGACGAAGGCGGGAAACATAATGCGATCTGCGTTATGAAAATTAACATTTGATTAATTTTTTTTATATTTACAGTTTGCACTGACATTGACTAAATAACCATTCTTTCTAGTATCATCATTATCAGTGCATAATGATAATACAACACGTGCAGCGATTCCATTTGTTACGGGCATAGTCGCTGGCGCAGCAACGCAGGGTCATGACTTCACTTTTGGTGGGAACAAATGAATGACTCGATTCCAATCAGCTGTTCAATCGAATTCGTTGACGATGACGGGAGAGTTAAAAAATATGGGTATTTTAATAAAAAAAAAATATGCAACTGTCGCGAGAATAAATTATATTAATTTGCGTGAAAAACTGTAAATATAAGGAATAGATTTTTATTTTGTTGAGGTTATGAGGGTATAATGATAATGGAGCATGTGTTAATCATGTAACCCCGGCTTAATAGAAATCCATTCTTTAATCAAATTGCTCAGACGGTGATGATAAATGTAGTATTTACATTACGCTAATAACTTTTATGACCCAACAAAATTACCAATCTCGTTTTACATTTCCACTTTAAAACTTAAAAGCCGTTCGGAAAAGGTAATGGACATTTACAAATTTTATCATCTGCCCAACAACTAGATAACTAATCTAGTGCAATACAAAAAGGTGAAACGCTAAATTAATCGGCCAATGTTTACCTTGGATGAAGACGGTTTGGGAGACTGTGGTATTTCTGTTTACTGTCAGCATAACAGTATACAAAAGTATTGGCTTCTATTACACTAATACAGCAGAACACCAAATACCTTATTCTAAATTGCGAATGGTTTGGCCTCTAGTCCAAAGTACCCATACAGGTAATATTTATTGATCGTCACAATTTTAGCAATCTACCGTGATCAACATTACATGCAAACATACTTAATTAAATACCAATAACGCGCTGAATTCTCTAATTGGAAGTTCAGTATAAACCCGTGGTTTAATTTCCGCATGAAGTCGGCGACAGAATGTTGTCACGAGGACGGTTCGTTGTATAGTTTTAATTAAATGGCAATCGCAGAAAGTTTGTCTACAGAACGAGAGTAGTAGGGCTATCCAATATCAATGTACATAGTAATGGTATGGTAGTATGTGGTTATTGGCACGTACAAGCCATGTAATTACTATACAATTACATATAATACATGTATAATTGGTATGACAAACACGTCCTGTACAGTGAATGTGGTACGTACAACTACATGTAGATCTAAGTGAGTTAGAGCTAAATTAGAACAAAGATAGAATATTTACCGATATATATGTACATTTAATTAAGCATTGAACGTCTTTCAGTTGGCATTCATAGCCATTATGAATGCAAACTGGACAAAGGCAAATTCTATAAAGCACGCTAGCGCTTCATGTTGATTATGCCTCTGTTCAGTTGGCATTCATTTTGGCTATAGATGCCAATTGAAAGACGTTAAATGCTTATATTTACATTGGGTTACAATTTATTAAGAAGAAATCCCAAGGAATTTTGCATCTATAAGGAAATAATTCAATTTTGCTTGTTACGAGCATTTTCATTGGTTTAAAAATTTACTTTATCAGCCCATAAAGGAAAAAATGGCGTCGCCGTTTGTGACGTTGCTTCTGATTGGCTGAGATGACGGCGTAATGATTTCATAGACAAAAGAGTCCCAGAATGAATTTTGAGTATTGAAGAGATCATCTTTAGTAATTTGAATTATAAGGATTAATTTGAATAGATTTTTTATGTTATGGAGATATAACACAAAAATCTGAGTGTACTCTCATCATAAACCGCTTCGCGGTTTATTTAGAGTACACTCAGATTTTTGTGTTATATCCCCATAACATAAAAAATCTATTCAAGTTAATCCTTAAATAATCATTCGTTATCGTCATGGATGGAACAGCCATTTGAACAGCAATCTTGCGTGGTCGCTGGCACGACAATTGTGACGTTACAATGATAATGACGTCATAATAAGCGCGTGAAGTTCATTGTCTATTTGACTGCCAACTGCGTTTGGTAAGGTTACACAGTGGGACTTCAGTGGAAATGTAAATATTACTCGTGCTTATTACATAATGTATCGATATAGACGGAATTATTACCCGATGTACACTTATTGGCAATACATTTAAACCAGCAGACGACATGTTTATAGCCAATATAAGATAAGATACTACACGTATTATCAAGCGAGTTTATTGCCGATGTGCAAAATGCCATTATCATATAGGCTTATTGCCGAAAAAATATGCCCTTACCCTACGTGCTTATTACCGGTAAAGAAAATACCATCTACAAATCATTGCTTATTGAGGGATCAATACGGTGCCTTACGATCTCATTATTGGCGCCGATATCATGTTTGATGTTGGCGCCTATTATGGTTTAAATTGGCTCCTATTATGCTTTATATTGGCGCCTAATATGGTTTATATTGGTGCCAATTATGTTTTACATTAGCGTTTATTATGTTTTATATTGGCGCCTATTATGGTTAATATTGGCGCCAATTATGGTTAATATTGGCGCCAATTATGTTTTACATTAGCGTTTATCATGTTTTATATTGGCGCCTATTATGGTTTATACAAATACATGCATGAATTCTTATTGGATTTCCGTGTCATTTTAAGTCTCTGTACACCTCGGACTCCTGATGTTGAAGATTATTAAGTATAATATACTTAGTTAATAGGCTCGGTTATCTCTCAAATCAAATATCAATAATCCTTTAACCCGTGCAGTACACAAAAGTCTTGTAACTTAAACCAGACCAATCCCGACTCCAGTAATAAAAGTGAAATTAATCGTGGAACATTTTCACAATCTACGTTGACATTGCCGTGTATTGGATATCATCCCACGGCAATGTAATTGGGCATAAACTTCACAATATACCAAGTGATCTATCTAGTTTGGTATTGTAATATTTACGCTAGAAATTTCTACAAACAGTTTTCTTCTTTTTTCTTCTGTGTTACAACCCCCGATTTATACACAACCGCCAAACGGAGATACATTAGCCCATTCATCCCTGAAAATTCATAATGAACTATTCCAGTCTTTGAATTAGAAGATTACAAATATGTCTACAAGGGCGAATAAACATAAGAAAGTTCTGCTATGAGGTTTTTTCCCTTTTTTTTCTATGTTACAACCTCAACTTTACGGTAACTCACAACCAGGGATACATTAACCCTTTCACACCTGAAAATTGATAATGAACTTTTCTAGTCTTTGAATTCGAAGATTCCAAATGTGTCTACAGTGGTGAATGAGTTACTTGTCAATACTTCAGCAGCCGTGACATAAAGCGTTCGAACAACGAAAGTTAATTAACTTTGCTTCCATGCACACAGACTAGTTTCAATCTTAAGTCTGTATGCCATGCTTTATTACCGAGGGGCATCGTGACATGTTTTATTACATACATGTATATATAAAAAATCAGTCCTTACCTGACGGCTGTTACGCTGGATTCCTTATGAGGGTAATCCTTAGTGTACGTAGTCTGGTACGGGTTTCTTCCCGCTGTAACGGACGAACAGACAACCACATAATATATCGGAGACTATACAAATAGAGAACAACATAAACTTAGAAACAAGATAACATTAAGTTACAGTAGTTTATCTCAATTAAGAGGGTTCTTTCTTTATCTTATTAAGGAAAATTCTTTTGTCACTGACATTGTTCTCACTTTGGGTTATTAATTTTGAGGTGCTTTAAGGTGAATGTTTGATCCTTTTCGAAAAGTACACAATACTTGTCCTTCCGGAACACCTGATAAATGCATATGTATAATATTCTTTTTGCGTTTTTACGCATTTCACAGACGTTTAAATAATAAAAAATATATATAAAATAATAAAAATTAAACAAATAAAATATAAAATAATAATAAAGTTTTGAAATAATACATTATGCATTATGTCAGTAAATCGATTGATTGATTCCAGACTTACACTAGTTTCTTGGCTGTATATCGTTAAACCATTTTACTATTTGTTACAATTCGCAATTAGATATGAATTAAGCTGATTGGATTGATTATAAGATGAAGTAATGCAATTATGTACGTGTATTTTCCTGATGTTTAGTTCATTACACCAAAGAAAGTAGTTTTTAAATTATCACTTTGACATCATCTTTTAAAGAATTTCCGGGGTGTATGATTAATGTCGTCCATATTATATAAAAAATACCATACATTGTTTTATATTATAATGAACAAACGCATACAATGTAATAAGGTGTAATACATTTTATACAACATGGGTGAATAATTTTTCGTATAAAATAAACAACATAATAACATTATTTATATCTAACAATATTGTTTATCCTAAATCTACATTGTTTATATATAGTATAAATATTGTAATTGTCGGATCAACACTGTAGCCGAGTGTATCAAAATTAAAACAGCACACAAACATTTTAGACAAACATTGTAGCATTATGTTATGTACAGTTAATACTACTTGTATATAATCCCTCTCGGGCCCCTTTAAATCCACCCTTCATATTAGACTTACCGTAAGTTGGCATGGCTGTATGGGGCCTTTCCACAGGATATTGATTATAATTCCTAATTTCTTGTCCAAATTTTAAATTTGTTAGTAATTGTAATGCTTTTTCCCTATCAGCACTGGATTCTGTTTTGTCGTAAAATTCCTCTAAATCCTTTGTTAATCCTTGTGTTATTACATTTTCGCCAACCTGTAAAGAAAATGTTTGCAAATTAAAATTTAATTGAATTTAAAAAATAATGCAAACCATGCGTTAACTGTCACTGATCAATAATGACTTCGTATAATATTTATAGTTTTTACGTGACAAAGCTTACCCGAGGCTCGCCATAAACCGGAGCCATGTCCGGATACATGGCGTACGAATTCATCATGTTTAGTCCGGTATCGATATCAGTCGCCATTTTTACACCGGAGTGTCTCAATCTTATGTAAAAACGACTTCGATTGGCTCAAACCGAGCACGTGTCCGGAGATAGTTTGTTGTTGTTACGGCCCATCGCGTCTAGTTGCCAGGGTCCTCAGCGAGACGCTTTACTCACTTGCACGCTTGAAATCTCATTCAGACACATTGTAAAGTGTATTATTATTTTCCACATATCCCATACAAGAACTCACACAAGCTTATATTGTTATCATAAATTGCTTTATAATACTTTAATATAATAAGAAAATGTTTTTTTATTTTGCCATGAAAAGGTTCTGTTGTTCCAACGTGTATTCAATGCCAGGACGATAATAAGCTGTATGTTGTCGGGGACAATTATGTTTAAAAAGTAATGAATTATCCAGTTACTTGTTCGGTAGACATTGATGTATGGTGTTGGTTTGGCCTCGACCGATGTGTCGAGTAGTTATGGAATGGTAATCACCAGGTGAAATAGGCTATCGATTTATTTTCAAGCTGAAACTAGACTGTGGTATATATCTGTTTTCAACGTGAAATTGATTGTCAAAGCGATCTGCAAACTGATTTTGATTTTAAAACATACAGATGAATCATAATTGATGTATATTGAAGTGTTTCTTGACATCAAACAAGTGTGTAAGATTTAATGCTATTGTTAATTGATGAATATTTAATGGTATTTCACTTTCGATATATGTGTTGTACAACCAATAGCTAAATGCAATTTTCAAGGACTAATATGTTTATTTCAAATTCCTCTTTTCATAGTATACATACATGTACATAGGTAACACATACTGTTGTAAAATAAGATACGTGTAGCCTAAAACACTAGTATATAATTATAATGTATTGTTTGTAAGAAAGGTTTCCGGATACATATCCACCAACAAACCAGAAAAAGTATCATTTTTATAAAATTTTCATTTGAAGAAATTATTGACGTTTTTTATAGCCAATATTTCACAATTTACACTTTTTGTGTATTTCATGATTTTATCAATGTGTGTTGATTACAATACATGTACTTAGTTGAAACAGTATGTATATTGATATATTGATATATACATACAAAGTAGAATATTTATGGAAATATTTGGAAAACAAGCTTAAAGATTAAATAAATTCCTTTCTAAGAAACACTTGATTACTCTTCATTCCTGACCCCCATGCATTAACTTTTGAGGTTTAATAGAGAACTATCACTTGATTTTTACCTATATAATGCTTATATTTAATTACTAGGTATTGGCTATAATTGGCATCGAAGAAAAGAAACATATCTACGTTTACCGTGCAGAAGATACAAAAATACACGGTACATTTTACATGTAAAACTTAGACCTGACAATATACAGATTATTTATAGAGCGTATTGGGGACATTCGGGTGACAAATAAACATTTAGAAAACAGTTCTTTATGTACATATAATGGCTATTAGAGAAGTATCTCATCTGTGTATATGGAAATAAATTGATGCTGCAAGTAAATGAAGAAAAAACATTTTTAGAGCAGAATACTTCTAATTTTAACCATTTCTATTCAAATTCTATCAAACCTGTCACTTCGACTAAATGAGCGAGACACCGGAATGTTTACACAAAAATACCGCGGAACATTGGTCTCCCAGAACAGAACAAGAACCCTTTTATTTGTTTTGTAGATATCAAAGATTGAGTTGTATTTAAAGTAGAGAAAGACAAACGACAAATCTTATCTGAAAACACCGACATGTCATTGTGATATGTACAGTCTAACTTAATCAGGACGAGAAACGGGACGGGGAGGTGTTGTACTCACAGGAACTTGGCGCGAATTTCCAATCAAAGGCAAATATGTATGTTTTATAGTACATATATTATACATACAAAATGTATATTATAATACATATATATTTACAGTTGGTTGAGAATTCGTGTCAAAGTCCTGTGTTTGAGCTGGTGTGTGTATGAAAAATCGATCCCCTATCAGAATAAAGTGGTCAACATATATGTACTTGATCAACAAATTAAATTTTAAGATACAAGTTTTAAGTTTGTACGGGAAAACTAAATACTAAAGTATTATCTGTGATGTGCTTTTGAATAGAATCCACTGTTTGGTTTCGATAATAAAACATATCAGATAAATATATTCATAAACATTCCTTAATATATCTAAACTACACATCTTGCAGTACATGTACAGTCAGACACGTGCAGTTGAAATTTAGTCTATAGTATTTTTCATTTTTCGACCCGGCTAGAAAATTAGACAGCAAATAAAGTGCTCCCTCAATGGTATAACTTCCGGTAAACTGGATGCTATAGGATGCACTACATGAAAAGCTTGTGCTATTTAATTGCTTTCGTGACGTTGGAGATTTTTAGAGTAATGAAAATTATCTAAAGTTAAATTTAAGACGTAAGAAAAAGCATTTTCTGTCCAAATTGCATTGAGTTCGGCCTTAATCTTGGAAATATTATTTAAGGAATAGATTTCAATTTTGTTGAAGTTATGAGGGTATAGTGATAATGGAGCAAGTGTGAATTATGTAACCCCGACGTCTTATATTTTATTCATTCTCGCGACAGTTGCATTTTTTTTTAAATACACATATTTTTCAATCCACGAATTCGATTGAACAGCTGATTGTAACAGAGTCATTCATATGTTCCACCCAAAAGTGCAAACTAAATATTCGAGTTTAAATTTCAATTTACTTGTTAACCGAGCGAGAATTCCATTAAGTGTGGAATTTTTAATGTTTTTTTTTTTGTGACAATACGCAACTGTTCGATTTAGTTCATCCCAGGAAACATGATATCCAAATCACCATATAGAACACCATTGTTGATTTCATCTTGGTCTGAAATGGATTACGCCACGTGACAGAAACTGCACAAAACCACGATTGTAGACAAGGACAACGGCCAACGAGTGTGTGGCTCCTCTACACAGCGTTCATGTGAAAGGTTTACGAGACACTTGAAAGTGAAATAGACCTCCGTAACATGATAGGTTGTACTTCTTAAGTGCCGAAGATTATTTCTTTTCCCGTCATATTATTTAAGCAGCGAGTACAAAAGTGATTTATGAAGATGTCGAAATGGTGAAATATAGACTTAATGGCATCGAGTCATGTATATTGTGATGTTCGCCGGTCCTCACTTTATATAGTAAAACTCACAGAGTTGTGGAGTTTTGTTGGTGCTAAGCTCGGCTAAGGGATCTATATACCTGTACATGTATAGGAATTAAGGCGATAAAAGTTATATTTATAGACATAGAACTGTTTTACTTATGTCGTTGCGTCAAAGCACAAAAATAACAAACAAAAATGTAACGATATTCTCGTGTACATTGAGATCTTACATCGCATCTGATAAACTATTTATATTTTGATATAAATGAAGAATGAAGTAATGAATATAGATATTTAAAAAGTAGGCCCGACTTTTAGAATTGAATGTGTAACTTTATAATTTATAGACCACCCCTCGTCTCGATTTATACATTGACCTCAGCGGAGCTGCAAAGCAAGTTATTCTGCGCTTTCGCTTACAATCGATACACTATTCCATTGGTCTATGGCTGCTTTGTAACTATTAATCTTTTTATTTATTTATATCATTCATTCATTTATTTTTTGTTGAGATTTTTTCTATCATGAGAAATTGGGAAATTCTATTCTTTGGTTTATATGGATATTTTCAATAAGGGTACCCCGGGATAGCATTCAGATCCCAGTACATGCATATATATGATGTTACCGCGCATTACAACTTCAAGTCCGATATAAAGTCTATCATTTTATGATCAGACACCTGCTGAAGTATGTGTCAACACACCAAAGTAAATAGTGTACTTTGTGCGTGTCTTTTTTTCGGTATTCCATTGTATAATTATTTCAAAAGCACATGTTAACTTGTATTGCTGTCGATCTTTTCCACGGAAGAACAGAGTTTACACAATAACAAACATCGTTTTGACTTGTATATGGCATTTATTCTATTGTCAATATAGTGCTTGTAGAGGGAGGGTGTTTTATTGAGAAATGTTAAAATGACGTTTGACAATGGCGACTTGACAGTGTAATCTGCTCGATAGAATGATAATATGAATATAGTCTATAATCTAGTCTACTAAGGCATGTACTGGATGCACATATGGAGTTTCTGCATGACAATAAAGAGGACAATTTGTAAATATGGGCAAAATACATAATATAATGTAAATATATTCAGTTGTACAAGTATCTGTATATATTAATATGAAGTACACACAATACATATTATAGTTTGCATCTTCAAATAAACATGTCAGAATAGACTCATTAACTTAACGCCAAATTAACGATGGATTTTAAGTTTATCGTGAGGTTACATACAGGAGAACGGATTTAATATTAATACATACCGACTTCGTAGAAGTTTCTTTTGCTTATACAAGTTATTTTAAAATTTTCCAAATTATGTTTGAAAACAATTAAAAGGGATTCTTAAATCATCATATTGCATTTAAGAGGGAAATAGTTCTAAATAAAATGAGAAACAAAAATTACTAAAAACGAAGGATTTTGACATAGATTGTATGTAACAATAAGAAGTGTTTCGGATAGACCAGTAGTCAGAGAAAAATATACACATGTACAGGTATATTGGTTGTTTTGTTTTACCTGTATTGCAGTGCAGATGAAATCGACACCAATAATACGAAATGAACATCGTAATCATCATCAAACGAAATAAAAGACAAACCCTACTGACCTTGTGGTAAGGAGATCCGATAATTCTCCGGATTTTTTTGACACGATAAGAACACTGCAGTGCATGGGTCCCACCAGCTTTACACACTGTCATATATTATCTCTGGTTACCATGGCCGATGTCTATAGCCTGTACCCTTCACAACCAGCCCAATTACCATTGTATGTATTCCATGATTTATTAATGTGTTGCTAAGCGGTACCAATAAAACCGCCATAATCGATATAATTTTATCGATCTCCACTCGATTGATGTAGTTTTTCGGTTGGGTGATTTTTAGGATGTACCTGGGTAATGTGTTGGTATTGCAATGTTTAATATCTGGAGGAATCAAACATCGGAACTGTAGAAAACTTGGTCATGGGTCATAAAGTTATTGATTATGAAAGGTAATTCTATTATCTGGGGATATTCAGATGTGATATACAATGTACAGTGGTTGCCATGGTCCTGGATACAGATGCGATATTCACTGATGAAAATGTGAATTACGGTTAAGGTAGCTCACGGGCTTGACAACGTCATTACTTGGGATGCAGCTAATTGGTATAATCTATGAAATGTCTATTTTGACTTTGAAGCGCATTTTTCTCACTTCCTCTATAAAAAGAATTGATATTGAAATTACAGATCCCGCTGGCACAAATAGTGTTTGGCAAAACGGAGTTTCATATGTGTTTTGTGAAATTGGTCATCTCCATGGCATAGCAGGTCTTAATTGATGCCCTTAGGTGGCAGTGTACAGTAGATTTGAAAAATTCAGCAAAATAAAGCGCAGGCTTTAATTATGTACACACAGCTTTTTAACCTTAAATGACATCTATATAAAAGTATATTTATTTTTAATCTACACAACATTTGCAATTGTTATGCAGAGTTCATTTTTGGACAGGTCTGCTTTTTGTGGTTTTGTGAGCCTGTAAAAACCATGGTAACCAAATTAGTTTTTTTGAAAAAAATGCAAAAAATTGGGATTTTCAACCCAAAATTACACCCCCTCTAAGAGAATTTTTTTTCTTGGACACAGTTTAAAACCAAGCATCAGGCCCGTGATAGCGGAACTGAGCCTATTTCGACATATAGGTATATCATTAAACTTTTGAGCAATCTTACCTCGTACCCCGGCTATCAATTTCTGCTGCTACAGTATTGAGTTTTTCCATCTGAGACGCACATTGGGATACCCTCTAAACCATTGATCTCGAACCCATTTTGGGGAATTTCTTTATGCAAATGTGAAGCCTGCATATAATTATCTAGATTGAATTCACCAATTTTAGGATATATACATTTTTTAAATTTTTTATGCATATAATAAAACAGGGGCTTTCTGCTTAATAAAAATCTCATGGCCATTCGGTCTTACTGTACACTGCTACCTTATGGAAGTCAATGGATGCCAAGTTCGAATCATCTTGGGGTTCATAGTTTTCTTATTATAGTATTTAGGTTTGGGATTAATAAGTATATATGAAGGACAATATGTATACATAATAATTAATGATAATTAGTTTTTGAATCTCAATTTTTACTTAACCATTGTCATTATGTGATACAATATATGTAATAAATCTTATAATATGAACATATAGAGGCTATCAGTCTACGTCCACCATTTTTCAATTAAATTCAATCAAATTTGACTTTCCTGAATATCCGTTAATGAGTGTTCCATGAGATTTCATCGGGTTTAGAAGATATAGGAAATGAGGAAAAATCCCGATGACTTGACGTGGAAATTATAACGTTTAGTCTATATATATGTTACTTAACTAGTAAGCGCTCTGAGATTATTTACCGTCAGTTGGAAAATGTGATGACATACTCATATCATTCTCATTCTATATTAAATGATGAAAAATCTAAGAGTGACTCATGCTATTGTATATCCAAAAAGGGGTAAATGCTATTGTCCAGCATTGACAATGAGTTATCAATACAAAACGCGTCAGACTTATAATTAGCTGTCATCAGCTAACTGTTCACGTCTAGGCGGAGGTATCATGTATTGTGTTTCTGGAACAGATATTATGGTGAAGGGAGAGAGAGAAGGAGGAATAATGGGGGATAACTTGAGAAGGAATGATTGTAATAGTGCCCAGACAGAGATTCGAATCCTGGTTGCAGTTTTACGAATATTCCTTAACTTCCAATTTCAAATTCAATTTTTCAAAAACACTCCATAAGTTTACGGAAAAATCCTAAGTTAAGAAACCTCCCTTAACGTAAATAAATGCTTTCCTATGGGGAATAATAAAGTTAAGGAATTTCCGTAAGATAAGGGATGTTCGTAACTTAGGAATCTCAAACACTGTAGACGAATATTATGTCCAAATTATTAATGCAACATCGTTATTGCAATGTCCCTATTCCTCATTGTAAAGAATATACAATAATGATATTATATTATTTACATGATCGAGATACTTTAAACATTTCCTTCCTAAGTCAAACGTAAAAGACGGACAGAAAACTTACCTAGTGGCGCGCCTACGGCTGCAGCATGTATCAGTAACGCATGGAAACAGAGCATGACGTCATGATATTGTGACGTCATTATATGCCATATCAACAGGAATCCTGATCATCTTTACGCGGAGAAGTTTACAATGTCGTTATTAGAGCTAGATATTCACAAATGATTTTTTACGAATTATAATCAGAGCAAACTAACATTAAGTATGATACTAAAGTCTGGAATCTTCAAAATTGAGAATATCATGTCTGTTGTACCACAAGGAAACGATAGGATTTCCACACCGTGCGAACAAGTGGCAGGGAAGCGGTGCGAACCTGTGCGTTTTTCGTTTTTATTGTTTCAATAATCGCATTAGTCTTATTTTGATTCCTTGACAACTCATATGTGACTTATGTCAGAGTTTTTGTTTATTGTAATCACTTCCGATGCATTTAATATTGTATTTGTTGAAATACAAATAGTTTTTTTTGGTATTGTTTGATAAACCTATTTTAATTGTTTCATTGACTTTGTGAACATGTTTACCGTTAATAATGAATGGTTGAAAAGTGCTGAACATCTTAAACCCAAGTAGTCTATTTGTAATCTAAATAATCATTAGGATACCACATTGTAATTAAATGTGCAAAAATGAAAAAAAAAAAAAAAAAAAAAAAAAAAAAACATGTGTGTATATTCTCACTTACGGAATAACACAATGGACACTGATTGGCGATAATGATTATAAGAAAAGATGGATATATGCTAGTAAAAAAACTTAAGTTTATTTCACACCACATCCTGAGTGTTCAGGTACGCGGTGGTTAACTGGTTACATTTCGAGTGCTGTACAGTACTATATATACATATATTGGAGGACCAGGGCTAATTACAGTATAATTGGGGCGAAGTCTGAGAGGCACCGGATGTCAGGACACAAGGGTGTAGGCAAGTACATGGTACGCCATTCTCTTACAACAAATCTTTCTCTGTTGGGTCTAGACGCCCACAACCTTCACAACAGTCACATAGAAGTCTGATATTCAACATTCTGATGTTTTGACCATTTTTTGGAATTCAGCGGTCATTGTGTGATTTTTTTTTCAATTGGTGTCTAACTTGTTTATGGGAATTAGCGGACGATACATTCCTCTGGACAGACGACTTTAAATTCAAGGTCAACTGACACTACAGGATATAGATCAACGAAAGGTCACTACCCTCCTGCATGGGGTCGTTGGAGAGCTAGCCAGCTTTCAAGGTTTCAGCTGATACGTGTTTGACCAGTGGTCAGCGGAAACGAACTAAATAAAGCAATGTACGGAAGATCCACTTTTGCCGAGATACTTGTGTTCAGTTTGATCGTGGTGAGTTTCAGCAGAGTACTGGCAGGGAGGAGACAATGCCCCGATAAGTGTACATGTTCTGGTAGGATTGTTGATTGTTCCAACCAGAACTTTGCCAATATCCCGATGGACATTCCAGACGGGACAAAAAATCTAAACTTGGCGGGAAACAATATCCGAACGCTTGACAATGTTAAACTGCGACGTTTGAAAAAGTTGCGGTCTCTTGACCTTCGTGAAAACAACATTGAAGAAATAACAAGAGACTCATTCTTCGGTTTGAAATCTTTGCGATATTTACACCTAGAAGGAAACCAATTGCAACATTTACCAACAGACGTTTTCGAGCACCTGGACAGTCTGGAAAATCTTATCCTTTCAAATAATGACCTTACAAGTATAGAGGGCGTCTTCGTGAATATGTCCGGGGTCATACAGTTGGAGGTCTCGTCCAATCGTATCACTCAGCTAACCTCCAGGTCTTTTAAAGGGATGGTCAGTTTACAGTACCTTAATGTGGCGAGTAATAATATCTCTAGTGTCAGTCTACAGACGTTCTGGAATATGACAGCGTTACGACATCTCGTTTTGCGTGACAACAATTTACGACAAGCAGACGGACTTTTTGTGGAGAATCCTGATTTAAATATTGTCGATCTGACCAACACTCGTCTGCAATCCTTTCCGAAAGTTCTACCACTCCACATAGAGTCTTTACACCTGGACGAAAACAACATATCCTCCATACGACGGGACGATATGATTGGCTACATCAGACTCCGAAAACTGATCCTTTATCAGAACTCGCTAACGTCAATCGAAGACGACAGTTTCGTAAATATGGTAGACCTCCAAGAACTGTGGCTAAATGTGAATCGCTTAAAAAACATCCCTGTAGGTTTGCCTGCTAGTCTAACACACTTAAGTCTAGATAATAATGAAATAAGTGCTATTCATAGTAGCGATTTCCCCGTCAATTCCAACCTGGAGACACTGTCCCTTGAGTCTAATACTATTACTGAACTGGAAAGTGACGTGTTCCAAAACCTGGGATCGCTATATGACCTCTTTCTTGGAGGAAACTATTATACTGTTCTACCAAATGATGTGTTTTCATCGTTGATTAATCTACAAAATTTGAATTTACTTAGACTTGATCTTGAACTCATAGAAGAAAACGCCTTCGTCGGCTTGTCTAATTTGAAATCGCTTGATCTTTCATTTGTTGTCATGACATCACCGAATGGTATCCAGGGTAACATATTCAAATGGCTGCCCAATCTTGTAACCTTATCACTACAGGAAAGTCCGGAAATTGCTTCCAAACTGGTCACCTCACAGGAAATGCTATCAAGTGTCAGCTCTGTGAAAGATCTAAACCTAATGGACAATGCTTTGACGAGTCTTAGTTTGACATTGCTTACATCTTTAAAACAGCTTAGAGTAATCAAACTTCCTGGGAACCCCTTCCATTGTGATAGCCTATTACGTTGGCTTCAGCATTTTATAAATTTGGAATCAGATAAATTTTTTATGCCTTCTGATATTTTGTGCTACACACCGAATGAGCTACGTGGCCAGCCTCTTGTAAGTGTGAAGTATTCGGACTTCGTTCCAGCAACCACAACCACAACTGTCTCCACCACCACGTTGTCAATGACAACCACCTCGTTGTCAGGGACAACCGATCTGGATGACCTATCAAACTTTACAACACTAGCAGGCCAAATAAGTTCATCTTCGCGACCTCTTACATCTATCCCAAAGCTTAACGTAACGGATGCTAATCCTACCGTGAAAATAAGTGCACAAAAAGGAAATATGGGGGAAGCAGAAGAGCACAATTTCGGGATGATTACAGCGGTAACGACTATATCTACGGCAGCCATCATTATCATAGTTGCTGTGGTGATCTTAGTTATATTTCACCGCCGGAGATTTATACAGCGTGACTTTGAATATTGTCGGGAAAATGAGGTGGAGTTTTACGTTTCCGACGGAAGTGATAGACCACCAGTTAAACTAACCCGCGAGGAAAGACAGTCACGTGGTTCAGTAACGTCTAAAGCGGAGGAGGACATTACCAATGAACTTGACCTTAGCATGAGAGTGTACACCTGGGACGATGGAGAACAATAGCATATTTACTAGTTTATCTAATAATTATACTGGGCCTTTCAATGTAAGTAATAATGAAGAAATAGACAACAGTTTCCGCTTATAATATTTGTACATTATTTACTGACTTTTGAAGCGCATGGAAATAACTTTTCAATGTCACAGTTTGTTTATAAATATTATGTACGTTTTTGCTGATTCAAGTTTGTGCAGCTTCTTCTACCACAGATAAAAAAACTCTTGTCAAAATAACTCACTAGTTTCATTACAATTTTGCTTCATTGAACCTTGACCTTGAAAACCTTGATCTCTGACCTCGATATTGGTCGATTTTCTTATACGTAGTAAATCTATACTCTGTACAGTTACTGTAAGTATACGACTAATTCTGTTGCTGACCACAATACCAATGACGTTGAAATTAGATCGCATGATACAGCACAACATTGATGATACTTGTTGACATAGGTCCTTTGTATGTATAAATACATGACTATAAGAGCACATGTCTTTGTTTGAACCAGATTATAGGTACATAACTGACATATATATATAATTGTCGTAAGTAATATCCCGTCGTTTTAAATGAACAATTAATTTTACATCGGCATATAAAAACAATAAAACCCTATAATATATAATTGAAAGTCAACTTCATTGAGAAATATAACTGTACCCATTCCACAAACCTCATTCGCTTCCAGTAGCCACCATCTATATGTTTGGTACCGGAATCGGCCGAGTTTTACCAGATGTTATTAAACCATAACCATGCCATGTATATGTGAGTCACGTTTGCTCTCTCACATGCTCATTCATCCTCGATATTCCAGGGTTTCCGATCACTTACGATCTCTAAGTGATTGGAACCCCTGGAGTATCGAGGATGATGTTCATTGCACATGCACATATCTACATAGACTATAACAATGTTGTTACTCTTGAGGTCATTTGGTATTGGAATTTTTGGTAAATTTTATATATCCGCGATATTCTAGGGGTTACATCCAGCCCTGGATTATGTAATAAACTGAAGGTCCTGTATGCGACAACAGTTGAGCAGTTCGTGCATTGAAAAAAAAATAAAACATACCCGTCGTGGACTTGAGCTCGCGTCGCCCTCTATAATCCCCAAGGAGATCTCTGCAGTCCTTTGATTGGTCCTTTTTCTCATAATCATATATACATGTAGCAAGGGGTGGATATCATCACAGTGATAGTAACCACTGGAATATAGTGAATGATGGCATAATTCAAAGATGTACCAGATGACAAATTTAGCTGATAATAGATGAATGAAAATAATAGTTATACATTTTGTTACTGTTTATACACGCAGAATAATGTAGTTACACTGTATATTTATACATCAGATAATGTAGTTACACTGTATATTTATAATACAGAATAATGTAGTTACTCTAGTAATTTGGTATTGGAATTTTTGGTAAATTTTATATATCCGCGATATTCTAGGGGTTACATCCAGCACTGGATTATGTAATAAACTGAAGGTCCTGTGTGCGACAACAGTTGAGCAGGTAATTCTGTGCATTTGAAAAAATAAATAATCAAATAACATTACACCGTGCGTGAGACTTTGAAGCTTCGCGTCGTCCTCTGTAATCCCCAAAGGAGATCTCGATCTGCAGTCCTTTGGTTGGTCATTTTTCTCATAATCATATATACATGTAGTCCAGGAGTGGATATCATCGCAGTGATAGTAACCACTGGAATGTCGTGAATGATGGCATAATTCAAAGATGTACCAGATGACAAATTTAGCTGATACTAGATGGATGAAAATAATAGTTATACATTTTGTTACTGTTTATACACGCAGAATAATGTAGTTACACTGTATACTTATACATACAGAATAATGTAGTTACACTGTATATTTATACATACAGAATAATGTAATTACACTGTATATTTATACATACAGATAATGTAGTTACACTGTATATTTTTGATAGGAGGTTTATGATTTCAATAACTCCACATACAAACAGATGGTGCATTTTTTCATGGCGAACATGAGATAAACATTTATATATATTCCAGATAGGTATGTATTGAAATATGTACAAAAAAACTGTAAATATGGATATCAGTATACCAATATATGCATAACATTTTACTGTAGATATCACAATATACATTCACATTTGTATGTTTTATTAAATATTTGAACAATAGCGATGAATCTTGTTGTTATTGAAGATTTTTTCCACATTTTGTTTTATCATTGAAATCAAGATAATCTTTTCAATTTTAGTCCTAGTTTTCGCTGACAAATGACCTTAGACAGCATAGTCCCGAATGTTTGCACATTTGGCTATGAGACAGACCTCTTTCTGCTAAAATGTCTTACCTGTATGTTCTCGTGTCAGAGCCAGCACAACAGTTAATTGGTGTATAATACATGTACATGACCTCTTGTAACAACCAAGCTGGCCTATTCTATGCAATACCCCCTAAAAGAGCTTGCATCTTTATAAAAGTGAACACTGAAGCGGTCTCATGAAAACTTATTATTATATGGCGACAGCAAAATAATGCTCTTGTAGATATTCGGGGGCATTGTATCGAATATGCTAGCTATAGCTAAAAAAATATAAGATTGGCTGAATATGTAAGAAGTCGTGTAAATTAAGTTCCTGTAGTAATTATGTAGACAGTACTAGTGTTTATGAAAAAGAGAGCAATATCTAAGATAAAGTTTTCCACTTGTTTTCTCCCTTTGAATGAAATTATCTCCTTTGAAGGGAATCTGTGATTACAATTGTACATGTAGTTCAGTCATCGTAATGTTTACATAAATGACTGACATATATTCTTCACTTTACTTTCACAAAAAATCACAGGTTTTTTATTATATCGTTATACAGACACATAGAGGCTATGTACATGTGTATAGTATTACACATGAGGTATCTGTATAAATAGAATAAAAAGTCTGTATGTGAACGATATAATAGCGCAACAAGAATTATGCTAATTTTGATAATTAATTACTACTTTATTGCATACTAAGTGGTTACACATTTGAAAGAAATTAAATATACATTAAAAACAGTCACGTACTAATATTTTGAATTGTAGTGGACCACATTACATTTCAACATACAGTTGTAATATTCAATTTCATAATTAAATTTTGTTCAACATTTTTTCGCCTTCATATACTACAAAGTTAGTTTAACGTCTAGTCAAAGTTGACATATGTAATTTATCTATACACTGAATACATGTGCATGTCTGCCTCTTAAACATATACATGCTGTACATATATACACAGTATGATACATCGGCTACATGCATAACACGTACAAAGTACATACACTGGTTAATTTTGCATTGTAGTGAGAACTTTTGGGGAAAATATTTAAAAGTAAATCATAATGGATTTTTTTTTAAAAATCTTTCAAGACTTTTTTTGTATCTGACGAATAACAAATGATAGGTGGTGGACACCTAGAATAAACTTAAAAGAAAAAGCTTTTGTCATGGAAAAAGCATAATTTAGTACAATCCGGAAAATGTTTGCCTTTAGTGTTTCTTTTTTTTATAGTTTTCGTTTCTCCCATCCATGGGTCGTTTGAACGCTTGTATTTAACGAATTATTTATTAAGCGTCTTGAAGACACAAGCACGCGGAACAAAAATACTTTTTCGAACATCTCGAGTTTGCATGCTACCTGTTCTAGATGAGTTTCGGAAAGGAATATGACCGCTACCCATGAATCGAAAAACAGCCAGCACGATTCAATGCGTGCAATTTGCAGGGAAACGATACACGGTAATGTAATATACAGATATATACTAGCAAATGACATGTTAACGCAGGTAGGTCCTATATCAATGTTATGTCGGTGGTCGATCGCGGGCTGTACAGGTGAATCTACCTGTTCACAGCCACTGAACCATGGCCAGTTGTCTAGTTTTAACAGCTATTTGTATTCCTTAATTTAATTGTCTATAAATGAAATAGGTAACATATACGTTGTCTTACAATTACCCAACTGTACGGTACCTACATTTTTTGTTTAGAGGACGGCTTTAGGGATTAGTAACACCTGGCAGGTGACCAATTCTCGCCAAGTAACCATTCTCGCCATCGCATGTGTATTTGTATGTCTACACGCAAAATTTCACGAATAAAGTCATCTTCTGACAGAAGATGCTACTGATTTCCACAAAAATATTACTTGAAAATCTGTGTGTAATCATGTATAAATACTACCTGCATTAGAGGGTGACAGTGCCTAGTGTCATCCCGAGGATATCAGTCACTGTCACCCAAGACTGCATTAGAGGGTAACACTAGGCACTGCCATCCTCTAATGCAGGTAGTATCTATTTTATTATACCAAAAGTATAAAAAAAAAAACTAGTTTTCAAGTATTTGCAATCTATTGAAACATTTTAACTTGTTTTAGCAAAAGTCGAAAACTCCCCGTCGGCAGTAAAATAGCATATCAGCTTCTACTCAGTAGCGCTTACATTACCATTGTATAATACATTGTCACATCATTGTGAAAAAGAATACTCACAATAAGTATTCAAAGAAATATTCTTGTTATCTTGTCTCCTGCGTTTGTTAAAATCTTAATGTTTTTGTATATCTCAATGAATTTTGGTTTCATCCCGTCGTCTGTTTACAAACATTAGCAACATCACAAAGACGCTTATAATTGCATGTCTTTCGTTCACCTTATCACTGACAGAATTCATAAAATCCGATATATAGCACTTGGGTGGTAAGTGAAAAGGTGTAAACTGAAAGCTCCTTACTTAATTTGAAGAAAGATATTGATAAACAGACTAATTTAGCAAAACTATTACTAAATATGTCCAGATAAATTTTGAAGTGTCGCTTCAAAAAACAAAGATGGCGCCGAAGAAAGAAATGAGTTCGCATCTTTTTCGGGCGGTTAATATTTTGCACTGTCAAAAATACTCTCTCACCCGTTGCTAGGGGGTTGCTACGAACGTGTCTATTGTCTCCTGTTGTTATAATGCTAACTGCCGTGTGATAGTGTAAAATACCAAATATCTCTCGACCAATCACAATGCAGGATTCTCAATTAGAGTATAATAATATAAAATGTCTACTCAAACAATGTTTAAAGATATAACAACATGACGAGACACTTTCAATCATTAAGTCATTTCTAACTCGATATTGCCCATCAGAAGTTTTTCAATGTCGAGATCTGTATATTATTGGATTAACAAAATATCATGTGCTAAAGGCGAGACATTCTTGGCTCCCATTGGCTGTCAAGCTATCGCTATACCAACAGATATAAACATATATACTGACAGAGTGAAAGGAAGGGAAGTAACTCTGATGGACGAGAATGAAGACGAGAATGCATGGGTACTTTGCGAGAATTGGTTGCTGACCATTAGTGGTCATGATCAAGGGACATAATTATGACAAAATATTTTGCTATGTCATCATTTCAGACGTTAAAGGAAAACAAATATGCACATAGGCCATGAATGCTACATGTACTTTGATATTGATTTGATATTACACCAACATTACTGTTCAAGGTTAACATGTCAAGGCAGTTTAGAAGCATTATATACGTTGTGTGGCTGCATACTCAACCCATGTAATCATGTGGAATAAAGCCACATATATAGTAACATGATATCTGAAAGTTGAAGTTAAATATGATGAATTGATCATGACTTGTTTTTTATTTTCTTTCAGGTTATGTTTTTTGGTCCTTATTTCAAGGCCTAGGACCCATGATATGGTTTTACCCACTGAATCAACTGGATATCTCTGGATATGAAGCATTTGCTGCAACATGGTTCTTTCCTATTTTCCTTGGCCATTCAGCTATCCTTCAGCTCATCCAGAAGCCATGGGTCCTAGCTGTTTTACGACTGTTGGTGGTGGGCAGTCTTGCCTCCTTCCAGGCCACTACGACCCTCAGTAGACTTGCCATACTTGCCCTGGGGGTGGGGATCTCTATGTGGGTGTTTACTGCCACACTATGGAACCCGAGTCCCAGGATCAGGTGAGAGGGAGGAAATAAAATAAACGATGTAGCTACTCTACTTTTAAATTATTCAGTTTTAATTAAAAGAAATTTATTTTCAGCCATCTGGTATCTTCATATCTTCAAGGATTTGCAAGCTGAGCTACATTGTCATGAACAAGTTAAAAGTTTTTGACATTTTGATTTTATTGTCAAAATCACTATTTACCTTTTATGATAAATATTTTTTTCAATAATTTAAAAATGATTATAAATAGAACATGCATTTCCCCTGTTGTCATAAAATACACATCTCTATATTGCAACTATATGAACATGTTTACCGGTAGTTCCTTTCATAGTCTAGATATTTGTGTACATTTGACAACTGATTTTGTTTCAGCACAGGTTATGGATTAAAAGGGGTATTGTTATTGTTGCTTACAAATCTATAGCTCTATAAAACTGTGACATTAGTGCCTTCACAGATAAAAGATTACTGCACCAATTAATAACACTATTAACTTACTTTTTGGTTTAGTATAAACTACAATGCCATTATGATCAACAATGGTATCCTGTAGATTATATACACTCCCAAACTTGAGTGCCACTCATGGAGTACATTTCCATCACCTGGCTATATGTATTGTAGATAGTAGTCACTGCTTACAAATAATGTAGTTCTCATCCCCGCTGCAGAAATGACATTGCATTTCTGTGAAAGATGCTTTTATAGTTTTTTTTAGACCAAGACAGTTGTAGTTACAAACTTAAAGTAGTATTATGGTAAGTTGTAAAATACTAAATATATTGTACAATCGCTGTTAGGGTTGGAATTGTCAGTCTGAAGTGAATGGTATATTTTTGGGAACATACATGTATTTTGAAAGCAACAAATTGTATTTTTCTATTGACTTTGTTTTAAAAGGGAGGTACAGTAATTAAAATTAGACTTGTAATTCCGCTCCAATATGATGCTTTTTGGTACGCTTCACCTTCTCGACGCAGGCTTGTTTAAATTGTTTGTTTCAAGGGAAGAAATAAAGAATTCTTCTCAGTTCAATATAATTAAGGGGAGGTAATAGATTAAAGAACACTTCCCTTTCCCACGATATATATTATGGTATATGCTTTTAAAGATAAAGGTAAATGTATACATATTACTAAGTTGAATCGTAATGATATCTGTCAGATATGATTGACTGATTATCAGATGCAATTTAATTGAAAATTTGAAATAATGTAAAGTAAACCTTTTTTGAAGGATTGATTGCTTTTATTTTTAAAACAGATAATTAAGATTCATATATTTGATTCCTTGATGGGCTTATGGCCTTGATGTTTTATTGAGCTGGATCATAGCTGGAAAGTTTGATTAATCAATTACAGAAAATTAACAGCATGTTGTATTAGATTAATTAACCCATTTACCCAGACTGGATCTTAAAAATAACATGTTAATCTAACGTTAATTGTTTTTCAGAACCAACACATTTTGGGGTTTAATACTCGGCCTTATGTTATTTGTGATGTCCCGTATCTGGTATGTGTCCTTCATTCCGACCTGGTGGAGTAATAATTCCAACTCAGCTGTTATCGCCATAGCAATAGTAGCAGTTATAGATCAGATCATATCAGGTCAGTAGACTTTATATTTGTTCAAAGACAACATCATATTGGGTTAGTTGTACTAGTAATATCTGCCGTTTCAAAAACAATTACTTTGACATCATATATAAAAGGGGGGCTATGTATTAAACCATCCTCATGACATAATATTCTGTGATCAGAGGTCAACAGATGGCCAGTTTGTGAGCCATTGGCCACAATGAACCCTGGGAGAGATTGTCTGTTCATAAATGTTTAGTAGATGTACAATTGTTATAGACAAGATCATATCAGGTGTTTTAGACTTTCATTGGGGTTGAACAATAGAGTTGTAGTTGACAGCAAATTAGACAAAGAAACAGGGACATTTATTCCCTACATACCTATGATGGTAATTACTGTAGTTTGTTTATTACCTACATGACTCCACATGATGTTGTATCGGCAATGTTAATAAAATTAAATGCTATTTATTTCACTCGTTCTTGTGTCTGTGTCTACAGGTGCTGATAGTACTGACCACAAGGAAGGTCAGCAGACCTTTGTTGACCGTCCACGCTGGTTGACCACTGCCTTGGGGTTCGGAAGTCTGTTGTATCTCACTCACTGGTGTTTTGGGGAGGTGTCACTGATTACACGATGGACTGTCCGAGGTTACCCATCGCATGGACCTCTTCCGAATCCTTGGGGGTACATTTTCACATTTATCTTTACTAATCCTGGGGGGTACTTCATTCTTGATCATTCCTAATGACTTATATTTGAATTAACATATCTATTGACATTAAAATGTCCTTTGGCGTGAAATAGCTTTCACATAAGTATAAATTATTTGACCTCTTTCAACATCTTCAGGTCACTGGTTAAATTCCTTTATCATAAAAAAGATTTGCAGGGTGGTGAGGTATCAAGTCTTTCTAACATTAGAAAAACAATTTCAAGTATAGTACTAGTATTTCTTTATTAGGACTATCCCTTTGCTCCTCAGATCAAGTAACTTTCAAGATAGCAGTTTTCCTTTGTATTCTTTTGTGGTAATATATGCATGTACATATATTATGTCTTTGAACTCTCAGTGTCTTAACCATAACTTTGTCCTCTGTTTGACTTCCTAATTTTTTTTCCCAGAGCCCCGGTCCTTTTTTGTCTGGCAGTGGGTGTGTACCTGTCACCACGGCGACAGCTAGCCCAAAGTAAAGTCTGGTGGCTGGTGGCACTGGTGGGATTTGCTGCTCTGTACTATCTACCTACCTGGCAGGGATACACTGGTATACATTCCTTAATAAACTTAGTTCAAGATAAATAGTTATTGAAAATATGCACTGTGTGTGACCAATTCATACATTAAAAAGTCATATCACAAGCATTTTTGCTAAAACTTGACACACATTTAAATGTAATAAAGTCATCTATAAAGGCTGTTTTATATACATACAGTATACTGCAAAAATGTATTAGTGATTCTAATTAGCAGGTTTTGTAAGTATGAAGCTCGATGCATGACAAGGGGAGATAACTCTCACTTTTTGATCGTTAAGGAAAGTAAGCATATTTTTCATTGTATAGAACTAAGTATACTAATATTGTGGGGCACACCACAAAGTTAAAAATGAAAATTGATGAAATCATTTTAGGTGCAATTTCAATTTTCTTTTAGTCTATGACATTATTTCTGATACTGATAGTATTGTAACGTGTGATTATTAACACTATTAGTCTATGACATTATTTCTGATACTGATAGTATTATAACGTGTGATTATTAACACTATGAGTCTATGACATTATTTCTGATACTGATAGTATTGTAACGTGTGATTATTAATACTATGAGTCTATGACATTATTTCTGATACTGATAGTATTATAACGTGTGATTATTAACACTTTGAGTCTATGACATTATTTCTGTTACTGATAGTATTATAAAGTGTGATTATTTATACTATGTTATAGGGGGACTAGTTCTGGCTGTGTATACCACGTCCATCTGGCCAGAGATGACTGACCGATTGACCCTCTGTCCTCCAGTGAGAACCCTTGTTGTGGTAATGTTAGTGTACCTTGTCCAGATCTTTTTCTTCGTTTGGACGGTGGCCTATAACTTTGTCCCTGGAGGGGTGTACACACGAGAACATACAGATTACCTCATAGTGGCCGTGATGGGAGGAATCTTCCTCGGACTGTTTGCAGGTAATTATATAAGGACTGTTACTTCTTCATTAGTATCTCTTTATTGCATATCACAGAGTTACCTCCCTTTTGGGTAAATATCTATTGTGACACAGAGTTACCTCCCTTTTGGGTAGATATCTATTGTGACACAGAGTTACTTCCCTTTCAGGTAGATATCTATTGTGATGACATTATTTTGTAGGCAAAATTTATGTTGTTTTCTCTGAAAAGTATGACATTACGCTCACAAACACATAATCATGATGTCACAATCAATACCTACCTGTAAGGACAGACAACTCTGTAATATGCATATACAAAGTAAGAGTATAGATGTGCTGAAATGTTTTCAAATTGATGACACAACGCTATGTGGAGTTATATGAGGAAGACATTTCAAAGAGTTGGGTGATAATCATTGTAATTAATTTCAAAATTTTAGCTTATTTAAAAATAATATGCTATGTCATACTTGACAGTACATCAGTGTGTACCTTGTCATAAAAATGGTGACTTTTTTCATCATCATTTCTTGTGAATCTTATTAGAGGAATTTTTTTTGAATTAAACAATATTAATTTTAATTTGATTTTACCCCTTTTGAACTAAGAAATATGAATCATAAACCTTATAGACCATTGGAAAAGAGAATTTTCTATAGCATATAACAAGGAGAAAATCAGATACATGTTTAACCAGTAAAAACAAATTTCACTACAGGTGGACAGAAAACAGTTCCGAGTCACACAGCACACGCTGAAATTAACAACAATAGTAACACAACAAATCAGCCAACCAACGCTGACATCAACAATAACAGGATGCCGTCCAGAAAAGTACTGTCAGGTGAGAACTCGACAACCAGTATAGGGGAGTCTGAATTTTATTAAAATAATGTTACATATACTCAGCTGCAGTTAGTTCTATCAATGTAATAGAGGTATCGGCTTGAACTATGTTGTATTCTGTGTCTTGATAAGATATGTGTACATGGGCTGGGTTGTTATAGTGTTTTAATATATTGTATCATTAGCTCACCTGGTCCTAAGGACCAAGGTGAGCTAATGCCATACCGTGGTGTCCGTCGTCCGTCAGCAATTGACTTCTTCTCCATAACCGCTTGTCAGAATGCAACAAAATTTGACTGGTAGCATCCTTATGGGTTACTGACTGAACTGAAAAGTTTACAAATGATGGGGCTAAGCATGGGATAACACCCATAATGCAATGGTAGCATCCTTATAGGGTGGGGATTCAAAATTGTACAAATGATTGGGCTGACTCTCCAGGGGCCTGAGGGGTGGGGTCAAAAGGGGTCGATTTGGCTATTTCCATTTAAACAACTTCTTCTCTTAGAGTAAGCATGGGATAGCACTCATAATGCAATAGTAGCATCCTTATAGGATGGGGATTCAAAATTGTACTAATGATGGAGCTGACCCACCAGGGGCCGGAGGGGAGGGGTCAAAAGGGGTCAATTTGGCTATTTCCATAAAAATGACTTCTTCTCTGCAACTTAGCATGGGAGAGCACTCATAATGCAATAGTAGTATCCTTATAGTGTAGGGATTCAAAATTGTACAAATGAATGATGTGGTTGACCCCCGGGGGCTGAGGAATGGGTTCAAAAGGAACCAATTTGGCTGTTACCATATTAACAACTTATTCTCTCCTACTAAGCATGGGATAGCACTCATAATGCAATGGAAGCATCCTTATAGTGTGGGGATTCAAAATTGTAAAAATGATAGGGCTGACCCTCCGGGAGCCTTAGGCCAGGGGCCTAAAAGCTTAATTAGGCTACAATTTTCATATAAATTACTTCCTATCTGAAAATTTGTATTGGATAGCGTATTCGTATGGTATCTATAGCATCATTATATGGTTGGGATTCAACATTAAACAAATCGTGGGGTCAAGTTTGCTATCTTTTTTTTAATTGTAAGAGTCTTTGTGATTATTGAGTCACTAATTACTAAATTACAGAAATACTCAAAATAAAAAAAAAACAGGTGAGGGATACTCTGGGCATCTTGTTTTTTGCTTGCTCTGATAGACTGCAGCTGGTATCTCTTCAGAAGTTTAGATGACGCCAAGTTGCTTTACTTTAATGTAGACCAAAATTTGCTTTATGTAACATATCTTAAAAATATTAATGACTATCTCTTGGTGCCAAGTAGCTTTACTCTAATGTAGACCAACATTTGCTTCAGGTAACTTATTTTAAAAAATCTTGATAACTACAGTACGGTATTTCTTGGTATATACATACATGAACTTGTAAGATACTTCAATTGACCTACTCATGATACTGTTTATGTGAAGTTACTAAACTTATTTTCTAGTGTTGGTAGCAGTTACATGTGCTGGTTTGTTGGGATTTGCTGCCAGATATCCCTCAATGCCGTCAAATATAAAACAGATGCCACAGGACCCAGATCAGGTAGACTCATTTGATTATTTCCTAATAATTCTTTGAAGTACATTTCAATATTAAGACATTTTACTTTCCTATTCCATCAAGTATACAAGCTCATGCTACATTTTATAAAAGCTAAGCTTCCTTCAACTCTACTACATCCACCATCAACAAACCTCTTCAAATTACTTCCAAAATGGTCCAAGATAAATTATACTAGTTAGTATTTCTAAACAAGTAGTTTTACTAGGCTGAAATAAAATTAAATCAATTCTTCAATGACTAATTACTGTTCCTTATTGGTTGTCTACAACAGCATGTTGTTCATTTATTAAAGATTTGGGTTATTCCCCTTTTACAATATGAAGGAATGAAATGTTCAGACTAGCTGTTATTCTCTAGCTCTGTCTATTCAACTTGCCACTTGATAAACTGTCAATCCATGATCAGGACCATACATGCAATTTGAAAAAATCAATGTTTTTTTTCAATGTTTACCCACAAAAGTCTCTGGTTAGCCTCATCAATGTGTATGTTTTGCTCCTCTCATCAATGTGTATGTTTTGCTCCTCTCATCAATGTGTATGTTTAGCTCCTCTCATCAATGTGTATGTTTTGCTCCTCTCATCAATGTGTATGTTTTGCTCCTCTCATCAATGTGTATGCTTTGCTCCTCTCATCAATGTGTATGTTTTGCTCCTCTCATCAATGTGTATGTTTTGCTCCTCTCATCAATGTGTATGTTTTGCTCCTCTCATCAATGTGTATATTTTGCTCCTCTCATCAATGTGTATATTTTGCTCCTCTCATCAATGTATATGTTTTGCTCCTCTCATCAATGTGTATGTTTTGCTCCTCTCATCAATGTGTATGTTTTGCTCCTCTCATCAATGTGTATATTTTGCTCCTCTCATCAAGTGTTTTTGTCTTCCAATGTGTATTTTGCTCCTCTCATCAATGTGTATGTTTTGCTCCTCTCATCAATGTGTATGTTTTGCTCTTCATCAATGTGTATGTTTTGCTCCTCTCATCAATGTGTATGTTTTGCTCCTCTCATCAATGTGTATGTTTTGCTCCTCTCATCAATGTGTATGTTTTGCTCTCTCATCAATGTGTATGTTCTTCTCTCAATGTGTATGTTTGCTCCTCTCATCATCAATGTGTATGTTTTGCTCCTCTCATCAATGTGTATGTTTTGCTCCTCTCATCAATGTGTTTTGCTCCTCTCATCAATGTGTATGTTTTGCTCCTCTCATCAATGTGTATGTTTTGCTCCTCTCATCAATGTGTATGTTTTGCTCCTCTCATCAATGTGTATGTTTTGCTCCTCTCATCAATGTGTATGTTTTGCTCCTCTCATCAATGTGTATGTTTTGCTCCTCTCATCAATGTGTATGTTTTGCTCCTCTCATCAATGTGATGTATGTTTTTGCTCCTCTCATCAATGTGTATGTTTTGCTCCTCTCATCAATGTGTATGTTTTGCTCCTCTCATCAATGTGTATGTTTTGCTCCTCTCATCAATGTGTATGTTTTGCTCCTCTCATCAATGTGTATGTTTTGCTCCTCTCATCAATGTGTATGTTTTGCTCCTCTCATCAATGTGTATGTTTTGCTCCTCTCATCAATGTGTATGTTTTGCTCCTCTCATCAATGTGTATGTTTTGCTCCTCTCATCAATGTGTATGCTTTGCTCCTCTCATCAATGTGTATGTTTTGCTCCTCTCATCAATGTGTATGTTTTGCTCCTCTCATCAATGTGTATGTTTTGCTCCTCTCATCAATGTGTATGTTTTGCTCCTCTCATCAATGTGTATGTTTTGCTCCTCTCATCAATGTGTATGCTTTTGCTCCTCTCATCAATGTGTATGCTTTGCTCCTCTCATCAATGTGTATGTTTTGCTCCTCTCATCAATGTGTATGTTTTGCTCCTCTCATCAATGTGTATGTTTTGCTCCTCTCATCAATGTGTATGTTTTGCTCCTCTCATCAATGTGTATGTTTTGCTCCTCTCATCAATGTGTATGTTTTGCTCCTCTCATCAATGTGTATGTTTTGCTCCTCTCATCAATGTGTATGTTTTGCTCCTCTCATCAATGTGTATGTTTTGCTCCTCTCATCAATGTGTATGTTTTGCTCCTCTCATCAATGTGTATGTTTTGCTCCTCTCATCAATGTGTATGTTTTGCTCCTCTCATCAATGTGTATGTTTTGCTCCTCTCATCAATGTGTATGTTTTGCTCCTCTCATCAATGTGTATGTTTTGCTCCTCTCATCAATGTGTATGTTTTGCTCCTCTCATCAATGTGTATGTTTTGCTCCTCTCATCAATGTGTATGTTTTGCTCCTCTCATCAATGTGTATGTTTGCTCCTCTCATCAATGTGTATGTTTTGCTCCTCTCATCAATGTGTATGTTTTGCTCCTCTCATCAATGTGTATGTTTTGCTCCTCTCATCAATGTGTATGTTTTGCTCCTCTCATCAATGTGTATGTTTTGCTCCTCTCATCAATGTGTATGCTTTGCTCCTCTCATCAATGTGTATGTTTTGCTCCTCTCATCAATGTGTATGTTTTGCTCCTCTCATCAATGTGTATGTTTTGCTCCTCTCATCAATGTGTATGTTTTGCTCCTCTCATCACAATGTGTATGTTTTGCTCCTCTCATCAATGTGTATGTTTTGCTCCTCTCATCAATGTGTATGTTTTGCTCCTCTCATCAATGTGTATGTTTTGCTCCTCTCATCAATGTGTATGTTTTGCTCCTCTCATCAATGTGTATGTTTTGCTCCTCTCATCAATGTGTATGTTTTGCTCCTCTCATCAATGTGTATGTTTTGCTCCTCTCATCAATGTGTATGTTTGCTCCTCTCATCAATGTGTATGTTTTGCTCCTCTCATCAATGTGTGTGTATGTTTTGCTCCTCTCATCAATGTGTATGTTTTGCTCCTCTCATCAATGTGTATGTTTTGCTCCTCTCATCAATGTGTATGTTTTGCTCCTCTCATCAATGTGTATGTTTTGCTCCTCTCATCAATGTGTATGTTTTGCTCCTCTCATCAATGTGTATGTTTTTGCTCCTCTCATCAATGTGTATGTTTTGCTCCTCTCATCAATGTGTATGTTTTGCTCCTCTCATCAATGTGTATGTTTTGCTCCTCTCATCAATGTGTATGTTTTGCTCCTCTCATCAATGTGTATGTTTTGCTCCTCTCATCATCATGTGTGTGTATGTTTTGCTCCTCTCATCAATGTGTATGTTTTGCTCCTCTCATCAATGTGTATGTTTTGCTCCTCTCATCAATGTGTATGTTTTGCTCCTCTCATCAATGTGTATGTTTTGCTCCTCTCATCAATGTGTATGTTTTGCTCCTCTCATCAATGTGTATGTTTTGCTCCTCTCATCAATGTGTATGTATGTTTTGCTCCTCTCATCAATGTGTATGTTTTGCTCCTCTCATCAATGTGTATGTTTTGCTCCTCTCATCAATGTGTATGTTTTGCTCCTCTCATCAATGTGTATGTTTGCTCCTCTCATCAATGTTATGTTTGCTCCTCTCATCAATGTGTATGTTTTGCTCCTCTCATCAATGTGTATGTTTTGCTCCTCTCATCAATGTGTATGTTTTGCTCCTCTCATCAATGTTTTGCTCCTCTCATCAATGTGTATGTTTGCTCCTCTCATCAATGTGTATGTTTTGCTCCTCTCATCAATGTGTATGTTTTGCTCCTCTCATCAATGTGTATGTTTTGCTCCTCTCATCAATGTGTATGTTTTGCTCCTCTCATCAATGTGTATGTTTTGCTCCTCTCATCAATGTGTATGTTTTGCTCCTCTCATCAATGTGTATGTTTTGCTCCTCTCATCAATGTGTATGTTTTGCTCCTCTCATCAATGTGTATGTTTGCTCTCTCATCAATGTGTATGCTTTGCGCCTCTCGTCAATGTGTATGCTTTGCGCCTTTCATCAATGTGTATGCTTTGCTCCTCACGTCAATGTGTATGATTTGCTCCTCTCATCAATGTGTATGCTTTGCTCCTCTCATCAATGTGTATGTTTTGCTCCTCTCATCAATGTGTATGTTTTGCTCCTCTCATCAATGTGTATGTTTGCTCCTCTCATCACATGTGTATGTTTTGCTCCTCTCATCAATGTGTATGTTTTGCTCCTCTCATCAATGTGTATGTTTTGCTCCTGTATTTTGCTCCTCTCATCAATGTGTATGTTTTGCTCCTCTCATCAATGTGTATGTTTTGCTCCTCTCATCAATGTGTATGTTTTGCTCCTCTCATCAATGTGTATGTTTTGCTCCTCTCATCAATGTGTATGTTTTGCTCCTCTCATCAATGTGTATGTTTGCCCTCTCATCAATGTTATGTTTGCTCCTCTCATCAATGTGTATGTTTTGCTCCTCTCATCAATGTGTATGTTTTGCTCCTCTCATCAATGTGTATGTTTTGCTCCTCTCATCAATGTGTATGTTTTGCTCCTCTCATCAATGTGTATGTTTTGCTCCTCTCATCAATGTGTATGTTTTGCTCCTCTCATCAATGTGTATGTTTTGCTCCTCTCATCAATGTGTATGTTTTGCTCCTCTCATCAATGTGTATGTTTTGCTCCTCTCCATCAATGTGTATGTTTTGCTCCTCTCATCAATGTGTATGTTTTGCTCCTCTCATCAATGTGTATGTTTTGCTCCTCTCATCAATGTGTATGTTTTGCTCCTCTCATCAATGTGTATGTTTTGCTCCTCTCATCAATGTGTATGTTTTGCTCCTCTCATCAATGTGTATGTTTTGCTCCTCTCATCAATGTGTATGTTTTGCTCCTCTCATCAATGTGTATTTTTGCTCCTCTCATCAATGTGTATGTTTTGCTCCTCTCATCAATGTGTATGTTTTGCTCCTCTCATCAATGTGTATGTTTTGCTCCTCTCATCAATGTGTATGTTTTGCTCCTCTCATCAATGTGTATGTTTTGCTCCTCTCATCAATGTGTATGCTTTGCTCCTCTCATCAATGTGTATGCTTTTTGCTCCTCTCATCAATGTGTATGTTTTGCTCCTCTCATCAATGTGTATGTTTTTGCTCCTCTCATCAATGTGTATGTTTTGCTCCTCTCATCAATGTGTATGTTTTGCTCCTCTCATCAATGTGTATGTTTTGCTCCTCTCATCAATGTGTATGTTTTGCTCCTCTCATCAATGTGTATGTTTTGCTCCTCTCATCAATGTGTATGTTTTGCTCCTCTCATCAATGTGTATGTTTTGCTCCTCTCATCAATGTGTATGTTTTGCTCCTCTCATCAATGTGTATGTTTTGCTCCTCTCATCAATGTGTATGTTTTGCTCCTCTCATCAATGTGTATGTTTTGCTCCTCTCATCAATGTGTATGTTTTGCTCCTCTCATCAATGTGTATGTTTTGCTCCTCTCATCAATGTGTATGTTTTGCTCCTCTCATCAATGTGTATGTTTTGCTCCTCTCATCAATGTGTATGTTTTGCTCCTCTCATCAATGTGTATGTTTTGCTCCTCTCATCAATGTGTATGTTTTGCTCCTCTCATCAATGTGTATGCTTTGCTCCTCTCATCAATGTGTATGTTTGCTCCTCTCATCAATGTGTATGTTTTGCTCCTCTCATCAATGTGTATGTTTTGCTCCTCTCATCAATGTGTATGTTTTGCTCCTCTCATCAATGTGTATGTTTTGCTCCTCTCATCAATGTGTATGTTTTGCTCCTCTCATCAATGTGTATGTTTTGCTCCTCTCATCAATGTGTATGTTTTGCTCCTCTCATCAATGTGTATGTTTTGCTCCTCTCATCAATGTGTATGTTTTTGCTCCTCTCATCAATGTGTATGTTTTGCTCCTCTATCAATGTGTATTTTGCTCTCATCAATGTGTATGTTTTGCTCCTCTCATCAATGTGTATGTTTTGCTCCTCTCATCAATGTGTATGTTTTGCTCCTCTCATCAATGTGTATGTTTTGCTCCTCTCATCAATGTGTATGTTTTGCTCCTCTCATCAATGTGTATGTTTTGCTCCTCTCATCAATGTGTATGTTTTGCTCCTCTCATCAATGTGTATGTTTTGCTCCTCTCATCAATGTGTATGTTTTGCTCCTCTCATCAATGTGTATGTTTTGCTCCTCTCATCAATGTGTATGTTTTGCTCCTCTCATCAATGTGTATGTTTTGCTCCTCTCATCAATGTGTATGTTTTGCTCCTCTCATCAATGTGTATGTTTTGCTCCTCTCATCAATGTGTATGTTTTGCTCCTCTCATCAATGTGTATGTTTTGCTCCTCTCATCAATGTGTATGTTTTGCTCCTCTCATCAATGTGTATGTTTGCTCCTCTCATCAATGTGTATGTTTTGCTCTCTCACATGTTAGTTTGCTCCTCTCATCAATGTGTATGTTTTGCTCCTCTCATCAATGTGTATGTTTTGCTCCTCTCATCAATGTGTATGTTTTTTGCTCCTCTCATCAATGTGTATGTTTTGCTCCTCTCATCAATGTGTATGTTTTGCTCCTCTCATCAATGTGTATGTTTTGCTCCTCTCATCAATGTGTATGTTTTGCTCCTCTCATCAATGTGTATGTTTTGCTCCTCTCATCAATGTGTATGTTTTGCTCCTCTCATCAATGTGTATGTTTTGCTCCTCTCATCAATGTGTATGTTTTGCTCCTCTCATCAATGTGTATGTTTTGCTCCTCTCATCAATGTGTATGCTTTGCTCCTCTCATCAATGTGTATGTTTTGCTCCTCTCATCAATGTGTATGCTTTGCTCCTCTCATCAATGTGTATGCTTTGCTCCTCTCATCAATGTGTATGCTTTGCTCCTCTCATCAATGTGTATGCTTTGCTCCTCTCATCAATGTGTATGTTTTGCTCCTCTCACCAATGTGTATGTTTTGCTCCTCTCATCAATGTGTATGTTTTGCTCCTCTCATCAATGTGTATGTTTTGCTCCTCTCATCAATGTGTATGTTTTGCTCCTCTCATCAATGTGTATGTTTTGCTCCTCTCATCAATGTGTATGTTTTGCTCCTCTCATCAATGTGTATGTTTTGCTCCTCTCATCAATGTGTATGTTTTGCTCCTCTCATCAATGTGTATGTTTTGCTCCTCTCATCAATGTGTATGTTTTGCTCCTCTCATCAATGTGTATGTTTTGCTCCTCTCATCAATGTGTATGTTTTGCTCTCTCTCCCTCTCATCAATGTGTATGTTTTGCTCCTCTCTCATCAATGTGTATGTTTTGCTCCTCTCATCAATGTGTATGTTTTGCTCCTCTCATCAATGTGTATGTTTTGCTCCTCTCATCAATGTGTATGTTTTGCTCCTCTCATCAATGTGTATGTTTTGCTCCTCTCATCAATGTGTATGTTTTGCTCCTCTCATCAATGTGTATGTTTTGCTCCTCTCATCAATGTGTATGCTCCTTTCATCAATGTGTATGCTTTGCTCCTCTCATCAATGTGTATGCTTTGCTCCTCTCATCAATGTGTATGCTTTGCTCCTCTCATCAATGTGTATGTTTTGCTCCTCTCATCAATGTGTATGCTTTGCTCCTCTCATCAATGTGTATGCTTTGCTCCTCTCATCAATGTGTATGCTTTGCTCCTCTCATCAATGTGTATGCTTTGCTCCTCTCATCAATGTGTATGCTTTGCTCCTCTCATCAATGTGTATGTTTTGCTCCTCTCATCAATGTGTATGTTTTGCTCCTCTCATCAATGTGTATGTTTTGCTCCTCTCATCAATGTGTATGTTTTGCTCCTCTCATCAATGTGTATGTTTTGCTCCTCTCATCAATGTGTATGTTTTGCTCCTCTCATCAATGTGTATGTTTTGCTCCTCTCATCAATGTGTATGCTTTGGTTCTGACAGCCTCGAATATTTACTTCCATGATATGGACCTACCACTTTGGCTATGATAACGAAGGCTGGCCTAGTTTGGAGAGATCAGCGGAGCTAATCAAGGACACTGGGGCTGATGTTGTGACCCTTCTTGAGAGTGATGCATCCAAACCTTTCCTTGGTAACAATGATCTTGGCCTCTGGCTTGGTGAGAGGCTGAACATGTATGTGGACTTTGGACCTTCCACCAAAGACCACACCTGGGGGTAAGTCTTGCACTAAGAGTATAAAGAATCTGTTTTTTTTTTTAATTTTTTAAGAGAGATAGGGTTCCTTTCTTTTGGTCCATTAAGTCATTGTAAGGAGAACTCTACAACTCTTATGGTTACATTCTTGTCCAGGGAGTGCGAAGGAATGTCTTTGTACAAGGAGAGACAAGTTTCAGGCAAGTCCTCTTGTCCTGAGAGCAAAAACTGTGTTTTATTTGGAGGGAAGCATTTAGAAATCCTTTCTTTTGTTTCATAACGTCATTGTAAGGACATTTGCATGTCATCTCAAAAATAAAATCCTATGGAAAATAATAATGTAATGTAATCTCTTGTTTCATTTTGTTGTCCTAGTTTTAATACTGTATTTTATTTGGTTACATTTCAGAAACTTGATTTTATCTAAATATCCAATCCTTAAATCTACCCACCATCTGCTGCCTTCACCCCACGGTAAGGTGTTTTTTTTCTTTTATCATGTATACTTCTGTTGAACCTAAGTAGCATTCTACTCTACAAATTGATCAATTTAGACAAAAAAATAGTTATAATCAGTTACAATTGTCCTTTTTGGGAAAAATTATCTAATTTCAAATTATAATTTATATGATCACAGATATGAAAAAAAAAGTTAACTTGTATTTTAAACAGGAGAACTAGCACCAGCAGTGACTGCCAGTATCAACATTAGTGGTCAAGCCGTGGATTTTGTGGTCACTCACATGGGGAATGACCGGGACATTCTGGATAGGAAGCTGCAGGCTAAATTTCTGGCTAAAGAACTGCACAAAAGGTAAAAAATAAATCTCCATTAATTAATAAATGAAGTTATGATTAGGGCTTATGATAGTTTCATTTCAAATAATAAAGTAGTACTGTTCATGTATTACCAGAAATGATTTATCATGAACACAATATTGTTATTATGATTAATGTATTTCTCTTTGAAGCAACTAGGCCATAGTTTGTCTGGGTTTACTTATTACATGTAATTATCATATATTAAGAAGTCTGCTTTGTTATCTGTTTCTCTAATTTCTCTAATACTTAAGCATTGGTTGTCATATTATTGACATTCATTAATGTGTAACATACATTGGGTGTGCTAGCATATCAAGCGCACCATGATAGATATGCTAGAACACCAAATGTATGTTTCACACCAATGCATGACAAAAATATGACAACCAATGCTTATATTTACATTTAAAGTAGTCATTATCGTTTTGATAAAAGAAAAAAATAGATAAGAAATTTAGCATGAAAATACTGGTAAAACTTAAACGTCTGCATAGACAAAAATAATATCAGTCAATGGAACAGCCTTTGATTGGGCGGGAAATACTGGGTGCCACTGGCTTCCCGTGTGTTGTTATAGACAATCGACTAAACAATAGCTGTGGATGAAATAGTCCTATCAATAAACCAGATATACAAATATAAATACACGTCAATCCATTTTAAATATTTTGATTAGAATATGTTTTCATATTGATCAATTTTAAGAATATTTTAACATTTTTTTTCAGTGAATTCTCTCATTGACTTAAACCCATTGTTTTCATGACCTCTTGAACTCTGATTATGGTATTAGTACGCCACAGCCAAACTGCAAACGTTAATATTGGAAAATACATACATTGGGCTTAGTAGCAACATATAGGTACTGTGCAGTGGCAATGTAAATATAGGTAGATACAAAGTTGTTACAATTTGTCATTTGTGTATTCTTTTCTTGAGGTTGATTTTTGTACTGTTTAAACTTGTTGAACTTTGTAGTCCAAACCCTGTGATATTTCTGGGCTATGTGACCTCGTATCCCGGTAGCCGTGACTACAAGCAGCTGCTGAAGAAAGGTCGGGTCAGGGACATTGACGAAACTGACTGGGACAGATGGTGCGAGTATATCATGTACAGAGACCTTATCAGGTAAATGCTGGAATGTTTATGATCATTAGTAATGTCTTCTAAGTAGTTTTCTAGTATTTGTAACAGGAGAGGAAAAATGCAAAGGCTAGATCAGGACTGGAACCTGGATCTATGAACTAACACTAGCTAGATACTCTACCAATATTGAACTACCTATAGGTAGCTGGTGGTCGATATTTGACCCAGTCTAGTTCTGCTACACTCTTCCATCCTTCCTCCAAGTTTGTTATTAGGGAGGAGAAAATGTAGCAGCCAGACTGGAGATGGAATGCAGGACCTCCAAACACTAGCCAGATGCTCTACCGATTGAGCTAACAGTCAAGTTTCACTATATGAATGAATTCTTTTTGAATTCTATTGAATTATTTTAAGATAAGTGATAATTATTGTTATTTCGACAGACTTGGATATGCCAGAATCACCCATGGAGGTCTCAGTGACACGGAAGTCCAACTAGCAAAGTTCCAGATTCCAGATGATCTCAATGATTTCAAGGACAACACTAGGGTGGTTACAGATCCCAGCAGGGTTAACAAAAGTCTTCACTTTAACAAAAGGTGAATTTGTGTTTACAATTTAAAAGTTAGTTATGGAAATTTATCATTATAAAGCAACATTTCAAGCAAAAAATAATTCTTTACTTTAGTAAAACGTGACTTTACGTTTACAATTTATAAGTTTGTCATGGAAATTAATCATTATTAAGCCACACTTTAAAAGCAAAAATTTCATTTATTTGTCAAATTGATATATTTATGATAATATATCTGATTTAAATAAAAGGTGTGCTCAGTAATAACATATTGCACTAAAAAAAACCACAAAATAGAAGATTTCCAGGACTCATGTACTACATAAGGCTAGATGAAATAGATTTTTTCCAGATTTCCTTGAATTTTACAGAATTTGTTCCATATTGTTATTTTGAAGCCTGAGCATTGATGTCTTACATACCATTCTGGTTTTCCTAGCTGACATAACAATTATTCAGAGTTGGTTGTTAATTCTTATTTGTTTTTTTTTTTTTGCATTATAAACAAAAAAATGTGCATACATAAACTCTGTTAACTGCCAGTTTTAATGACACAAAAATAATTCTGTCTGCCAGGTTTGGGTCATTCCACGAAGGTCATGGCTTCTTTGAAGGACATAGATACCACATGGACACACCCAAGTATTTCTTGCCTTAACAGGACGGTGGTTATTAAACATGCTCTGTTTCTATATTGCTGACATTGGTATGGATGAGGGATTTCCAGGTATTTTTAAATTTTCTGCCAGAATATTCTTAAGGTCGTTCCTGTTCAGCTCTGCAGGGGATTTTCCGATTTTTCTGAACTTTGCTGTCTGAGACCGTCCATTCCTGTCAAGTACATCGCATGGAGCAGGATTTTCCATTGTGACTTGATGACACCGTCCCTTCATTTATGAAGATACTGATGCCTTACTAGACACAAATGGGAGTATTTTTATTAAGTAACATATCTGATATTTATTCTACAAAAAATAATTCACTATTTTGTACACATTTTTGTGTTTGTATAAAAATCTGGAATGTACAGGACTACATTCTAGTTTAATGCAAGTATTTTATATTGAGATATTTTATAATAAATAACTAAAGTTCTATTATAATTCAAAATTTAGAATATTTTATGGCGGGAAATTTTAGTAGATGTAATATGTTTTATTTTGGCCATGAAAACTGTCAATAATTATATCCTGTCCATTTTTCCAATGCCTTGGTATTTTTATTAATTTCTTTTGAACTGAAAATTTGCTGTTAGATGCCAAGAAGTAAGACACTAAATATTGCTATACAAATTATATGCTACTGTTTAAGTATGTCTGTATACATATATGGCAGTTTTACAGATACCATGTAAACAACAATATTTTAGTGCTTCTAAGAACTATCCTAATATGTATATAACATCAATTAAAACGAAGATTAAGATTTGGTAAGTTTAGTTTCGGCCATATTAATACACATGTCCACAAATACTGTCAATCAACTTTCTTCACTGCTACTAAGTTTTGCGATTTCCATTTCAAAACAAGTTTGCGAATATTAATATTATCAGGTTTAAAAAGTTAATGAAATTTCCTATCAATATAAATAATGTAGATGTTAATTCGCATATATAAACTTTTGCAAATTTACTTGGATCATGAAATTCGCGAAAGTAAAATGCACACGAAAGAAAGTTGGTTACGGTAGGCAAATTAAAACCACACTAATATTTCCTGCTACAAAGTATGTAAACCAGAATAAGAATACACATAGTTTTAGTTTAAGCCTCGTACTTACAAGGTCAAATGTTAACTCAGTGTGATAATTGATAAAGAGTTCAGAATTGTATTGAAAGTTTTATCATTATATATATATATATATATAATATTAATGTTAGAATTTTAAAATGTGTTCATTCAAGTGGAGATTTAGCATTTATATGCATGTTAAGTTTAAGATGTTTTAAAATTTTATTATTACCTAGCAGAGAAAATTTAGTGTAAAAATTTAGATCCTGAAAATGGTTGTTTGTCACCTAGTATAAAATTAAAGATGTTCGACCTCTGACAAATGGTCATTTTTCTCTATTAAAAACAGGAGTAGACGAATTAGTATTTTTCTTCAGTTGCAAAAGTTACTTACTTTACACCATTACCATCATTGAAAAATTTGAGCGTCTTATTTTACTTCAAGATAAAAATATCAAAAATAATTATGTCCCAAAAAAAATTCCATGGCACTATGACCTTTATGTATATGGAATGAAGTACTAAATGTGCATGCATCAAAAGCAAAATAGATTATTTTATATATATTTTTGTGTTAATTAGACAAATATACACACGATTGAACATTAGTTGTTGTTCAATTGATGGGTATCGTTTTTGCACTGTCGGCGGTGGAGCATCTTTAACAAATAACTGTCCATATATTCAGATCATATAAAATCATGTTGATACTTATGATTTTATTTGCCTCAAGCCTCTGTGTTTTAAAGGTGTCTATATATGCAATAATGGTTGTGAAGATTAGCACTACAGTTCTTGGTTAGTTTTAACTAACAGTCTAAGTTTTGTAATTCTAAATCTTATTGTGAAATTTTAGTTTTCATATATCACATGAATTTAAAATAATTCTCTTGGTAATTTTTAGCTTTCCGTTTTGTCGATTATGTGTATATTTCGTTTTTGTTTTTATCTTAAATTAAATTTCAATTTAAATATAATTTTAAAGAAATTTTTAATATGTATATGTCTGTGACATGTTCAAATTGTGGTTGTGGTATTTGATATATAGATAGAATGGTTACACCTTCAAGTGCTTGTCTATACAATGGTTACACCTGGCAGTGATTGTCTAGTTTATTGGTAAGGAATGACCAACTGTTAATGAAAACGTGGATATATTTACGAGTATTAATTTTGCGATTTGCATGTGTGAAACATTTTGCAACATTATTTCTACGATAGCATTATTATTTCTGCGATAAATATTACTTCAACCTAGCTAATTGGTTTCATACAATGTGTATACACAAAATGTTAAGTGTAGGAATTTATCCTTGTAAAAAGTCCACTGTTAAATTAATGTAAATTTACATGTTTGATGCAATGAAAACAGTACATGTATATATATATTTCAAGAAATCATGAGTAGTATTGGATAAGGGATTTGTATGCGACATATTATGTCATTGGTATTAGGTATCTAAAGATCTATTGTCGTGTTATCAAAGCAGATTTCATTCTGATGAAAGGATTTCGCGATTTGCAAGTGTGAAACATTTTGCAACATTATTTCTACGATAGCATTATTATTTCTGCGATAAAAATTACTTCAACCTCTTAGCTAATTGGTTACACACAAAGCAGATTTCATTCTGATAAAAGTATTTCTTGTCCTGGTCCATTGAATTACCAAATTTTAATCCGGTTTCCTTGTATACAGGATTGAGTTGATCATACGAGGTTGTTTCATTCACAATGTTTGTCTTTTAATAGTAAAGTGTGTAACTTTTCTAAACTGTATGTCACCATGACCAGCATATTTACTAGGTTTCCGATTACATTTTTGAATATATCAGGTTTTAATTAATGTAAATTATTAATGAAAATATTATACAATTATGCCGGAATACACGCTCTCCGTCAAGTTATAGTTTATAGCATCACCTTAATGTAAATATATTGACTCTCATATTTGGGTGATTTTCATATTTAACTACTCAAAATTATTCAGATAATTATATACACCAAGATTAATTTCGTGATTCAAAGTTAAAATACTCCATTGTACATGTACATGTAGTGAAGTCTTTTTTCGTGGCAAATTTAATTTACTGTAATACGCGATAATAACTTGGTTTAAAGTCTACTTATATTTACATGCAAAAATATTTTGTTTGTAGTAAAACAATCGGAAGACAACATCGGCTTAAATAAAAAGTAAACTGTGATATGACGATACAAACATATATACTACCAGCTATGTGCCTCTGAAAACTTATAGTAGGAAAAATTTTTTTTTTCCATTAGACAGATTTCTGTAACAAATATGCTTTTTATACTGTGCCTAAGGTACAATCTGCTTTAAAACAAGTAAATATATATATCTCATTTAATACCAAAGATCATCGACTTGTTGCTGTCGTGGACGGACACAAATTTTAGGCTCGGGTCTGTATTATCGCCTTAATTATACATGTATTTATTGTTATCGAGTGTGTGTGTCCTGTTGAAGTTTAATGCTGTTAAAAATTTAACTCATTTTATTATTAGATGTAGATCATCCTATATAATAGAGGATATTGATTGAATATTATGTGTTTACTAATGTTTAACATGAATAATCATTTTATCTTAAGAAAATACACATTGTAGTTGTATATTACTTGTTTTCTTAGAAAACGTTTGTAAATGATTCTTTTTAATGACAGGCAGGAATCTATTATAATTCTGTCACATATATATTGGTAAACATTTTGGTTAACAGTGTAAGAATTGATAAACGATATGAAAAACATGTATGTACTGCATTTGTGTATTGGGTAATGAGTTAGGCAAACTATTTTGTAAGATAAATTTCAGATGACCTATACCAGCACATTTCAACTATATATACATGTGATTTAAGATATATATTATTTTGCGCATAGCCAGCATATTTGGTAAAACAGATATAGCCCTAATCAGTTAATACATGTAGCCTGCACATCACTTTATGTGAAAAAATATAGCATGTGGGCAGAGTAAATACGTCGATTTTGAGATGGCAAAGTATGATTTACTATCAATTAGTCCAATGTTCCAGGGATTATGACATTAACTTTTGAAGTGATTTTTGTGACGTCACAATCACCGGATGGTTATAGACTAAGTGACGATGAACTGTACTTCACCCACGTTTTTTTGTTATCTCAGTACCGTATTTGCCGTAATTAAATACTTTGAGTTTTATTGATAATTATTACAAATCTAGTACATGTACTCTAATAAATATACATACATATCAACTGATAGATTTTTAACATATCTACATTATATACTAATTTAATGATTACTTCTATATCTCTAATTAACTTAATCTTTATGATATACCAGATAGGTATGATATCAATGAAATATTTGTTTTTATTTAATCGAAACGTCATTTTTACTTTATTTATATATTAAAGTGAACAGTCGGGCAAGGATGGCTAAAGTCGGTAAAAATGGTGTAAATGTATCCAGTATAATTTCTTATGAAATGAAAAAATAAAATCTCTCGTCAAAATCTGTCTGCGTACGAAGAAATTAATTTAAAGTATGGAAATTCTAAAACGTCCTCCCGGCTCACTATGTCCGTGGTTACATTTCCACGCAGCCTCGCTTTCAATGCTTTCAACTTTTCTTTACTTTAATGGCCAGAACTGGGAAACTAAGCAGAACTTGACCGTCGTATTAATATGCGAGAACTTTTGGAAGGCCAATGAACGCATTTAGACTGGTTTTCTTTGCCCGACTATTCACTTTCATATTTATGCCAAGCTAGGTTGTACATGGTGTTATATATGTACAGGTTCATCAACATTCATTACCATTTAGGAATTCCTTTACTTAACATTTTCCATTGGAAGTTTTTTCCTATGTAAGTTAAGGAAACGACGTTTACTGAAAAATGCCTGATAACTTCTGTAATGTTTTCGTATGGAGAATTTCAAGTTAAGGAAGTCTTTTAAGTTATAATGAATGTTGATGAAATTGAACCCGGAATTGTAACCTTTAAAATTAAATTATTATACTGGTACCATATTTTAGGCTGGTGGTTAGCTAAGACCTTTGACCTGTTATAAAGGAAGTTGTAAATGACCTTTATACTCTGTACTATATCACTTACATAGACTAAGCTGTATATGATACATAGTTACTGCCTCTTTTCATTACTACCTAGCCTACTTAATTAGTTGTATTGTGAAGGTAAACTAATATTTTTGTGGATTTTTAATGTCCGATACATTTTAAAAGTTAAAAACAGTCTTTATCATGTGTAGTAAAAGCTTACCAAAGATTAATTTTTCTATTGTCTATTGGATATAAATGAGATTTTCACAGATATTTATGTGGATTTGTTAACATATCAATGAGGGAATGCATAGAGTATTCGAATATGTGATCTAGTCCTGTTAATGTTTTTATTTCCTTAAGTTCACAAATACCAACCCCATCTCCTAAAAGGTATACAATTATCAATACCTATACCCTAGATATCAGTACTTATTTGTTTTAGATTGTATAGATTACCTTGCGGGTAGGTATTGATTGTGACGTCACATGTTTGCGAGTATTATGCCATATCTTTCAGAGAAAACAATGTCAGATTTGCTTAAAAATAATAACATCACACTGGATATCTACCAGCTAGATAGGGAATATGATAATTATGGAATTGCAATTATTGTATTTGACCCAGTAAGCGTCCCCGTTTCTATAATCTTCCCTTCCTCTTTACGAGGGTCAAGTGTATAATTACTTACTTTGAATTTAAATTTTTATTGATTTATTGAATATATTGTTAATTTCTTTTAACCTTGCGTATTGATTTGGAAAAAAAAACACCCCAAAAACAATCACTTAGAAAATCAATGGAATCGTATATTGATTTGGGAAAAAAAACACCCCAAAAACAATCACTTAGAAAATCAATGGAATCGTATATATAAACGTGTTTTATTTTGCGGATTCATACATTTTGCAAACAAAATTTTATTTCATGAAATTTAATAATAATGACATTAATGCTTAAATGAATGCTGTAGATTCTATAGTTTATGCCTTTCTTCTGTTACAAATCAGCTTACCTTGTGCATGGATTTATGGTGTCAGTGCTTTACGCACTAATTTTGGAAAGGTCGTAATTTGATTTCATTAATTATCTCCCTTAATGTTGTTAATTTTAGACACCTTAATTCTTGTTTACTGGGTATTGAGTCAAATTATGGAACTCTACTATTTATTTGTTTTATAAAAATCATAGAATTATTAACTTCGGATCTTTATTTACAGAGATATGGTAGTCATAATATATTAAGCATTAAATGATTATTGGTATGATATTAATGAATGTTTTGTAGCATAGAAATTGATACAAATTGACAATACTATTAGTAGTTAGTATTTTACGTTGTTATCAATCGTGCAATGTGTTTGCATATTGCCAAGGTGGTTTACCTAATATTTAAGATATAAATGATTGTGAATTGGATACCTACATTCCATCTTGTTAAATTTACTTGCCAATTTAGCTGTCCGTTAGATATGAAAATGTACAAAAAAACCCGGAGTTATGTCCCTTTTATATGTTTATGATGATGCAAGTTTATAAATATAGTGTTATCTACATTTCTTTGTGTTCAAGGCTTCAAATAAAACAAACGTACTTGCCAGTTATGTTGACTAATTCATGTTTAATTGTATACTGTGAATATAACTTAGTGTTATTAAACTCCTAGTGATTTGCATTCCATTTAAAGGAAATATGTGATGATGTTAAGATGTTCTAAATAAGACGTGGTTTTTTTTTTTTCTGGTTTTCAAATTATTTTGATTTATGGTTTCCATGGCAACTTAGAGTTCTGTATTTCACCATTCTTGTAAAGTGCACAAAATGGTTTTATGTAAAGCACAAAGTCTACGTTTTAATGATTATGAAGTGTACAAAATGGTTGTAGCTAATATATATTAAGAGTGCGTTTTAATAATTGTATATAATTGTTGATTTTATGCAAAGTTACCAAGAGGATCGAATTTAAACATTTGTATTAAGTTGCTACCAGTGACAGCGGCAGTGTTCATTATTACGCTCTAGATCTATTAAATCTTGATATTTCCAAATATGAAAAATCACAATTTGTCTTAGACTGTTAGACTGCTGATTACCTTGTGGGACTAACATGGATCGCCGAAATTGGAACCGGATAAAGATACATCTAATGTACTTTTGACACGGACTCTAATGCGATGCTAGAATATTGGTTTAGTACCACCAACTTCCCTTTTTTTATGATAATCATATAACTTGTTTAAAAGATATTAATTATGTTATTGTGAAAATGAACTGTATCTTTCCCATACCTGCAAATTGTGAAAATAAGTTATTTACATTACAATGTCTCATTTTTTTTATCATTATAAAATATAAATCCTAATTTGTTTTGTCTTTCATAAAAATACAGGATATAAAATAGTTCTATTATATAGGTTCAATATTGAATAAACATTTGGTGTTAGTAATAGATACAGTTAATTACACTTGATCTCACAAATTTAACTTTATAGACTTGGATTAGTAATGATATCCTGTTTTCATATTATTTTTAGTAACAATCAATTTTAATTTCATTTGCTCAAATAACTTTTTAACAATTTTTTATTAACACATGTAACATTTTAGTTATGATAACATTTTAGTTAATGTCTTTAATTAGATGCAAATATTAAATACAGATGTGATTTTAATTTAAGGAGATTTTGATTTAGAGTGGTATAGTATCGGGTTATTTGTAAGGGAAATTGTGATTATTATGCAAAATGAAGAAATAAAATTTTAACAGATTAAAAAAATTTAAATCTGGATATAAGACTATTGATAATTTAACCAATTTCTTGATACAATGTATATTCATAGATGAACATTTTGTTACCTTGCCATTGTTCTGCTATGTCATCAACAGCCATTCCTGTGGAAATATAACCACCTGTCAGTATAAAGCGTATCACCTTATTGTTACGATGTTTGATAGTCAAATGTTGTAAGAGACTGATGGAATATTGATATGTACAGTTTATATATTTGTCAGAACATGTAGCTTGAAAAGGAATATTCTATTTATATACATATGTAAAACAGAGAAAGCAAAATGAAATTAACTGTATGTCAGGAAAAGTATTTGCTAATATAACCTCAATAAACACATTTTTTGTTTGTGAGAGTATGTTCTAGTTTTATTTTATTATAATGTATTACTTACTATGTATGCTCCTTAGTGTATGATTCATCTCAAAAGGCAGGAAAGTTGACATCGAGACTTGTAGAACCTAATGAGAAACGTACTCTCAAAAAAACAGATGCTTATGTATTGTCATCACGACACCTTTCAGTCCGATAAATACACAATGCAACACCAAGGCTATGCTTTCACAAATGCAGTAAAGCGTTTGCTTAGTCAGCACACAGAATTAAAAAGACTCTATTAATGTTCCATTAGTCAGAGCATGTAGGAAAACTGAAGACAGCGAGACAGACCAGACCCAAACAAATGATTTTATGTATCTCGTATTGGAACTAAACTGATTTTTTGCAGTATATTAGAATCATTATATAAAAACGAGTCAACAACCCAATGATCAAAATCACCTGTTAAAACATCAAGATTTTGCGAAGCTTTGGTATTAGCAACTTCGCTAGCCAAGGGTATTCAGTACGATACTGAAACCACTGAAACCTTTGGTAGATCTCGCGTCAAATGCTGGGTCACCGCAGTTGCTTACCTTGCATTTACGTTTTAAGCAACCAATGAAAAAGCTCGTATGGATTGAAAATAATGGCAGCGTCCTTTGAAATGCACATGTTCGCGACATGCTTGTGAGTCATTTGTTTGTTAGTTCGGACACCAGTTTTTGTGTTGTATGCTTCGGTGCCCATTTTTGTCGAGAGATCGCAGTTTATCTTTGCATAATCTATTTAAATTTGTGAGACAGAAAACACCTTAATTTTTTCCAATCTGTTTGGAGAGCAACGTATCCAAGTACTTGCCTTGTTGTTGACAGACATGGCATTCCTCAAAATACAAAAGTATATCACTGCTATCCATTCGGTTCAATTTGATTGACATTGGTTCGCTGAACCTAGCCGCATCCAATTAGAATTTGAAAGCAGAATTTGTTTTCTGACAGGTAAATATTCCTAGATAACCATGACATAAATTTGGAAATTCAAATTTAGATTTAGGTTCAAAATATTAATTTCGATAATATATAGGTAAAAAAAATAGAATTTCAGGATTTTTAGTGCAAAATGCGCCATATTTCAACATAGCTACGTAGTTGGAGTTTGAGCTAAAGGAGCCAAAACTATTTTTTTTCTATCTAGTGTCATACGAGAACATAGACTTTTATTATAAAACACAAAAGCTAACTAGCATTCTTTTGTTTTAATAATACATTACATAACTTTAACAAACTTAAACACTGTGGTCTATGTAAAATTATTTAGGTATTTGTTCTCTTTGAACATCGGGAGCCAGATGGATGAGACTAGCAAATATTATTCTTTAGACTTGGAGACAACAACATCAATGTTAGAACCCAAAACATCTACTTACGATCAGTCTTATCGAACAAAATACCAAAAGTAGATATGATCAAGGATACTAATTATGCACATTGACGGTAAATGGGGACCGCATAATGAAACTAAAAATTGACTTCTGGACATACCCTTTAGGCAAATATTTTAAGTTACTCCAGTTAATCCCCTTGGTCATTGTATATACCCTTTTATCTCCTTTACGAATATGTATCTTATTGTTGTTAATGTCGTATCATTTGGTTTGTGTGAGTGTGTGTGTATGTGTGATACATGCCATTAGGCCAAAATACATTTATTTGCAATATGATGTACTTCCTTTTTAGAGGGGTGGGGGTTATTTCAATAACTCTGCCACAGAGCACCCAAAAAGGCATGTTTGTGAGAGAGACCTATTTCACTTTTTGTACATCATGGAGCACGAACCAAGAGCAGTGGTCAAATTAAATGTGTAGACAAGGGTCAGAACTCTAGCTTTCAGGGTCTATGTAATCAATCTTGGTCCTGAGATATATTCTTTTTTCTCCTTTACGAACGTTAATCTATTGTTTTGTTGGCAGGCTTTGATAAGTGAGATTAATTGAACCTCAGTGCTTATGAAATATATTCATGAAAATATTATTACCAAAATAAATCTGAAATATTCACTTGTTATTACATGTATTACTGTGGCGATTAGGTATTAAGGTTCAATTCATATACGTCAGCTTTGTAAAGTTTTAACAGCAATAAACTTAGGATTTAATGTCATCAAGCCTCATAAAACGATATCAAATCAGTATTGTTTTCGGCTCGTTTACATTTAATTGCTGTTTCGTGTCTGAAGACAATTTTATTGCTTGTTGAAAGGTCGTGAAAAAAGCGTGATATTCGCAACATTCACAATAATATTAATTATAATATTTTAGCGATGAAATATGATTGCGTATTTGCATATTCCACGTGACTGTATATAAGGGATTTGCGAAAAAACATTCTTTTATAATAATAATAATAATAATAAACAAATAATTGTGCGATTAATTTCCATAGCCGCCCCCCCCCCCCCCCAAAAAAAAAAAAAAAAAATGCTAGCTGAAACTTTTGAAATGAAAACAGGAATATCTGCAACATATACCATAATAATAGTTATTATATTTCAGCGTAAAATTATGTTTGCGTAAATGAATTTTTCCACGTGACTGTATATTATAAGGAATTTGCGAACGAGCAAGTTCAGCATTGTTTTTATCTGTTAAAAAAACAATTGTGCGAAAATATTTCCGTTTTTGTCTTACTTAGATAATTTTACTAACCAGAAAAACATGCACGGAATACTGATTTTTGCAAGAAATGTTTAAAAAGTATTGTAGAAGTGGAATAAAAAGATATTTTGGAACTACATGTATAATGTGTTTGCTCTCTGAACTTGACAACATTCCCCATCATATAACCTGTCAAAAGAAAAGGTCGAGCGCAATACAAATAATTCATAAGATGTGTTAGACGGAATGTACCTCACCACTAATGAAATGTATTCAGATGAATATCATTATCAATTTAGACTTAGACGTACAAGTATTATGATTCAGCTGACTCTTAAATATTTAGTTTTGTGTCATATAAATATGGCGATACTGTTATTATTTTAAAGGTTTCATGGCAATAAACTTCGGATTAAATGTCACCTCATATCAAATGGGTATTATTTTTCGGTTTGTTTCCATTTAAACGCTGTTTAGTGTCTGGAGACAATTTTATTGCCTGATTACGTTAGATTGAAAGTTTCAGAATAACTTTGTCTCTTATACATATGTATAACGGGTCTGTCTCTTTTTAATTGCGGGAGGGATTCATAAGAAGACACCAAAAACAAATTTTTAATCTGGTAAAAGTCGGTCTTTTAATTATAGTCTTAAAATCTAGAATTTGAGATTATCAATTTAGTTAAAGTTAAATCTATGTATAATTTTGCTAGCTTGTTATTTTTCACTGACATTTTCAGGGAAATATTTGTTTACGATCAATGTAGGGTAATAGTAATTTGGGAAATGGAAGTCGTTAAATCTAACATATAGAAAGTACAAGAATAAATTACTGTATGATTTAAAACTTTGGCCTTAATACGACCTTCGACTTATTACCTATCATTACAATACATGTATTCTATCTAAATTATAAAACATAATAATCTGATTAAATACAGATCCTTATTATCACTGCGTTTAAAAAGAGCGTCAGATCTGTATTTCAATCAGATTGAAAATATAATGATAGAATAAAACTCAAACACGCGCAATAAAAATTTCACCTATACCCTCTCCTTAAAGGGACTAAATCGCTAAAAAATCATGTAATAAAAGATAAAAAGAGTTATAGGACTAAAATTAATTGTAAAAGTTGTGTACTTTGTGTTAATAACAATATTTAAAAGTTTGTATAACAATTTTGTTCAAAATGGAGAAAAACTGAAAATAAATAGGACCGACCTAGTCACTATTTCATATTATTATCTTTCGGCGAGTGTAAACAACCCCTATGTGCATGCGCGACGCGTGAACATTCCAAACATCCGATCGAAGGAAATCTCATCTGTCTAATGGACATATCTACTATCGACTGAAAATACAAATTTATCGACTACAGGTTCCTGATTACTGTGTTAATCTAATAAACGTTGATTATGCAAAAGTTTTGTGAAGAGTTTCAAGTGTAAATGATCCTATACTGTACTTCCTTTTTAGTAGGGGGGTGGGGGTTTCATTTCAATAACTCTGGAGCACCCAAAAAGGCATGTTACAGAGACCTATTTCACTTTTTGTACATCATGGAGCACGAACCAAGAGAAGTGGTCAAATTGAATGTGTAGACAAGGGTCCGCTAAACTCTAGCTTTCAGGGTCCATGTAATCGATCTTGGTCCTGAGATATATTATTTTTTCTCCTTTACGAACGTTAATTTATTGTTTTGTTGTCAATGTAGCAGGCTTTGATAAGTGAGATTTATTGAACCTCAGTGCTTATGAAATATATTCATGAAAATATTATTACAAAAATAAGTCTGAAATATTCACTTGTTATTATTACTATGGCGATTAGGTATTAAGGTTCAGTTCATATACGTCAGCTTTGTAAAGTTTTAACAGCAATAAACTTAGGATTTAATGTCATCAAGCCACATAAAACGATATCAAATCAGTATTGTTTTCGGCTCGTTTACATTCTATTGCTGTTTCGTGTCTGAAGACAATTTTATTGCTTGTTGAAAGGTCGTGAAAAAAGCGTGATATTCGTTATAATATTTTAGCGTTAAAATATGATTGCGTAATTGCATATTCCACGCGACTGTATATAAGGGATTTGCGAAAAAGCATTCTTTCATAATAATAATAATAATAAACAAATAATTGTGCGATTAATTTCCATAGCCGCCCCCCCCCCCCCCCCCCCCCCCCCCCCCCAAAAAAAAAAAAAAATATATATATATATTGCTCGCTGAAACTTTTGAAATGAAAACAGGAATATCTGCAACATATACCATAATAATAGTTATTATATTTTAGCGTAAAATTATGTTTGCGTAAATTAATTTTTCCACGTGACTGTATATAAGGAATTTGCGAACGAGCAAGTTCAGCATTGATTTTATCTGTTAAAAAAAACAATTGTGCGAAAATAGTTCCTTTTTTGTCTTACTTAGATAATTTTACTAACCAGAAAAACATGCACGGAATACTGATTTTTGCAAGAAATGTTTAAAAAATATTGTATAAGTGGAATAAAAAGATATTTTGGAACTACATGTATAATGTGTTTGCTCTCTTGACAACATTACCCATATAACCTGTCAAAAGAAAAGGTCGAGCGCAATACAAATAATTCATAAGATGTGTTAGACGGAATGTACCTCACCACTAATGAAATGTATTCAGATGAATATCATTATCAATTTAGACTTAGACGTACAAGTATTATGATTCAGCTGACTCTTAAACATTTAGTTTTGTGTCATATAAATATGGCGATACTGTTATTATTTTAAAGGTTTCATGGCAATAAACTTCGGATTAAATGTCACCTCATATCAAATGGGTATTATTTTTCGGTTTGTTTCCATTTAAACGCTGTTTAGTGTCTAAAAACTCGCCTCGGGTGACAGTGATATCCTCGGGGTGACACTAGGCACTGTCACCCTCTAATGCAGGTAGTGTTTTTCTAATATCGTACAGTACAGTATATATTATATACTGTACTGTTTGTGTTGTATATTGAATGTTACACTGTTTATGTTGTGAAAATATTGTAATGTTTATAACTTGATATTGTACATGTTGTATGTTGCACTATCTATATGGAAACTGTTTTCTTCTGACTTAAAAGAGAAAGTAACAACAGACACTGTGATATATCATGAAGTCTTGATAGCGATTCCTATGGTGAAGTGGCTATCACACTTGTCACTATATGACAGGAGACCTTTTGTCATCAACACTAAATCATTGTTTTGTTACCATTGTAGGATCCCTGTATGTGTGTGATTTAATGGTTTTCCCTACAATGAAAATGAATTCGTCTAAATGCGATTACCAAAAGAAGACATTCACGTATTATTATTTCTGTGTCATTAAGGATTAAGGGTTGGTTTATAGCCATCAGCTATGGCGTTATTACTTCCATTATAAATGTTACAAAACAATAAACTTTAGATAAAATGTCACCAAACCTCGTAAAAAAGATATCAAATAGGTATTATTTTCGGCTTGTGTAAATGCAATCTCTGCATAGTGATTGGAGACTTTTTAATGACTGATTACGTTAGATTGAATGTTCGTGAATATAAAAGATGATTATTTGTAATATCATCGAACCTCGCAAAGATATCTATTGAGCACATGTTTTTAAATAATTATACATATAATTGGCGTTTTATGTTTGACAATTTGCTGATGCATGTCAGTTTTTAAATTAATATGTATAAATATGTCAGAAACTTCTGCATGTTTTAAACATATAGAAAGCAAGGAGAAATGAATACACAAATTCATAATCTTAAAACATGTTAAAGTTATTTACGTTTGGAGATATAGATCGCACTGTGTCTTCGATAAAATATTATTTCTGTGTTAAACCGTTTTGCATGTAATAATGAGGCTACGCTCGTCAATGGGCAATCAACTTCAAATTGTACATGATTCTTGCCGCGCTAAATATTATTCATGTGACAGTAGAGTACTGTATGTACCGCTGTGATCGTTTTTGTAGATATTACGATGACTGCTGCTTTAATGCAAATGATGGATCAAGGGTGGCGACAGCAAAGAATAAAGTGGCGATTTCCGTCCTAGGGGAGACAATTCCCCTCATCAGGGAGACAACCTGTGTAAAAACTTTCTTCTTTTAAGATAACCCTAACAACAGGTCGTGACATACTCATGGTGTCATCTTGTCCATCAGCATGGGAAGGCGACGATGGAGTAAAATTTAAATGTATGTCTAATACTTATAAAGACTTATATTATTGTATTCCCGTGTTTGACATACGTACTAATGTAACTTTTAAAAACCGACATTGTGCAACGTGTCATAATGTACACCATTGGATCTCATGGCGGATGAATATAACGTGTGGAAATCTGTTTTACTTTCAAGATGTACATTTAACATGGTCGTGGAAAGATGACGTGATGCTGAAGATTACAAGTGGACATTGTAACAATAATCTTCTGCCTTCGAAGCATGGATGGTATATTATTGCAATTATATTGCAATACAGGCTGCTGGATACTATGGCCATTTCAATATTTTAACTTCATTGTAGTTTTGTTGTCATTTTAATTAAAACTTAGCTTCTTAACCCATCCCAGCTGAATGTATTAGTATGTATATGTATATCTTTATTGCGCTTATTTGAATAAAGATATTGTTTGAACTAAACTTGAAATAGATATTTCTTGTATATTGATATGGATACATTTATAAGGATGTAATTTATTCTGGCCATGTTTAACCTTAATTAGTTTAATAAATAAGATAACCGTATTTTCGTGTTTCTAAGCATTTCATTGACGTTCATAAACGCTTGCTAGATTTAGAGTTGTTCTAAGAAATACCAGTAAAAAATTGTTGCTTAACCTATATGTATTTATAAAAATCTTTCAAAGTGTATTCATAAATACAGCAAAACTGACTTCTTCCCCTTAACGATCTTACTTTAAATACAGAATCCAGTATCCATGAGGGTGATGACCAATGGCTGGTAAGCAAATATGGACATTTTTTGGTCTGTATCCTATTCATTGAATACTGGATTCAGTACCAATAGCCTTTTAAAACCCGGCAATAATCTTCTATATACATACAGTTATTAGCAATTGAACATGATTAAAATAATATCTGTAACTACAAATTTCAACATTCAAATCTTATATCTGATAATTATGATATGTTAATACTGTTATATATTGTAAACAACAATGCGTATCTAATCTTAAATATCTTAAATATCTTGCTATTGAAATTGAAATTAAAAAGTTTGTAATTCAATATAAAAGGAGGTATGGAGGTTTCTATTTGAGTACTAGTATATGCATTTATGTTTGTTGTATGGTGGGCAGACATCGCAGGTTGATGAGATGTTACCTTAATTCACATGATGAACGAAGAAACAATATCTCATATTATTTTTGAAATTTTATGAATTTGTACTGTAAAATATAATCTTGATGAATCACTTTCCTCTACAGCGTATTTCATAATGAAAATAATTTATGATTATTTTTTATTTTACTTTGATTTTTATTTTGACTTTTCTTTCGGATTATTAATATACTAGCTTTATACAGTGTTTACCTCATTTCGTATTTCATAATACTTACAAGTACTTTACCTTTATGTTTTAGTATACATCATCCTCTGTATTTGTCTTATACAGAGAGTTGTAATTATTTGTACCTATATAATGTATACGTGTAAATCAACATATTTCAAATAAAAATAATCAATATATCCAGTTTGTCGATTTTTGTCGCTTTTTAAATATGTGATGTATGGTGTTATAACTGATATTTATTTATCTTAAATTGTTTCTGGTTTCTGTTGGAATTTATGTGAGTTAAACCTAGGATGACCAGACTATATAACAAATACCTATATATAGCTATAATTTTATTGTCGTTAACAACTTAATGAACCCTTTGTCTCCAGATGTTTCCTGAAGATGAAGGTGATGAAGTCCATAACAGTTGTATTTCCTGTTCGCCTATTCGAACATTTATTGTTCTTCCATTGTTGCTATTCCATTTGTTATCGTTTTGTAATATGCACAGCTCAAACGGACGATGCCAATCCTTTATACATGTAGAAGACTTTCTCAGTAAACCAGAAACTGGAAGTCACAATAACATCAAGTGTTGCGCATTTTTGCCGGATTCAACCTTTGTAGAAAGAGGTCCGTATGGCTACGTTTTGCCCCATCATTGTGTTGTTTCGATATTTTAGAGTAAAAAATAAAAGTGCTCAAATTACCCTAAAATCTAAAATAAACATTAACATTTCCAAAATAAATGCTTAATATCTTAATAACAGTTAATTTAGTGGCGATTTACAGCATAATTTAGGTTGATGCCACTAAAACTGCTGTCGTAGTGATGACATAAGTAAAAACTAAAGTATAAAATGGTAAAAAAATTGGCTCTACTCAAATCGAAGAGAGACACATTTCCAAAATATCCTCCAAAATTGTTTTATTAGCTCCATGTATAACTCCTACATAGAATAGAAGTCTATTTTTCGCCAAAATTTGCAAATGAAAAATCTCGCTACACATATTGATAAACTTAATTAGGATATTTCAAAACTTCCTTGATATAGATAGAAACGAGACATCAAACAGACTGTAACATCAGAGGTGCGGATACTTAATGCAATTTCGGAAGGTCTTTTATATCGTTCCTAAAACAACAAATACGATTATAAGATATGTTTGTGCATTAGTGATAAACTGGTATAAATACAGGCATACATATTACAGTTACATGTTAATTGTACAGAACGCAGAACTTTCTATACGATATGAGCGTTAGGTTAAATGGGGATTTCAAGTCTGCTGGTCCTTCCTTTGATACTGATTTTGAAGGTTATTCCATAATCTGTGAATGGAAAGACAAAAAAATCAGATCACCACAGGGCGGAAACAAATCTTCACTGTGTTGGACTTCCTCCGAGACAGTATTGCGTATATTGTCCTTACGAGCTTAATTATGACCAAGCTCGAAACCTACACTGAAATCACCTTGAGATTCCAATTTGTAAGCCTAAATGAGAGAAGAAAACAGAATATAATCCACAACTGACGAAAAAAACAAAATATATCATATACTATTTCTAAACTATCATAGACCACCAAGCAGCTGGTGAGTCTTTGTATAACTTAGAAGACAGCAAAAATCACGATTTTGACGAAAGGAACCCAAAACAGAAGAAATCGTGGCCGTGATCGCTGATAAAAAACAGCTGAAAATCCAGATCAACCAAAGCAATGACCATAAAAAGAGAACAGTGCACATCTAAGAAAAAAAATATACAGGAATGGATTCACACAGCAGAGGTTGGATTGACTTAAGTAATATCAATGATCATTAAATGTCTACACGGAAAAATAGTCAAACGTATATACCCTGTGGAAGACAAGAATGTCATACCATTACAGATCAGAACGGCGTGCCTGATAAAACTCTTCTAGCAATTAAACGTTCAATAGACAACTGACATCGCACATTTGTTGAACCGTTAGAATAAACTTATCACAAAGGGAGAATATATAATCATGCAAAAACTGAAAAAAAGACTTCATTGAATTCTTTCCTTGCTAAAATACTAGCAGTAATCATCATCATATTTTGGTAGAAACTGTATGACAAACAGGCAAAATTCCGGCATAACATAGCATTAAACCATTTACATACATTGCCAAATGCATCATTGAGGATTCATGGAGTTGCAGATACAAATGTATTCAGTCTTGGTCAAAATGCTACGAGACCCTCAAGTAACAGAAATCAAATTTTACTTGAGGGTTTAAAAACTGTCCACTTTACACAATCATTAAGAAAATATCATGTGGAATATCGGTTATGCGTCTAAATTGATGACATCAACAACAATATAAGTCGCATGTATTGATGACGCCACGCAATTGTCCAGTGTATATAAGCTGTCCTACACCGTCTATGTTATATGTTCTCTTTGTAGCAACCAGGGAACTCGGTTGAGGAGAAAAAGCAGTGCAAAATTATTACGAGTTTGTGATCTCACATTATATACAACGGACAATGCAATTTATCAATCCACGACTAGATAGCCATCTCGTATATCTCATGAAGTACTCCAACCTCTTAGAGGGATTCATTTCTATCTCTCGATAATTTCTGTCATTATGAATAAAACATATAGATATATCATTATGAAAATAATTCGCACGCAAACAGTTATATGATTTAGGCAGTCTTTAGGCATTATGTTTGAGGAACGTTAGTTTTTGTAGTTATTACCTCCATTGTAAAGGCTTTTATCCCCAACAAATTGCTGGTAAACACCATTGTTTCCATGTCTAAAGTTACTCTGTGTAATACACTTAATCGCTTTTTTAATGTTAAATGACATTTTTATGATTAAGATATGTATATACATAGATATTGTTCTCTTTATCATAAATATGATGTAAGGAACGTTTTGGAAGCGGTTAACATGATATCATGTAACAATCGCGTGTTCAGCCCTTATAAATTCTTTCCGATCGGTGGTGACTTGAACGTCGAGTCAGCATACAGGAATTTACAATGCTTAATCGAAAAGTATGGTTTCAATCCTTTAAACACTGGAACTTTTGTGTGTGTAGCAATCCGAAACTCGTATGATAACTACGGTATGACAATCAGAGACCTGATTGATATTGCGGCCATATTTCTGACACCAGAAATTAGTACAGGCTGCAGTGATACAGAGATTTACGTCTCCGATCAGGTGAGACTTTTGCTAAAGTGATAGATGTGATAAATGTTTCCAAAATAAAAATAAATAACAAGTACAAACATCTCTGTGTAAGTATAGGTTCAAGGCCCACTTCTTTTCCGAAACAAAAAAGAAAATGTTCTAAAAACAAAAATAACATATGAAAATTTATATCAATGGCCTAGGATGGGATAACAACACCAAATGAATGCAGGATTCCTTGTGTAATTAATATATGTTAACAGTAGATAGTAATTTCGCTGTTTTGCCGTTTGGCGCAGTAAAAGTGGTGATTATGACGGCAACGGAAAACATAAGATTCGCTGAGAAAGTTAAAATTTCAGTTATTGTAATTTAAACTGTTCAGCAGATGATAATTAGTGTAGAGTATAAATCTCGTTTTATTTTTAAACTACGGTCTACTACAGCAGGACTAAAACAAATATTGCTGATCAATCTTAACTTCTATGATGTACTTGGTTTTTATAAATGTCAGAATATAAATTGAGTCAGGTAAATGATATATTGTCCATTGCATTTTAATGAGAAGTATATAATGCTTTGTTTGCCGAAGATACTTCATATATATATAACTTTTTAAAAAGTACAAAAACAGTTTGTATACCGAATAACCACCAAAACATTGAAATATAGGTGTAGTATGCTTTCCTTGGTCTTATCGGCGTAACAAATCAATTAAAACAAATGAAGTTTCATATGAACGTCGTTATAATCTGGTGACAATACGCGTGAATTTTCCGAAAGGTGGCATATCACATTTTCAAAGAATAATACTACATTTTTCATATCGATCAAATAATTTAAGGAAAAAGTCTTTCCTCAGTTTAGTTTATTAATATAATGCGGTAAATAATTCAATTGATAACAAAATGATAGACATGTTGACAGGTTGTTTATAGACATGATGAACTAGTTTATTCTTATTGTTTCCTCTCCCTCTAAATTAATGCATGATTAATTAATAGAACACTGACTCTTTTATCATAAGCGTAAAAATCTTGGCAGTATACTGCAAATGCACATATTTATTCGATAACCAGTGCACAACAAATCTGACCTTATTATTTTTTATAAAATAAGTAATTATGTACTATGTAGAAGGCCCCTGCCTTCTATGTCAGCTCTAGACTGTGACAGACTTTGCCTAGATACATATAGTGAGAGATTGCCTGGCTCCGATTTCTCGAAACAGACTTAAGTCAAAACTTTAGTTTTCTCCTTATGCAACTTATATGAAAACTTCAGACTTAAGTCAGTTTTGGACTTCAGTTTTTCCAAGATATTGGGGCCAGGTTAGTAAGTAACCCGTTTCAATCTCTTTACCTCGAGGTAGAATTGTTTCTTTTACCATGGGCTGCTTTGGTGTTTTGTCCTCTCATGTCATGTCCATATGTTCATTGTATACATCTTTTCTCCTCTATCAGATTGGATGTCAGACTCTGCACTGCCCTGTTGACATGGAACCAGTGAGGGGGTCGTGTATTCCAATTGAATACCAAATTAAAGGACTAATGCTGGATCTCCTTTTTGAGACAAACGTCACCATGATGTATAACCTGCTTAAAGAGCTTGCTAACGTCGTACTCAACACGTTATATAAAAAGTTTAACAACTCGCTCTTATATCAAAGAATGAAATGTGGCCTATGGTCGCAATATAGCAGGGCTATCAGAGGCTATCATGGGGACACGATGGAACCTTGTTCACTGATTCAATTTCGGTGTTTGACCAGGGAACAAACATACAGAACAGCAACTTCATTTGAGTTCATTTTCAAATATATAAGACCTGCCTTTTTGAGCTTGCGTTCACGTTTGAGGTAGTGAAATTCTTGGAAGTTGAAATCATAGTAGTTATCGTCAGCGAATGGTTCAATCCCGGATCCATTCCTAAACACACGCACGTGCGGAACTTCTTCGCTAACAGATGGGAATGCTGTAACACTGCAAATACATTCACGCCTTCTTCTGGGGCACCCTAAGGACAAAACAATGCATGGAAATAAACCAGTTATAAAAATTTCTATTTGCTCGGGACTGACACTATATAACCTAACCAACCAAAAAGGAAATTTATGAGATCATAATTCTCCTATAACTTCCGTTGGTGTAGTGATATGTTAAAAACATGTATTGTGACGTCATTCTGAACGACGTCATGACGTAATGACCTACTTGCGTGCTACCGGAATGAAAACCCCGAATTGTTCTGTTATTCGCAACAATATTTGTAGTTATGATTTTAAATGTTGAATAACCTAAAGATGGAACATTTTGATTAAAATGTTGGAAGTGTGCTGATGGTTTTGTTTATTTCCATGGACTTATTTTTACCGCGAGTGACGTCGGGAGTTCTTATGACGTCGGAGGAACGTATGACGTCAAAAGAAGAGGTTCCACTGACGGGAGCAGCGAGGAAAAATAACAGAGAGTGGAAATATAACGCGCGTTATTCAATTTGTCTGCAATTCTGGGAAAATTATAGGACCATGAATTCAATAAGAAGACAATTTAATTCTTAAATCATAAATAGTTAATATCTAGACGTAACCGTTGATATAATGATGAAATGCCAGAAAAATGGACTTGACAAACCTTGGCAAGATCCTGTTCGGAGCAGTAGCCTTTCGAAATAAAACTCTCTTCGTATGGCGGGATGATTTCAGAAGGGTCTACAAAGAAACCGGTAATGAGCATGCCCGCGTCGTACTTCCGGACCTCAGGTGTATAGGTTATCCGGATACCGGAAGAGTCCACAATTCCTAATAACATGAAAACATCATATCGTACGTACAAACATTTGTATGAAATGTTTGTGGTTTTATAAACTATGGGGTGCAATAAAGTATACATTATAGAGTTTACTTTATCTATAAAAATATACGAGTTATGTGCCCTATTTTTCATACACACGAATCAAGAAGAGCTTTTGATATGTTATTCACCACCAAGAGTTATCAACATTTTGAGAATTACAGTACATTGAATGCACTGGTTTTAATTTTACATGTACAAATAAGGGCTGAAAATGATTTTTGACAGTTTTGATAAAAATCCTTACATTAACGTCTTGCAGTGCAGTGCGATTAGTACACGCGGTCAGACCATGAAGCCAAATTGTTGTCTACAATTTCATTTTAACAATTTTACAGTAATTCTAGTAATTGTTAAGTGATTCCTGCCAGTATGTTTCCATCTAAACATACATAAATCATAAAACTATAAATTTTACAGTGCATAACAGTGTTCTAACTAACGTTTATAAAGCATCGTATATGTTTGTCTGTCCATTTAAATGATTTTCAGAGCTTTATCTTTAAAGTTGCTTAACTTCAAAGAGTTGTCTATCAACATGATGTAAAGAAACCATAATATTTACATTTTCACTTCGCTCCGCCTCAATGAAACTAGTAAACTCCGATCACTTCATTTCCCAATGAAGATGCTTGGTCACGCGCTGACCTCTGACCGGCGTGAGAATACATTTTGACATTGTTTACATTTTAAACCTAGTTTTACGCCGCTTCAGTTTTGAATGAACTTTCTGGGATGTGGCCTATCGCTGTACATTTAGAAACACAGACAGAAATGTTTGATAAAGTGATATAAGAAATTGTTAGTAATATGATATTACAGATATTTTACACGTATTTTGAAGAAATGATGACTTAGGCTCAAGCCCCGGAAAAGGCTACTGAGCGCAGCGATGTTCATCACTCATCGAAGTAGGCATAATCGAACGCAAATAGTTAGGATAATGTGTACAATATATAGATCTATATGTGAAACGGTGACATACATGTAAGCTTAGAAAATAGAAACGATAGATGCCATAAAAATACGCTCAAATACCAAACAGGCTGATTTCAGTGACATAAGCCTAACGAAACGATTCTGCGAGTGTCAAAACCCACGGCATTCGAGGGTCGTTGGAAACCACCAACATTTCAAATCAATGTTTCTCTACTTACTTTATACAGAATTTTAATCCTAAAACTCCAGTAGACAGAGAAGTTATCACATTTCAAGAATAAACACACAAGTCTTCCAGTGATCTGCGACTAAATCCCACATTTTAACACGTTTTATTGAGCCCCTGAAGCATGGTTCTTGGACTGCATCGCATACCATAGACACAGGGGTTAGATTTCACAACAGGTTTAGTTAATAAACATTTAACTGCCAGCTACAAAAAATTACCAGGCGGAAATACAACATTCAGGTACATTCCACAACAATCGCAATTGATTTTTAAAAGATTTGATTATGTTTAGATACCAACTATTCAGCATTTTCACCACAATCGTCATTTTCTTCAAAACCGGACTCCTGCTAAATCGAGCAACCGGATTACACGTTGACTGCACTGCTAGTACTGCGCAGTATTTTTTTATTTGAAGCTACATGATCATGTTTTTATGATAAAATTTTAAGCCATTAATTCTTGTACATAAAAACAATATTTCAAAATCGCCGTTTTTAATTGTAACAACGCGCAAAGAATGAAGTTATTTTCGGAACTACATTTTATGTTGCCTTGGTGACGAAAAGAACTGACTGGCGGCTGTTCCGTACCTGTACATACATGTACGATAACTGCTACAATGTTGCAAATTGTATAATAATCTTATACCGAATACATATAATTTGACTTTTTTTCAAAAGCGGGATATTTAAATTGGTTAACGTAAATATAAGGATTGATTATCAATTTTGTTGCTTGCATTGACTGATGAAGAAGTTAATCTCGTGCAAATGTTACATGAACTGCTTCGCAGTTCACTTCATTTGCACGAGATTAACTTTCTTCATCAGTCAATGCAAGCAACAAAATTGACAATCAATCCTTAAATGAGTACCACATGAAGTTAGCATTTTGTCTCGACGTTCAGAATTCATGATATTTCGTTATTGTCTACTATCCACAATTCCCAACAACAACAAAATTGCACAAGTATTATCACCTGCTCAAACAATATACAAACATAGAAAGACCTTTCATAAGTATCTGGATTATAAAGAAGGAAGAACTTATCGACGCTTAATTTGTAACCTATTGAAAACCTAAATGTAAATAGTACAATCAATGAATATATGTATGCGTTACCCGATATATTAGTCTGATTGTTATAACGAGTCTCCAAAATAAAGAATCGAGGATCTCGGTCTGTTCCTAAAGACATGCCAACATCTGGAGGGTAATAAAAAGCCTACAAAAATGTTAGAAATATAGTGAATATATCTATGAATACATTTACAAATTGTGAACTTAATTCAACTACGTATAAGTTCTTTCAGAAAACGTTAAATAATAAGATATATTACGGATCTTAAATTATTTCCCCCTTTTTTTAGATTTTATGAAATAATTTTGATAATATTACATTTTTTGAGTATTTTACATAAATGTATGTATCATTAAACTGAAAACATTGAAATTATTAATAACATAACTGTATGACTTTACCCCTGCGAGATGGTATTCATGACATCATGAATATTCATGAATATTTCAAGAATATTAGCAGAATTTGGTTCATGAAAAAAAATTCATGAATACTCATCAAATGACTCTCATGAACTATTCATGACGTTTTATGAATCCATGAAACATTCATGATTGTTCATGATCAATGTGTCAAGAATTAGTCATGAATGTTCATGATTTCATGAATAAAAGAGATCCATGAACGTTCATGAATTCGTAAATGAAAGGATTCATGAATGTTCATGAAATATTTTTTTCTAAATTATTCATGAAGTTTTAAGAATTGCATGAAATTATTCATGAATAATTGAAGAATATTCATGAATTTTATTCATGAATAAATAAAATTCATGATTAATTTATGAATTATTCAAGAATGTTCATGAATTATTCATCAACGTCTCGCAGGGGTAACTTTGTTTTCTGACATCACGTCATTGTTTATAGCAATTAATATCCTGCGCGACATAGCCGATACAGACCGTGTATCCTGTATCAAATACTGCGTGTATCCGTTTATCAAATACTGCGTTTTTGACAGATTCAGCGCTTCATAGAAAAAGTTCTGATATTTTTTTTTAAATACTTACAGTTCAAAATATAAACATAGGGTATATTATACCATACAAACTTTACTATTTATATATATAAACATAGGGTATATTACATCATACAGACTTTACTATTTATGTATATAAACATAGGGTATATTACATCATACAGACTTTACTATTTATGTATATAAACATAGGGTATATTACATCATACAGACTTTACTATTTATGTATATAAACATAGGGTATATTACATCATACAGACTTTACTATTTATGTATATAAACATAGGGTATATTACATCATACAGACTTTACTATTTATGTATATAAACATAGGGTATATTATATCATACAGACTTTACTATTTATGTATATAAACATATGGTATATTACATCATACAGACTTTACTTTTTATGTATATAAACATAGGGTATATTACATCATACAGACTTTACTATTTATGTATATAAACATAGGGTATATTACATCATACAGACTTTACTATTTATGTATATAAACATAGGGTATATTATATCATACAGACTTTACTATTTATGCATTAAAGATTTGCTAACGTCAATTCTTTGAATCAATACTCCAGTTTAAGAGAAACTTTATTTACAGTTAGTTTTCATAATTTTGTGTTTAAATCACACACTGATGTCTGGTGTAAATGTCTTTTTTTCATACGAAAACAACTATTTCAATAATATCTCCTACTACACGATTTTAAATGAGTGCTTCTAGTCATTTGACGTTGGAAAGAGATCTAGACGTTCTCTGTAAACTATATAACAAACGCTTTACATAACGGACGGAATCAGTATGTATTTAGTGTAAATCAATGTGTGCATTTTGCAAAAATGCCCTCTTGATCATGCATTTCAACATGAAGTTACGACGGGGTCTTACATTAGATACCTAAACTTTACATCCTATGATGTTTTAGCAGTTACACAAATAACTAACATAACAGATGATCTCATACATCAAACTGTAATGCTAACTTATTTGATTATGTCATTATGCATGCAAATACTTTTCAGACACCAATAATTACATAACATGACATACATTGTATTTACAATGTAGAGCACATTCATACTCTGATCCCTCAGAGTCTCAATTTCGTTAGTATAGTATCGCCACTACTGCTCCATCTGTTCACGACGAATATTTCTATTCAAGAAATGATATCAAACCTTCAAACCACAAAAAAGCACATATGAATATTTCATGTTTTAAGGTGTGTACATGTATTTATAATATAAAGTACACGGGATCTCCCAGAGGACTCGCTGGAGGTCCACAGTCAAATGTAAGTATCATCGATTCTCAAACAGAAATACAATTCGAAGTCAGTTTGAAAGTTCACATATGTCATCCACGAAGCTATGATGTGACTTCACCCGGTGGCGTAGGAAGATGAAATGTAATGGGGGGGGGGGGGGGGGGGGGGGGGGCAAAAGGTCCTCAATATTTCGTAACAACCCCCCCCCTCGGGCGCCCCGCACCCACAGAAGGTAATTGATATACTTTTTCATATATTATTACATATAATCCTTATACATTTCTATAAACAGTGGTGTCGCTAACAGGAAATTATTGAATACGCAAATAAAGGGTATCCCCTGGGAAATATTATGATAAAGAACGACTGAGATGAGTTTTACGATGAATTTGATGAATTTGTGAGTACCGAAGGCGTGAGATTTTGTTGTTTGGGGGGTCCGGGGGTCTCCCCCTAGAAAAAATATTACGATTTGGAATGGCTGAGATGAGTTTTACAATGTATTTTGCTGATTTTAAAGCGATCTTCACACGGAATTTTTTTCGATTTAAAGTTACCTGCATTTAGAAATGATAATTGTGAGTTCGTCATATCATACCGTATTCACACCCATCGGCACATTGTTGTGTAACTCAAAGTAATAATGACATATAAACAAATGTATTCTTTTAAGAAGCATTTTTTTAAATAGTATAATCCTTTGATGGACATTTTTAGTCTAGTTCGTGTGTATTGAATTTTCATTATCAAAGGTTTTTTTTTTTTAAACGTTTAAATGTGCTTGAACGTTTTAGGAAACGCGCCGGCGCAGCGGAAAATTTTCTAAAATAAGTACTAAAATGTGCATGAGGGACCCTTTTTTCTTTCCAAATGTGCATTTTAAGAACATTTCACTCGGCGAAAATGGGGGGGGGGGGCATAAAGACATGTTTGCCCCCCCCCCCGTCACTCGGGAAACGTCCGGGGGGGGGGGGGGGGGCGATCGAGTTTTCAAGAGATTCAAGAAAAACTATTTATTTAAACATCCGAGCAGATATTGTAATAGGAATTAAAACATCATACATGTTGAGATGCATTACATATACAAGGCATCACCGCCCGGCGATTTTTTTGGAGATTGAATGGACCGCACAGATTTCCTTGAATGGTCCGTCCTCGGAAAACGAATGGTTGAGGGAGTCAATCAATGTTGTGAAGAGGAATACAGACGCTAAGATCACAAGGCCCAAGGAAATCCCAATTACCATGAAGAAGAACTCTTTTCGACTGATCTGAAAGGAAAAGGTGTACCTACATTAGCAAGCATTCCTTACTGTTACTTAGACGTGTGTGAAGTAGATAAATGGTGGTAGAAGGTTGAGGTAATGGTGGGGATTGTAATTTGATTATGGGGGTTAGTCAGGATATGGGATAATAATTCAATTTTGCTTGTTACGAGCATTTTCATTGGCTTAAAAATTTACTTTATCAGCCCATAAAGGAAAAAAAAGGCGTCGCCGTTTGTGACGTTGCTTCTGATTGGCTGACATGACGGTGTAATGATTTAATAGACAAAAGAGTCCCAAAATGAAATTTGAATATTGAAGAGATTGTCTTTAGTGAATTGAATTATAAGGATTAATTCGAATATATTTTTTATGTTATGGAGATATAACACAAAAATCTGAGTGTACTCTCATCATAAACTGCTTCGCAGTATATTTAGAGTACACTCAGATTTTTGTGTTATATCTCCATAACATAAAAAATATATTCAAGTTAACCCTTTAATAAATGAAGGGTTTATGAAGATTTCTATCTGTAGTCAGAAACGTTTACCTGGCGCTGTTCCCAGTTCGCCCCAAATTTCTGCCGCCGATAACTTTCTACAATCGAGTTCCATCCCTGTCAATGATTAAAGGATTTGTGCAGTCAAAAATGATAATTTCAGTTTATGGTGGAAATGGCTTTCTTAGCACGTGTAGAAACCTTTCCGTGTCGCACGCGACCGGAATAACCTGTAAGCCGTCGATATCGAGATCAAATTTTCTTACCACCCGATTATGCATATTTTCTAGCTCTAAACCGTGTGACGTCAGTCCGTGGCTTATAGCTGTACTATAACTGATGATGTGCTATCACTTATATCGACGGTCACAGAAAAAGACGATCAACGATTTTTTTTATGATTACTTTTGAGTGAAGTTAATCGTACAATAACTTTGGCTCGAATGTAAATAACTAAAAGAGTGAAATTCGATGTTTCAAATACTCTAATTTATGCTCTAATAGCAGGTATCTTCGTGTAATTATGAAAGAAAATCCACACAGAAACAAAAGTTTCAGTTTTTTTTGTCGAGGAGTTCAGCAACGAATAAGCTTTAATTAGATCATATTTTCCTGTAGTCTGTATCTTTGATACATTGTGAATTACAAAGTTTGTGACTGTAAAACTAAATTTTATGTAACAATTTAAAAAATCCTTGATTAAAGCATCAAGGATATGATGATTGACGTACGTATATACACACCGATGATTGATCATTACAAACATTGTGTTGTGTGTTGCTAACCGAATAAATTGAGATACATTTATTACAATATCGAAAAAACGTTTCAACATATGGTAGAAAGAATTTATTTTTGACATTATAAAAGATCTAAAATATTGAGATGTTAAGCAAAACAAACTATTTTTAGACCGTGCGGTCGCTTTCAATTTTTAATTGATATACGAGTAGATACTCCGATATAGATATATAATTAGCCATGCCTTTGGTTTGGTGGTTATGTAATACCTGGACCGGTGTGTTCCCGCTACGCCTACATTCTATAACAATAGGTAAAAAGATCAAAGAAAGTGTAATTATAGTCTGTTTCATACAAGTTTCTTATACCTGTACTTCGTCTACTTACCTGGAGTTTACCTATGTGTGCATGTAGAATTATAGTAATTTACTAGAAATTATAGTAATATATATATATATATTACATGTACATTATAGAATCGTCATCGTGATGAAATATCACATTATAATACATTTATTATGATTAATACATTAATGGGAAAAAAATATGTTGATAATTTCCTGCAAAAATGTGTTGTGAAATGCACATTCTTACGGCATCATAATCTTCGTCGTGAAAATATGTGATTTGTTACATCATATTCTCGATAATTAAACCTGCAGTATGTACACTATTGAATGAAATATCACCTATAACACTCTCTAAGTCACATCATACACCACACTAATTTGTATATGATGATTTGGAAAGAAGTTAAACTTACAAAAATATGCATGTAACTATGAAATATCATGTTGTATGCGTTCGATTTTAAGGTTTGTAATACCTATTTTTTCAGAATACATGCAATTTTGCTAATTCCCCTAGTCGTTGCCATAGGTTTCACATCATTTTTTTTTTTTTTTTACAAAATAAATGTTAGTTCTCTCTTTTGTCTCACAAATACGTCAGTTTTTAAATTTGTTATTCAGGATGAAATTCAAATATCGAGTACAAATTCCTTGATACAATAGATATAACGGTTGTACAAATGTATAGCACTGCGGCTGCAGTTGTTTTGGTAACCATCCTAACATGATATACATAAACTACATAAAAACAGAAACTGGAAATTGTGTTAGTTATTTGATTTGCTAAATATAGAAAACATAGAGTGCATCATTAAACAAAACTTATATTTATCTTATAAAGATGTATCTGAAGTGCTTGCATATTCTCAGTAAAATATTACATGTATGTACATATGCATGTTTATAATTTATGTTTCTGATTAACTCAATAATTTTATTTTTTTATAAGTTGCAAATAATTTAACTGCTCTCCTTATATAACTTCGATTTGTCTTCATAAATTTGGTATCAACTCAAGCTCATATGAAATATGTTTGCGGAAAAATTGAAATTGAACGCATGTAGGAGGAAATCCGTCCGTTAATGTTCGAGATTTGTTTACCTGTACACAACGCCATTCATCGAACTCACCTGTAATTACCTGGCCGCGGACAATTTGCTATTCGGTGGACTATGTCGGGTATTTGCTATTGTCTTACTGTCAATCAGTTTAGGACATCCGTTAATTGGATTGTGATTTGAATTATGGAAACCCCGTACAGCTATGCTCTAGGTTTTTTTATTGTCACCTCCATTTTTAAAATGAAGATGTAAAAGCAAATAGAGATAAAATATCCCTGATCATACCTAGGAATATACATTACATATATATATATGTTGTACACAGGTAAAACAATAATGGAAGTTGACTTATTCAGAAACAAAAATGGTTCCAAGAACTTTTTCAACTAAAGATTTAACCTTAAAAATTATTCCAGTCTAGTACTGTAATTACGGAATGTAATGGAATGCGAGTAGTATCAGTTTTTTCCTATACATGACTGTACATTAGAGATAACATGCACCGCCATTTTTTGTTCTTTAAATTCTACGAGGTCATGTCTTTAGAGGAAAAAAGAGTTCACAGCAGAGTAATGCTGATAACAAGTTGGTTCCAAAGTTCTTTTATCCAGCAATCCTATACTGACCATTATAACAAGGTTACTATTATGTGAAAAATTGTTTCCTCACGAAACTCCTTTGAGCAAGGGGGCCGCGGTGCTCGAGTGGTCAAGATGTTTCGACATGTTTCATATTCGTAGGTATAAATTAACTCTTGACTAAAATTATTTTTTGGGAAAAAAAAGATGTCTCGACATTTTACCACAAAGTCCTCCACCTCTGGGTCGCGAGCTCGAATTCAAAGTGGAGCAGTTGTCAGGTACTTGACTGCTGATCGGTGGTTTTTCTCTGGACACGCCGGGTTTCCTCCACCAACAAACCTGGCACGTCCTTAAATGACCTTGGCTGTTAATAAGGTCCACTACCTTTTGTAACGGCCTTTAATTTTCAAAATCGGAAATTAAAACAAGATTACATAATTTTGTAGAGTCGCAAAAGTTATTAGCTTATCGTTAATATTACACTTATCACCACATTTTGAACAATTCCAATAAAATAAATAAAATGTTAATTTTCATAACAATATATTTATGAAAAATAGTATTTAACTACTCATTCCATATACAGCCTTTTTAAAATATCAGACATTTCACTTAAAAATAGGCGATACAGCTTATTTTAGGGAGGAAAAAATCAATTTTTAGTTATATTAAACCATCTTCGATCGACAGTTCATCGATAATGATTTACGTAAAACCATAAAATATTGACCCACCCTATCTATATCCTAGCCATAAAATATTGACCCACCCTATCTATATCTCTGCCCATAAAATATTGACCCACCCTATCTATATCTCTAGCCATAAAATATTGACCCATCCTATCTATATCTCTAACCATAAAATATTGACTTACCCTATCTATATCTCTACCCATAAAATATTGACCCACCCTATCTATATCTCTACCCATAAAATATTGACCCACCCTATCTATATCTCTACCCATAAAATATTGACCCACCCTATCTATATCTCTAGCCATAAAATATTGACCCACCCTATCTATATCTCTACCCATAAAATATTGACCCACCCTATCTATATCTCTAGCCATAAAATATTGACCCACCCTATCTATATCTCTAGCCATAAAATATTGACCCACCCTATCTATATCTCTACCCATAAAATATTGACCCACCCTATCTATATCTCTACCCATAAAATATTGACCCACCCTATCTATATCTCTACCCATAAAATATTGACCCACCCTATCTATATCTCTACCCATAAAATATTTACCCACCCTATCTATATCTCTACCCATAAAATATTGACCCACCCTATCTATATCTCTACCCATAAAATATTGACCCACCCTATCTATATCTCTACCCATAAAATATTGACCCACCCTATCTATATCTCTACCCATAAAATATTGACCCACCCTATCTATATCTCTACCCATAAAATATTGACCCACCCTATCTATATCTCTACCCATAAAATATTGACCCACCCTATCTATATCTCTACCCATAAAATATTGACCCACCCTATCTATATCTCTACCCATAAAATATGACCATATATCTCTACCCATAAAATATTGACCCACCCTACCTATATCTCTACCCATTAAATATTGACCCACCCTATTTATATCTCCTATATCTCGATCGACTTATGAAATACTCATCAGTAGCTACCCATATGTATTATGTTCTATTTGCTGTTTTTGTTTATTGTTTTCATGTTAAGTGTCATTCTTTCTATAATCTTCAATTTTGGAGGAAATAAAGATAATAATAATACAAATATGTACTTTTAGTACATAACGTGACTTTTTCTCCCGTTTTCATTGGCTCAGCCCCCGGGCATTATATATATATATATATATTTAGCCATAGTCCCAGGACTATGGTTTCCCGCGGGACTATGGTTTCCCGCGGGACTATGGTTTGGCGCGCTTTTTGTTACGAACGTCATATTGACGAAAATGACGTCACTGTCGCTATCTGCGCTGTTCTCTGGCAAACAAGCTGTGTGCGGACGACGTTTTGCAAAACATAAATGTCACGGTTTGGAAACTTGAATGCTGACGAATTTACAAAAAAACAAATAGCAAATTGAACTGAGCAGGCAACGAAATATGTGTAGTGAGTATTCCGATCATGACATTTCTAAACGTTAGACGTGGCCGGACTCGTTTAAATAAATTGATTATTGGTGATCGCACATAATTGTTTGTCCTATTATTTTTTCAAATAGTTTTGTACTAAAAACATTATTGCCTTCTTTTGAGGGCACTATGGTCTCAAAGTGTTGTCTTGTGATGGCATAGTACCCTCGCATCCGGCTCGGGTACTTATATGCCATCCCTCGACAACACTATGAGACCATAGTGCCCTCAAAAGAAGGCAATAATATATAAATATACCCCATATCTACATGTATACATGATGTATGTTTAAAAATTTACATGTTGTCATAATTAAAGGGACAATTCACCCAGGCTAATTCTTTTACATAACCAAGAAGCAAAATATGGCATAAATGTATTGTTCTACATTTCTTATGAAACATATAACATAAAATATTGACAAATGCCACGTCATTGTTAAGTATTTTAATCCATACCGTTGTAATTATAAATCGTTGGTCAATACGATTCAGCAGGTAAAATATGTTCGCATCTATACCCGAGCCAAAGTCACGGACGTTTAACAAATGAACTGCATAACCACTGAGGAGGTGATAAAATGATTTTTTTAGACGAGCCAATTCACCTAATAAGGTAAACACACCATTGTCAGAGCGATTTGAGCAGTTCTAGACAAAAGTAGTATTACTCTACGAGCAAGGACAGGGTTCGGCATACAAGAAGTTCGACCACAATGTGTAATGGCGACAGCGAGCGAGTTTGAACACTCCACACGCATTTCACCACATGGGCTTTTCTGGCATATTACCGTAAAACCAACTGATCTAATTTCCATTAGAACTGGTTTTTTCCGATATATGTACAAATTTTAATGTTCTTTTAGCCTGAATTGTCCCTTATAATGTATAATGCTTTTATATGAATTAACTTTTTTTTTCTGTTTTCATTTAACAAATTAACACCTTTATTTAATCTTTGTTTTTTCCTTTACATTGTCCTAGTATGATCATTTAATTACATGTAAAATTATTTCCTCCCTAATTTCACATCTCATTAATACTGTACAAATACACAGCTAGTGTACATGTACATCCCAGTTATACAGAAAATGTATATGCTTTGTATATAATATCTATTTAAGGAATATAAATAACTTTGTTTTAAAGACAACATTGATAATGATACATTGGGCCAGGGTAGGCCTATATATAAGATATGCAGTACGTGTCAAGTAATATATAGGTATATATACACTTGTAGCCCCAGGGGATCATCCCCACGCCTACAGGTAGGTGTGACACCTTGTGTATTACCTGAGCAAACTCATAGGTACTAATGATATTACTTCTCAGGACTAAAATGTATATATTTAGGGTGCAGTATATCAATAATTATACTGCATTAGGGGGGATTAATATTTTATAGGGGGGGGGGGGGGTCAATATTTTATGCATAAACCCGGGTCAATATTTAATGGGGGGTCAAAATTTTATATGACACCGGGATTCGAACTCGGGACTTGCTAACACTTTATAGTAAAAGTGATTAGTATAGCCCGTTACATACATTCGGTGTAACCAGACACCTAAATATAATTAAATATGATATCCTATATTGCCTTTATCTGATGTGAGACCGGGAAAAATTCGGGCTAATACCAAACGGTAACTCGGTAAACACAATACAATATATATATATATACTATCCTGGCCTTTCTCGGTATGTTTACAAAACTACCCGTAAATACACACCTGTCGTATTTGCCCGGCCTTAACATCATTTATCAGACCTTTAACTGTATCGTGTAAATGTCTGTTAGGCGGCATTACTAATCATCAAATCGTTTGATTCCAGTCAATCTTCGGCCATGTTGGTTATCCAGGTGAGTCAGTTATATCTATAATTATTACATTGGTCAAACACGGGTGCCGTCATGTGAAGTTCTATTTTAGGAAAACCGCAATATATCATAGAGTAGCCTCCCTTATAACACGTTGGTCTTCGATATTCATCCACCATTCTTTATTACTCAAAGATGAGAGTGTGTTAATGATATACTGTAAAGCGATTATAAGTTTCCGAGTTTGTGAAGTTAAAAAATGAGTTACAAGAAAAAGACCTGTCAAGTAGTGTCTATTGATAGGTAAATAACAAAAACTGTAAACTATTTACCATGTACTTCTGTCATGTGTAGCATGAAACATTTTGACTCGATGATAAATGAAGCCCATATTCCGTCATTGAGTTTCAGCTATAAGTAGCATACTACATATAAATACCCATTTAGATTTAATTGAGATATACATCTACTAGTATAGAAAAATAATGGCATTGGCCAATATGTTTGTACCATGAGTACATGGACACTTCCATCATGGTTTAACAATGAATAAAGGCATTGATGTAAATTTTCAGAGTTTTAATTTTAATAGAGTTACAATTTTACAGTTTAATGAAATAAGATCCTTTTGTCAACCTGAAACATGCGAATTTCTACACAACAAAGTCCAATCAAAGACAAGCTTGCAGCGAGCACAGTGTCTTTTTATCATTATGTTTTTTCCATAGGGAAGGGTCTTCGGCAAGTAGACATTTCTGTGCGGGTTGGCTCTGAACAAATGCCATGTAGAAGTTTGTCCATAAGGAGATCATCTCGGAGTGTTGAAGTTTAAACTAAATCTGCTTTTCTCCGCATGATTAGAACGTTCCCACACCGTCGGGGTACTGTTTGGTCGTAGTACAAAATCTCGATCCTGTAAAGTAAAAGACACAGTCACTTTTAACACAAAATCTCATGCGAAGAAATAGGCACGGTCGCTTATAGCACAAAGTGTCTTGTGAACTTAGAAGACACAACTACTTAGATCATAAAATATCTTGAGAAGTAAAAGAGACAATCACTAATAGTACAAAGTCTCTTGTAAAGTAAAAGACACACAACTACTTAGAGCATAAAATCTCTTGTGAAATAAAAGAGGCAATCACTTATAGTACAAAGTCTCTTGTAGTACAAAGTCTCTTGTAAAGTAAAAGACACACAACTACTTAGAGCATAAAATCTCTTGTGAAATAAAAGAGGCAATCACTTATAGTACAAAGTCTCTTGTAAAGTAAAAGACACACAACTACTTAGAGCATAAAATCTCTTGTGAAATAAAAGAGGCAATCACTTATAGTACAAAGTCTCTTTAAAGTAAATAAAGACACACAACTACTTAGAGCATAAAATCTCTTGTGAAATAAAAGAGCAATCACTTAGAGCATAAAATCTCTTGTGAAATAAAACACGCAATCACCTATAAAACAAAGTATCTCATTAAGTGACAGAACCAATCATTTATAGTATACTCTGAAACACGAGATTGCTCATCAAGTTGATAATCTACAACTGTTTCATACATTCACTTAAGCTTCCTGTAATAGCAATGGCTTTAAACATCACAAGAACTATCACCATATGAAAACACCATAAAGTAAATATGGTAAGATCGCAGATATTATCTCCAACATGCAGCAAGTGAATGAGTAACAAGGCATTCTACCCAATCAAAACCGTTATAACCTATGACAATCAAGTACCTACCTTCTGGTGGGGAGTTAGTGGGTTGTTGAACATGATGACCTTGGTTTGGCTGTCGAAGAATATCTGAAACAAAAGAAGAATAGTGTTGTTATTTATCACATAATCAGCTTGATTTCGTTCCTGTTATACTTTTGCATATGGCACTGGTGTAATATACCGTGGAGCGATATTCCATAGGCTGTGGTGAGCTGAAATCCATTGTAATGTCGTGATAGAAACAATAAAGTGAGGTCAGGAAAGGCTGATGTATCGCCAAGGCTCTCATAAACAAAAACCTCTGATAATAGCTCATTGAATAAAATTTCATTTGAAATGAACTCTCATTTAAGATCCTACATGCATAAACGTAGTGCGGAAATCGTACTTAAAAAACTATCCCGATGATCACCTCAAATCTGGTGGTCAACAATTTATCAAACCACAACACAATACAGCCGGTTTATCCTCCATCGAAATGGCGTAATATGAATCGAAAGGCTTCTAAGATCCATGAACTGTTTAATGTGAATAATAATGTTTGACTTTTGCCATTTTCTTCATCTATTATTTTTGAAAACCATATATAAGTACGATTTGAACCGTGTCATCGTTTGACTGAATTGTAGTGTAACAATTACATGCGAGCCGGCATTAACAAAGGGGTGAATTAACATACAAAGTATGTATCACTGTAAATAAAGTCAGCAACGCATTTCTAAATATCAAATTTACAATTCGCAATTTTAAACTACGTGTATTAAAAACAATGAAATACGCAATAAATGTCGAATCAAATAGAACCATACTGAGTATTGCAGAAGCAATACATGTCCATAAAACGCAGTCCCCATAACTCTTCATCCATATAGAGAAACGAAGCAGCTAATGCAATTAGTCAATGGTTTTTTGGCAACGGTAACCCGAATTTTCAAATTAGTCCAGGACATTTGATTAGATATGCATCAATGAATTTTGGTGAAAATCTACGAAGGAAGAAAGCCGGAAGAGAACACTTATAGTTTTAATAGTTTTGTTTTCCTAAAAAAGAGACCTTAACCTTCACCCAATCACCCTGAAATTTCGGGACTATTTATTCCATAGAAAGGATTATACATTCCATAGAAAGCCGGATTATATTTACAAATGATTATTTAAAAAACGAAAAAGACTGATCATTGCAAATAGCATTGAAAGAAACAATGTTCACAAAAACAAATCATGATCTAATTTTAAAATAGTGTTATTACTAACAATCTGCAATCAATTCCCGAAAGCATATGGACCCCATCTATTTTTCTGTCTGATTTAGAAAGAGCAACATTTTCTCTATTGATATGCAAAATAATTCCAAAATTTTAATACCAGAACTTTTTCTATAAAGGGTTAAATCTGGCAAAAATGGCTACAAATAGTGCATTTTGTATCTCAAAATTAAGGGAAAGGAGTAGCATACATTTGTATGTTGTTATTCTGAGAAAAAATATGACTCTTGTTAATCATAACTGCTATATTTTTAAAGAAGACCACTGGAAAATAAATTTTGCAAACATCCATGCATATCAAACACCTCACCAGAAAATTTTGGCCTTAATCTCAGTATATATGGTTAAAACGGCAAAATTCCCATAAAATACGATATTTTGTCAATAACGTATCTTTGAGCGACAATAGCTCAAAAATGAGCACTCGGACATGTTTTTCTTCCAATTTCTTCTATGGTATGAACTCCTATTTCCAAAAATCTATATGAAAAAAAAAGTTTAATACATATACAAGAAATTTTGACTTCTCAGAGGTGTACATCCTTTAGCACTGATATCATCATTACAAATATAAAATGTAAAAAATATTAATGATATAATGGTGACTGATATGTGATTTTTACTGATATGCTATCGGTGTTGTGACAAGTCTTTTTTTAGTATGTTAAGTGGTTCATTTGTATCAAACATCTCAAGGATAAAGAAATCTCAAGAAATTGTGCACACATATTAATGTATTCTGATGTAATATTGGAAACATAGCATGCCTTTACGTATTCCTGGTATACGAACCATAGTAATGCAGATGGAAGAGGGGAGGTTTCGGGGGAGGGTCAACATATAACTTAAAAGAGGCGATTTAATCATAGCGTTGTAAAATACCTATCAATATAACTACACAATAATAAAGATGCAAAATAAACTAACGTTACCTGTAGCTTTTGATACTGTCTGTTTCTCTCCATCAGCTTGTCCGATACCTCACTGTGTTTCTTTTTAGTTGACTCCAACTCTTTCTTTGAAGCTCAATTATAAAGAAAAGGGTACCATAATCGAACATTGAACATTGCAAATAATACATTTGGCATTATACAACCTTAGTTAAAGTCAAACTATTTTTAAAGCTTAATTACGAAGACAATATTCAGGGCTACGGTCCCTCATCTGATTAAGAAAAGAATCGAATGCAGAAGGGGATTTAAATGTCTTTTTTAACTTGAAACATTTACTTACACGAAGAGCAATTTATCATCAAATAACAAATACTTTTTATATAACTTCAAAGTTATCTATAATAACCAATGTGTTAAGGATCTTCTCTGGTGAGCTTTCAGTAAAAAAATACCTCTGTTTAAAACAAGCTGCATGGCAAACGTGTCAAAATTAAGACTTCTATTGTTTAATTGTTTATAGATTTGTATACAAAAAGTTTAAGAAATGACATGTTTGGCTCTATTTTACTTTAAGATGTTCACAAAAATCGCAAGTGCGACAACATTTTTTAGCTTTACCAAATTCATTTCTGTAGTATTTGTGAGAGGGGGATGGATGATATCACGACTTAGTGACTTTTAATGAAATGACAAACATTTTATGTGTGATTGAGCAAAAAAATCTAGTGCACTGACCGCAAATTTTATGTCTTCTGCAAAAAAGCAATGTACGCAAATGTAATCCCTCAAGACATCTCGTTACCGTGCCCGGCAGTGAAGGTGTACTCCGATGATAATAATTCAAATATTATTGATTCTAAAAGTTATGAAAATAGAACACATTTTCAACAATCCTTTACTTTAAATGGATTACGTTTTGAGTCTAAAGATGTTCTACTGCAGTTTGGAAATTATTTTCTTTGTGTAGATACATTTTTATCGAAATACCAAGAAGACATAAAACATGATACATATACATGGCCTATTACCGATATGTTGCTAATACAATTTGCACCAGTATCTCTATCATATCATTAATCTACACTCTGGTACAGTATTGTTGTATAACATTTCTACGCCAAGGAAAGTCTGAGCTTTTATTTCTGCTGATGCTGTATTTACTTATAGCCCAAACTTCATTCCTGATGCTATCCCACATCACATTAGCGACAGAATTATGTGTATTGCTCGGTCTGCTACATCATTTCGTTTGGATTGGCTCTTTTACTTTCATGTTTCTGTGTTCTTACCGTCTAAACGCCGAAATCCGAAATCTATTGGTCTTAACTTACGCAAAACGCTTCTCAGAAACTGTTAAGTATGGTATGTGTGGTTTAGTGTTTAGCATTTTAATTGTTCTATGTACAAAAATACTAATACTATTTTAGCGCCAACAGAAAACTGGTACGGGGGAAATATCTGTTTCATACCTAACGTTCATGTCCTTCTCGTCGCATTTACCTTACCGATATCACTATTTCAGTGCGGAAATATTATACTTTCTGTTTTAATTGTTTATTATATGCGTACTACAGCAATTGACAATAATACTGGTACGTATAAATCTTTAAACGTTATTTTAATCAAAATTTCATCGACGATGGGTTTTAATTGGATTATTGGAATCTTTGCTGTCTTCGTCCAATCAGAAATATTGTTGATAATTTGTGAAAGTGCATCAAGTCTACAGGGAATGTTTTTGACATTAACCGTTTTGTGTAATAATCGTATTTATAATTTTTACCGAGATATGTGTTTAAAAAGACCAAACCTTAGCTCAGACCAAACAAAAAAATCTTCTAGCCGTTTCTGAAATACTTATTTTGCTGAAAAACGAAAGAAAATGAGAAACTCTGAATGATCAAAAAACGGTATTTTCCGTCTACAAAATCGTAGTGAATTATTACGAGCTTGAACAGTATATATTTATACGAGAACAATTTTATGTAGATAATTGTAATGTAGGTTCCATATCTGTATGGTGGGTAGTAAATGTTTTACAGAATTATACTGTTCTGGGGAGTTTGAAATCGTTACACGATGAATACAGAATTTCTTTCACAAGAGAGTGTCGAAAAGTTTTATTTGATAATTATTACTTACCATCGATATGTTTTGAGTAGATGTTGAATTATATCAATAAAAATGTTGAACCGCCTGGTCTGTTTTCCTGAAACATTTATTTTTTTTCGCCTTATTTATCATTTTAAGACATACAACTAGACAAAGTTACACATTTGCTTATTCATGATACATACGCACGTTCAATTAAATTGATTTACTGGATTTATTGGCATTCATAATTCAAGAATAAACAATTGAATAGAGGAAAATTTCTAATTGACGAAAATTAAGAATGTCGCGATGTTTAAATCTATATATAATGCCTCTATATTTGTGTTTTAAAAACATATAGGCTGTACATTGTCTGAATTTACATGTCCCTGTGTTCAGTAATCCCCTTACAAATAAACATATAGCTGCCTCCAACTACTCACGACTCTTAGGTTAGCAGGGATGTCAAACGCAGTCTTCTTACTAGAGTATACTAAAATAGATTTAATACTGAAGGTGAAGATCATTTTGAAAAACCTCGTGTTTAGAGAGTTTTTATCAGAGTTAAAATGGCGGAATGGATATGGCCGTTTTCATTTATCAGGACAACCGGTAAGACCGTTTGCATAAGTTATTATTTTTCAGAAGAAATCCTGACTGACTTGCGTTTTTTTTATATAAGCTCATGAGAGCTTTTTCAAGGCTCGTTTGACATGAACAACTTGGTCCAATCAGTCAAAGCCACGAGAGAAATGATTCGGCTGACAGAGTTTGACGTTTCTATAAATGAACCAGAGGCAGGTTACGTGTCATCCTCGATACTCCAGGGGTTCCGATCACTTACGATCTCTACACGCCTGGACCATCTCATAGTAAAACTGGAGGCAACAAAACAGAACAGGTAATTTAGTCGTTTGATGTACATCAAAAGAGCTGTATAACGGTACACTGTGGTTGGCTGTGTGGCTTTGAAGTTGGGCGTTGCTCTTTCTGTAGTCTTCAAAGGAAATCTTTGCTGGTCTGTGATTGGTCAAATGTTTTCCGCTGAGCTGCCTTCAATTTCACCATGAGATAGTCCAGTTGTGAAGAGATCGTAAGTGATCGGAACCACTGGAGTATCGAGGATGCTTACGTGTTAAAATTGCAATTTCCTTTCGCTTCTTGTTCAAATGTCTAACTTATCATCGATAATATAATAAAGATCTAAATTAAAGTGAGTTATATAATGGAAGTTACACAATGTGTGTTGTTGCTGTTGTTAGATATGGAACCTATTTATTGAAGTATCTATCTGGTTGTTCTGAAGTGTATATCATAATGACTTTCATAAATATATTAAGCCTGCTGCCCCCTAGCAGAACAAACCGTAAACCTATAGTTATCCATGGTGGCAATACCTCAATTTTAACTCACTGAATCGTATTTAACCCTTTGAGTGCCACATGAACCCGCTTAGATAGTGCCAAGCCGTGTTTTGATCAAAATGTGATTTGAAAAAAAAAATATGACGTAGAACAATTGAACAATATACCCAGCGATGACGTCACGTCATTATGGCAAGCCTGGAAATCATCTCGTCACAAAATGGATATTGTTGTGCACAACTGATAAAAGTACATGTTTGTGTACAGTTCCTAGCCAAATGAATTTATACAAAATTTGACACACTAATGGGAAATTTTCTACTCTTTCAGCTCATGATATTTGCATAGTTTCTCGTCACCGATTCTTTTGAGAAAAAAATCGCCATGTTTAGCATAACAAGGAAAGGAAGGTGTCAGCTTTGAGCTATGCACAAAAAATAAAACATTGGAGAACTATATGCAAATATAATGAGCTGAACATATTTATGAATTTGGTAAAAAACCACTAACAAAGAGATTTAGAAAAATTTAGATTAAAATGATATTAAAAAATGACATAATTAGAGTGTGACTACCTTAACATAAAACATTTTTTGGGCCTGTGCTTATCTCAACAGATAAGAATGTCCCTGACAATCAATGTTCTCATACATGTATGTTTATGATATTGATATATTGCGTTAATACCTGTACATTTTATGTTGATCTTAAGCATAAATCCCTTAATATTAAATTATCAACGTAAACTTTATATACTTAATTATCGCCTTTTGACCGTCGTTCTTCAGCCGTCCGTAAGCATTCTTTTTACCGCTACAGGTAATCCTCGGAAAGTATTTGAGGTGATCTCTTTTCTTTTATATGTCACGCTTCCTACGTACATTCATATTGTAACTTAGGACAAATAAGAAAACAGGCACCAATGCACATGCTTTTGGAGTTTTAAGTATTTTACTACTACGTTAATAGACTTCTTATGCTCAATTTTGGTTGAAACGTCTTTTCACATGGTCAATTTTGCAATATACTTGATTTTATTTATTCATTGGTTCTAATTATATACTCTTACAGATCACACATCAGTAATTTTTTCCATAGTGTATTTTTTTTCTTTTTTTTTTTTTAGAAAACCGTGTCATATGAGCAAGCATTTTGACACTATTTGTAAAAACAAATAAAGTTTTATGGAGTTTTATCGATGCGAAAATAAAGATATTTTGAAAATGAAACATCGGAAGACTCAGCAAATAGTATGAATTGAGATAGCACACAATTTCGTATTTTTATACTAAATTTGGTAAAAATCCGTCGATAAATAAAGCCATTGTTCTCAGGAGAAAAAAAAGTCGAAACCTTGGAGCAAACAATCGCGTTGCCATTTTCCCGTCGAGCCGATCTTCTGGAGCGCGTAAATGACGTTGCAGAATAGTTAGATGAAGTCATCGCTATTGTTAAACTGTCGAATTTCAGAGAGCCTAAAAAATGGCCCTTTGGCACTCAACGGTAGTATCATAGAGCCTATATATAGGCTCTGTGGCACTCTAGGGGTTAAAATCCTGTTTCATTTGCTCACGAACTTGGATAGATTAATCTCGGTCTTATTTCTTTCGGTTTATCGGTTTCATTTGCAAGAAAATATTCTAGACCTACTTTGAGTAAGTAAACGAAGCTTCCTTCAAGGCCCAGATCTAAAAAGTGGTTGTTAAAAAAATGCAAATATCACGGATAGATTTCTATTTCAAGAACATTTATTATGATATCCCAATCTGCAGTTTCAATTTTTTTCCACGTTGTCAGCAAAGGAGAAGTGGGACGTGTACTATTTCTAGGGGGAAGCTAAAAGTGTAGTCAGTCAAATTACGTCAACCCAAGTTCCGTTGAAATTTAGCGTGATCAGAGAGTAAACAACACAAATATCGTTCAGGATATTTTATTGCACCCGCAGATGTTAAATAGCAACAAGTCAACATAACAATTATTGATGAAGGGGTCTTGGGCTTGTGACATACTGAGATGAAGGGTAACCAATTTTTGTTCTTGTTTGTTCTTCATGCTCCTACTTTGGAGGTGAAGTGAGATTTTGTTCCGAGAACAATGTTCTCGTTTGAAGTTCTTGCGTTTGGACGAAATTATCCCGGAAAGCAATGTTCTTGTATCAAGAACATGTCGCCAAAGGACCACCATAAAGTTTGAGGGTGTTTTTGGGCGACAACTTTGTTCCTATCCGAGGGTTGATCGAGAATATGTTCTCATGAATTCTCGCCCAAACAATGTGAAAAAAAAACACACCTTTTAATATTAATCGTTAATTGTTAAAAAATTATATAAGTTTAATAAAATATATTTCACTTATTATTGTAATCTGATCTGTCAATATTTTTATGCCTATTACATAAATGACACTCATGCCAACCAAATATTCTCGCATTCTTGCATTTCTAAACAAGTGACGTATACTGTAACGTTACGTCAATATAAAGAAATCATTGAAATTTAGTAAATAAACAAACTTCAAAGCCTTTTACGACCTGTTAGTGCTTAAGAATATATAAATTCACCTTTACATCAGTATTTCTAATTTTATAATCACACTTCACGGTCATGAAAATAGAAAGTCAAATTGAAGCGAAAGGCTAAATTTGCAACCATTTTTGTTCTTATTTGTTTTTCCTGCTCCTGCTTTGGAGGTGGTGTGGGGATTTGGTCCGAGACAATATTATTGTTTCATGTTCATTACGTTTGGGCAAAATTATCACTGAAGAGCAGTATTTTTGTATCTAGAACACATCATCCAAGGACGACATGAATGTCTGAAGTCAAGTAGAATTCATTTTTCATTTTTATGCATGTAATATATAGATATATATAAATCAAACCGACGGAATTTACCAGTATATTTGTGTAATCTTTTAATAACTGTCTATGGCCAATCGCAATCACGACAGTCTTATAGAAATAAGTTGAAACTAATATGATCAAGTTTTCCATAGCTGTTAAGGGAGTTAACACGCAAATTCTTCAATATTCATAATTATACAGGGCATTTCAAATAATAATAAGACACTTTTTTCCTGACAAGCAGAGTACTTTATTTACAGAGAATTTATTCGATAACTTTAGTAACGGGTAATGGTAGGTCTACGTTTTCCTGCGCTAGTATTTGTGCGATAACTTCAATAACGGGTAATGGTAGGTCTAGGCCTTACTGTGCTATTCTTTGATTCCATAATAACAAAGATTACAGTAAAAATTAAAAACACGAATATTACACAAAAAGCTTATCGTCAAAAACATTCCCTGCAGACTTGATATAATTTCAAAAACTATCAAAAATAATTCCGACTGGACAAAAATAGCAACGATTCCAATAATCCAGCTTAAACCCATTATTGATGAAATTTTGATCAATACAAAATTTAAGGATTTGTACGTACGTGTGTTATTACCGATAGCAGTTGTACGAATGTAATGAAAAATTAGAACAAAAAGTATAATATTTCCGCACTGAAATAGCGCTACCGGTAAGATAAAGGCCAAGAGAAGAACATGAACATTGGATATGAAACATATCTCACCCCCGTACCAGTTGTCTGCTGGTGCTAAGATAAGATTTATAATTTTTGTACATAAAACGATTGTCATACTGAACATTAAACCACATACGCCATACTTAACAGTTTCTGAGAAGCGTTTCGATTTGCTTATGACAGACAGATTTCTGATTTCGGTGTTCAGACGGAAACAACACAGAAACATGAAAGTAAATGAACCAATCCACACAAAATGGTGTAGCACACCGAACCATCCACACAGATCTGATGATAACGATACATGGGACAGCATCAGGAATGAAGATTGGGCACATAGTAAATACAACATCAAAATAAATAAAAGTTCAGATTTTCCCTGGCGTAGAAATGGAATACAACAATACTGTACCAGAGTGTAGATTAGTGATATGATAGAGATACTGGTGCAAATCGTATTGGCTACATATCGATAATACGCCATGCTTGAATAATGTTTACTGTCATCTTGGTATTTCGATAAAAATGTATCTACACAAAGAAAATAACTTCCAAAGTGCGGTAGAACTTCTTTAGACTCAAAACGTAATCCATTTAAAGTAAAGAATTGTTGAAAATGTGTTCTATTTTCATAACTATTAGAATCTATAATATTTGAATTATTATCACCGGAGTACACCTTCACTGCCGGGCACGGTAACGAGGTGTCTTGAGGGATTAGATTTGCGACGTACAGTGGATTTCTAAGTGACTCGTTACATTTACATTCCGATTCAATAACATTGTCAACATGCTTAATATAAACACCATTTGATAAGTTTTTTTCATATTTTTCGAATGAATTGACAACAATTAACTTGTAATAATCTGAAGTAGTTTTCCTATATTTTTGTCCCCTCACCGTACATCGAAATTGAATTAGCAAACAAGGCCTCGTCGTAATCACGTGGTATCCTCTGGTAGCCCTGCTGCCATGTGTCCTAAGATCACAGATTCGAACATACATGTAGTGTGTTTCATGTGAGAACGAGGCAATGTAGATTTTTTTACCTAGAGTGTTAAGCACGTCTACAGCAAGTTCTTCAAAGGGTAGATGCATTATGTCGACGTTTGCCTCAAAAAGGAGATCCAGAACGAATCCTTTAGTTTGGTATTTGATTGAAACACACGACCCCTTCACTGGTTCCATGTCAACAGGACAGTACAGAGTCTGGCATCCAATCTGAAAGAGGAGAAACGAATGTTGATAAACTTTATTTTATTTATAAGAAAATGATATATCAGGACATTCTATCAAAGCGGCTGTTTTAAAACACGAATCTACATGTGGTAAAGACAATGATATGTGTAACTACCCAACAAGCTAAGCTCTCGCTAAAATTATTGTTATAAGGTCAAGGTCTGTTACAATTACATAAAAGGTTCACAGGGGCCTCACATACAATTTACTCAACCACAGGTTCTGTATTGTACCAATCTCTGCATCTGCAAAAGTCTTACCTGATCGGAGAGGTAAATCTCCGTGTCATTGCAGCGTGTAGTGCTTTCTGGTGTCCGAAATATAGCCGAAATGTCAATCAGGTCGCTGATTGTGTTGGTGGCTCTCTCATATAAAGCGTAAATTTTGACACATATTACACGTGCCGAACCTCGTGGGTCAAAAGAATTTATTGCATTTTGTTCATTGATTAAGCATTGTAAATTTCTGTAATCCTTTATGTAATGTTTCATATCGTCCACAAATGAAACTGGGGCAAACACACGGTTGTTACATGATGACATGTTAATCTCTCTCATTTCGTTCCAAAAGTCATAGTGATGAAGATAAGAACAATATCGAGCTTCGATAGGTCTTCCAGGAAGAAGTTTATAGTTACAATATTCACTTTTAATCTTCATCATTACGTCATCTTTCCATGACCGTGTTAATTGTACATCTTGAAGGTAAAACAGATTTCCACATGTTATATTCATCCGCCATGGGATCCAATGGTGTACGTTATGACACGTTGCACAATGTCGGTTTCTAAAAGTTGTATTAGTATTTATGTCAAACACGGGAATAAAATCAAAGAAATCTTTTGAAGTTTTTGACATACATTTATGATTTATTTCGTAATTGCCTTCCCAAGTTGATGGACAAGTTGCCACCATGAATACGCCACGACTTGATCTTCTATTCATCTTTAGAGAAGAAATTTGTTCACAGGTTGTCTCCCCCAGGAAGGAAATCCTCGCTTTATCCAATGTTGTTACATCTCTAGGTACCTCATTTGCATCGAAGCAGCAGTCGTCGTAATATCTACATAATCGGTCACAGCGGCACATATTGTACTCTTTACTGTCACATGAATAATATTTAGCGAGGCAGGAATCATGTAGAATTTGAAGTTCATTGCTTATTGATGAGCATAGTCTCATTATTACATGAAAAACGGTTAAACACAGAAATAACATTTTATAGAAGACACAATGCGATCTATATCTAAAAGTGAATAGATCCTATCATGAGAATAGGATTCATTCAGACCTACGAAACAGTAATATTATTTTACCTAGCTGTCGTCCGATATAAAACATGCTGAAGTCTCTGTACATTTATACACATGTACTTTAATACCGACACATATCAAAGTAATATTACAACTTTTTGCCAATTGTCTTGCTACTTTCAATCTGATTTAATCAGAACTAAAAAATGCAATCAAACATAAAATAAAAGAAAATTGTTTGTAGGATTAATAAAACCAAATGCTTATTTGACAATTTTACGAGACTGCGTGACATTACATGCGAATTTTATTGCTATGAAACCATTAAAATAAAATTATGATCTCTATAGCTTACGTTTATGTCCGAAACCGAATAGCCTTATAGCAAGTAGAACCATAATGCGTTTATTTTTTAGGCTTATTTTGATAATGATATTTATCTGAATTCATTTCATCACAAATTAAATTAACCACTTTATGAGAGGACTTTAAATGGCCGAAAATTTTATAGACGCTTAAACACTGTGGAAAAAGCTTGCACAGTAGCATTATAATATACATTTCGCCGTTTTATGCTGATAAACTTATCAGCATTCAATCCCTTTCATTAATCTTTATCCAGAAAGAAAACTACACAACTACCGCTTTTAGGAAGTACGTAGAATAGTACGGTTGAACCGTTTTTTAAAGTTGTTATATTAAGTATAAATCCTAACTGACATGCAGTGTTTATACAAACTAATGAGGGCTTTGTCAAAGCTCATTTGATACAATACGAAATCTCCAGATCCGTCTTTAATTGTCAAACCATAAAAACGAAATTGGTTTGATTGATAATTGACCCTAGACGCTGTCAATTTTCAACGGTATGTTCAATTTTCAACGGCATTCGAGGTCCGTTTTCAACGTTACACAGGCTTTACAGATATGGATTCCGTCAGTTTATAACATAAGACTCTTTCATATGTGGATATGAAGGATAGGGATATTCTACCCAAGGGTCACAAAATGTAGTAAAACCCAAGGCTTACCGAGGATTTTGCAACATTTTGTAATCCCGAGGGTAGAATATCCCTATCCTTCATATCCACTTATGAAAGAGTATTTTTCTTTCATACCTTGACGTTTTATTGCAATTTTACAACTATAATATCCCGCCATTTTGAAATAAATTCAGAGAAATCCACGGCTGAAAGTCAATTTTTCATACATGAAAAATTACGTGATATTTTCAACAAATATTCCGTTGTTTGCATCTTTTATAGCAAAACCAGTCAAAGTTGTGAAAAAAATGTTAAAATTTTACCGAGGAAATAGAAATTTTGTTGACGCCGTGACGTCATGAGGCTTTATTGCATGGGCAGCCATGTAATACAGCCTCAGGCGGCATGAGTGTATTGCCCTAGACCAGCCAATATTACAACCGTAGATATAAACGAATATGGATTGTTTACTGGGTTGGTATCGCCATATAACTGTATGATGATGGAACTATCTATTGAACACCAAAGTGGTGAAGCTGATTTAAGATTACATCTTAAACTCAAAAACGACCAAATACAGTCTGTGATTTGGAAGGTCTTTTCAGCGACATTTTTATTTTCACTTAAATCGGACACTGGAATATTTCATTACATGTAGGTGTTTTAGCAAAGAAATGCTCCGTTGCTACTTGCACTGGCTGTGTTCACGTCATCTAAAACCTGTTTTCCTGAATTAAAACTTAAGAATGTATTCTTCTGAGGTTTCAGTCCCGTTGAAGTCTCGTTTCGACAAAGATCAAAGAAGTTATAAGATTTTCAAATACATTTTATCAATATCTGTAGCAAGTTGCCAGATGCAAATTTTGTTAAAAAATTACATTTCTATTTTCAGTGGATTTTTTATATAGCGATTTTAAGAAATGGCCCATTTGGCGGCCATTTTGAAGTTGTGTCTTTTTCCGCTTTGAGTAGAGATATAGTTTTAACATTTTTTACTGAAATTGTTTTTACTTAAATCATCACTGCGCCAGCATTTTTAGCTGTATCGAGCTAATTTTTGCTGTAAATCTTTACTAGGTTCGTGGTAATTAAAATATTGAGCATTACTGCGTGAAATGATACACTTTTGTCACTTATTTTACATTTAATGGTAATTTGAGCACTTTTATTTTTTACTCTAAAATACTGAAAAATAACAAATATTCAAATGGGGCAAAAGTAAGCACACGGACCCCCCATTTTTCTGCCTAATTTAGACAGAACAACCCATTCCCTATTGATATGCAAAATATTAATAAAAGTTTAATACCAGAACTTTTTCTATTAAGGGTTAAATTTGGCAAATATGGCTGAAAATGGTGTATTTTGTAGCTCAAAATTAAGGGGTAGGGGTAGCATATGTTGTTATTCTGGGAAAAAATATGAGTCTTATCAATCAAAACTGGTATATTTTTAAAGAAGACTACAGCAAAATAAATTCTACAAACATTTATACATATCAAACATCTCGTTAGGAAATTATGGCTTTAATCTCTTGTATATATGGTCAAAACAGCAAAAATCCCATAAAATCCAATATTTTGTCAACTAGGTATCTTTGAGTGACAATAGCTCAAAAACAAACACACGGACATATGTTTTTTCTTCAATTTTATTTTATGGTATGAACTCCTATTTCCAAATATCTATGTGAGAGAAAAAAAGTTTAATAGAAGAAAATTTTGACTTCTTAGAGGTGTACATCCTTAACTGATAGAGAGAAGATGACTTGTTTATTGTTTTATTATTTTTTTTAATTTAGATTTAATAGTTCCTTCAAAAAGATATTACTCATTGTCGGACTATATAAAAACATCCGTACGTCATGGTGCCATCTAATTAACGCCAAATAATCGTGAAATTATTGCTACAACTACCAAATTCGTCAGTAATATCATCTGTCGTCAAGATATTTCACAATGATTTGCTAGTGCCAGGAGCAATCAACCTATTACCATTGACAGTATATAACACTCCCAAACATCATATTCAATTATGGAAATGGTTGTGAGCTGGCGAAAGCAATCCTTTCAAAAGTCACAATTCCTCCGCCAGTGTCAACATTCAACATAATCATTAACCTGGATCAAACGAATCATGTGTGGGATAGGAAGAACACTATCAGTTGTATACAAATTGATTAGTGAAATTTTAATTTCTTATTTGCTGCAAGTGATTTTCTCTTCAGTAAATCAGCAAAGAGGTAATGAATGGAGTACTTAAGTTTTGTAAATTTGGCATTACAGGAATTTTATTTAAAAATTGTCGTTAAACTGTTAATTAACCATTTGAGCCTCGGGATCCAGATGGATGAGACTAGGAAATATAATTCTTTAGACTTGGAGACAACAACAGCAATGTTAGAAGACAAAACATCTACTTACGATCAAGTAGACTTTATCACGGAAACTAATTGGGTACCTAGACGGTAAATAGGGGCCGCATAATAAAAATAAAAAATATTCTTCTGGACATACAATATGTACCCTTTAAGGCAAATATTTCATAGTTAATCCACTCAATCCCCTTGGTCCTTGCATATACATGTAACTTTTTGTCTCCTTTACGAAAAAAATTTGTTTTGTTGTTAATGTCATACTTTGGTTTGTGTGAGTGTGTGTGTGTGTGTGTGTGTAATGAATAATAAATATTATTATCAAAATAAGCTTCAAAAGGTATAATGTTTCAAGTGGCCATTAGGCATTTAGGTTTGGTTCATATACGCCATCAATTGCGTTCTCAATATCATTTTAAAGGTTTACCAACACTATTCTTCGGATCTAATGTCACCAAAATGTGTAAAACGATTTAAAATGGGTATTGCATTAATCGGTTTGTTTACATTTAATTGCTGTTTTAAGTCTGGGAACATTTTATTGTCTGATTGCGTTAGATCGAAATATCGTAATTTGAAAAGAAGAATAATTGCAACATACGTAATAGAGATCTAGATAAATGAGTTGCTTTATGAGCTAGAATATAAGAGGTGTTTAACACATTTTACTACACGTAGGAAGATGTCGGTAGTAGCATTTCGCACTGTTTACGTGCGTGTAAAATTTAGCAGTCAGAATATTCCGACGCTAAACTTTGCTTGCTCAAATAACATTTTCCATGTGATTCTTTGTAACATGTAGTAAATTTGCAAATGGGCAAATTTGGCATTTGCTTACATTTTCAAAACCGAATTCCCATTGTACGCTGAAATGCCATCATGCAAAATAATTTTTTTTTGCAATTAGAGGTACTAATTCTTTTTTTAGGAGAGGAATGGGGATCATTTCCATAACTCTACCACAGAGCACCTAGAAAGGCATGTTTGTGACAGAGACCTATTTCACTCTTTGTACGCCGTGGAGCACGAACCAAGAGCAGTGGTAAAATCAAATGTGTTAGACAAGGGCCAGAACTCTAGCTTTCAGGGTCCATGTAATCGATCTCGGTCCTGAGATATATTCTTTTTTATCCTTTACGAACGTTAATTTATTGTTTTGTTGTCAGTGTAGCAGCCTTTGATGCGTGGGATTTTTTCACTGCAAATGAAATATATTCATATAAATATTATTACCAAAATAAGCCTGAAACGTTCACGTGTTATTATTACTTTGGCGATAAGGTATTAAGGTTTAAGTTCATATTCGTCAGCTTTTGCGTTTTTATTTTCATTGTAAAGGTTTAACAGCAATAGACTTAGGATTTAATGTCATGAAGTCTCATAAAACGATATCAAATCAGTATTGTTTTCGGCTCGTTTACATTTAATTGCTGTTTCGTGTCTGAAGACAATTTTATTGCTTGTTGAAAGGTCGTAGAAGAAAAAAACCGAGATATTTTCAAGATACACAATAATAGTAATTATGATAATTAAGCGTAAAATATGATTGCGTAATTGGTTGTACATGTATATAAGGGATTTGCGAACTTTGTATAAATGGAATAAAAATATATTGTGGACTATAATATGTTTGCTCTCTGAACTTGACAGCATTCCTCGCCGAATTAAAATCATATAATCGTAAAAAGGAAAGGTCGGGCGCAATACAAATAATTCATAAGATGTGTTAGACGGAACATACATTACTACTAATGAAATGTATTCAGGTGAATATCATTATCAATTTAGACTTAGACGTACAAGTATTATGATTCAGGTGACTCTTAAACATTTAGTTTTGTTTCATATAAATATGGCGATGTTGTTAGCATTTTAAAAGTCTCAAGGCAATAAACGTCAGATTTTATGTCACCTGATATCAAATGGATATTATTTTCGGTTTCTTTACATTTAATCGCTGTTTTGTGTCTAAAGACAATTTTATTGTCTGATTACGTTAGATTGAAAGTTTGAGAATGAGCAAATTCAGGATTCCTCTTATCTGTTAAAGACCAATTGTAATTTTCATTGCGCCAACATTAGTTGATTTGCACATTAACAGTGATATGTTCAAATCGCTATGTCTCTAATATAACGGGTCTGTCTCTTTAATGGCGAAAGAGATTCATCAGTAGACACCAAAATTTCCCATAGGATGCAAGGATGAAAGGTTGTGAAGTAAGTCTCATAGTTTAATAATACCTTCTTCATCTTGGATACATATATATTAAAATCTGTTGCCATATTTTGTCTGTGGTATAATGAAACTTATTTCTCAGAAACGTGGACTTCAGAAAACCTTTGAATGCGAAGTAATTAAGGCTAAAGACATACTTTGCCTATTTTGCGCTTTGATGCTCTGGTGTTCTTGGTAGCGTCATTAACAGAATACACGAAGAAAATAATGGGGGGGGGGGAACCACCAAAACCAATTTTCTTAATCTGGCACAAGTCAGTCTCTAATAGTCGTGAAATCTAGAAGCTGAGATTATCAATTTAGTTAAAGTTAAATCTATTTATAGTTTTGGTGGACTTGTTATTTTTGCTGACATTTTCAGGAAAATATTTGTTTACAATCGATGTAGGGTAATAGTAATTTGGGAAATGGAAGTCGTTAAATCTAACATATAGAAAGTACATGAATAAATTACTGTATGGTTTAAAACTTCGGCCTTAATACGACCTTCGACTAATTACCTATCATAACAGTACCGTTATTCTATCTAAATTATGAAATATAATATTCTGATTAAAATACAGATCCTAATTATCACTGCGTTGAATACGATGATCTGACAACATCCCATTAGTGATCATGTTCTGGTGACCTTTGGAAATGGCCTGTGAAATTGCTGCTGCCAGAATCCTGAATATGACTTTAAGAGATCGAAATGGTTTGAAAAGCTCTCTTATCACTTTTTGTGCGAAGTAATTTCGCCCAAAGAGCACAACAAAGCTGTATATGAATACTGGGACGAAATGGCGTTGTCAATTGTGGTACATGTGGTACAAAGGTCATTCAAATATGACCCCTTATGGCATGTTGTCAGATCCTCAATTTAACGGAGTGGTGATAAAGATCTGTATTTATATCAGATTGAAAATATAATGTCCTCGTGATTGGATAAAACTCAAGCACGCACAATAAAAATTTCACCTATACCCTCTCCTTAAGTCTTCGATTTCTCATATAGAAAAGCAAAACATGTACATGTTCCATGACGTGGAATCGAGCCCGGATCTGTTAAACCAAACACCCCTTTTCCACAAGGACAAAAACATTTCATTTTCTCCGTCAAAACCAACACATCGACCCGCCCCTTTTATAGGGAACAACACACTAATTGAAAAAACAACTTCGATATGACCCATATGCATTCAAGATTGAGCCCAGGATATAATTTTGACCCGGCCACTGATTAGGTGGTTAATAATGATTTACAAAAGTAAACATATTTTGTAATAGGCAATTATTCCTAGATAACAATAATATAAAATTGGAAAATCAGATTGAAATTTAGGTTCAAAATATCAATTTGGATAATGAATAGCTAAAAAGAAGATAATTTCCGGATTTGCTTAGTGCAAAGGCACCTTATTTCAACATGGTTTTCCTGGTTGGAGTTTGAAATGAAAGGCCCATTTTTTTCTATGTACCGTTATATGAAACTTAGACTTTAATCATAGAACACGGTAGATAACTAATATTCAGTTGTTTTAATAATACATTACAAAACTTAAAACAAACTGTAACACTATGGTCTATCTATGTATATAACACTCATTATTCTTATGTAAGAATTGACCTTTTACAATCTCCTATGTGGATTACAAACATCAATCAAAATGGTAAACTAAAGCGCTTACAGTAAGGACCAAAACTCCAGCTTCAAGGGTCCATTTATCCTATTTGCCCTGAGGTATACTCCATGTTTTCTGTCATCAACACTAAATTATTGTTTTGTTACCAATGTAGAATTGGAGTTTGAGATGAAAGGCCCAATGAAAGGCACACACGCGCGCGCGCGTGCGTGTGTGTGTGTGTGCGTGTGTATGTGTGTGTGGTGCGTTTATGTGTGTGTGTGTGTGAGTGTGAGGGTGAGTGTGTCTGTGTCTGTGTGTGTGATTAGATGTTTTCCCAATGAAAATGAATTCGTCTAAATACGATTATCAAAATAAGACATTCACATATTTTTATTCCTGTGTAATTAAGCATTAAGGTTTGGTGTATATTCATCAGCTATGGCGTTATTACTCCCATTATAAGTGTTACAAAACAATAAACTTTAGATAAAATGTCACCAAACCTCGTAAAACGATATCAAATCGCATAGTGATTGAAGACTTTATAATGACTGATTACGTTAGATTGAATGTTCGTGAATATAACAGATGATTATTTGTAATATCATCGAACCTCGCAAAGATATCTAATGAGCACCTGTTTTTATAAATTCTACATGTAATTGCCGTTTTATGTTTGACAATTTGCTGATGCATGTCAGTTTTTAAATTAATATGTATAAATATGTCAGAAACTTCTGTATGTTTCAAACATGAAGAAAGCAAGGAGAAATGAATACACAAATTCATAATCTAAAATCTATTTACGTTTGGAGATATAGATCGCACTATGTCTTCGATAAAATGTTTTTTCTGTGTTTAACCGTTTTTCATGTAATAATGAAGCTACGCTCGTCAATGGGCAATCAACTTCAAATTGTACATGATTCTTGATGGAGTACCATTTAAATGAATGTCTAATACTTATAAAGACTTCTATGATTTTATTCCCGTGTTTGACATAAATACTAATGTAACTTTTAAAAACCGACATTGTGCAACGTGTCATAATGTACACTATAGGATCCTATGGCGGTTGAATATAACATGTGAAAATATGTTTATCTTTCAAGATGTAAAATTAGCAGGTTGTGGAAAGATGACCTGATGCTGAAGATTACAAGTGGACATTGTAACAATAATCTTCTGCCTTCGAAGTATGCCTATGCTGGTTATTGTTCACATTATCATAAGTATGAGTTATGGAACAATATGAAAGAGGTTAACATGGCATCATGTAACAACCGTGTGTTCAGCCCCTTTTCATTTGGGACGATCTAAAACGTAAAAAAATACAGAAACTTACAATGCTCAATCAATGAACAGGGTATCGACCCCTTTGATTCCACTGAGTCGGCACGTGTAGTATGTATAGAAATTCACACTCCATTTGAGAGAATCGGTAACACAGTCAGGGACCTGATTGACATTTCGATCATATTTCTGACACCAGACAGTACTTCACGCTGCAGTGACATAGATATTTACCTCTCCGATCAGGTAAGACTTTTGTTATATCGCTAAATGTTAAATTAAAGCTCTTTTTAGCTAGGAAGATTACGCGGACATATCATTGGACTGATTATATGCTTCCGTTAATAAAACAATAGCTTAAATGATTTTATCATTATCTACCTTTTAAGTTTATATTCAACAATATCAAAGCCATGTACAACGGATGCTATATAAGGAATCTGATATATCAATAGTTTATTTATCCGTAAAATAAATATTGATGATGAATGCATTTATTTTCGATTAATGTTGCAAAAAATTCTTTAACATTCACCGAATCATATTAACCATTGATATTTTGAAATATTATTTAGCTTAAACGGCAGAATATAGCTCTATTTTAGAATTGCAACGTACACTTGAATTGAAAATGTACGTCATGTTGACCAACTTTGGACTGATATGGGATAGAAAAGATTCATGCAAGTAATGCTTGTCATAATCAACAAACACATCTCGCAATTAGGAATGGTTAGATAAATATCTTTCAGTTTTTCGCTCTTTGCCATACATAATGAGGGTCGTTCATTAAACACAACTAAGATAATTATCGTTTGGATTTACAAACTATAAATACTGCGGCTGAGACACGGGAAAACGATGGAACCCCTGATCAATTCGAGTTTGGCAAGGGAACAGAAATATAGGAAAGCAACTTCAGATTATTACAAGATAATTGTTACGGATTTATTTAAAACATATGAACAAAATTTATCTAATGATGTTTATATTAATCATGTCGATGATGTCATGGAATCTAACTCAGAAATCCATCGTATGTCGCAAATCAGGTTCCCAATGCGACCTCGTTACCATGCTCGGAAGTGAAGGTGTACTCCCATGATAATTACTCAGATATTAACTATTCTAGCAGTAACATTGTAAATAGAACATACTATCACCAGTTCTTTGTGTTAAACGAGATAGTAACTAAACCAGATGTTCTTCTGCATTTTGGAAGTTATTGTCTTTGTGTTGATACATTTTTATCGAAATACCAAGAAGACAATAAATATTATACAGATATGGCATAATACCGATATGTCGCCAATACGATCTGTACCAGTATCTCTATCATATCACTAATCTACACTCTGGTACAGTATTGTTGCATTCCATTTCTACGCCAAGGAAAATCTGAGCTTTTGTTTATTTTGATGTTGTATTTACTTTGTGCCCGAATATCCTTCTTGATGCTGTCGCGTATATCATTATCGCCAGATCTGTGTGGATAGTTCAGTGTGCTCCACAATTTTGTGTGGATTGGTTCTATTACTTTCATGTTTCTTTGTTCTTACCATCTGAATTCCAAAATCAGAAAACTATCGGTCTTAAGCAAATCGAAGCGCCTCTCAGAAACCGTTCAGTATGGCGTATGTGGTTTAATGTTCAATATTGCAATTGTTTTATGTACAAAAATTATGAATCTTATCTTAAAGTTACCAAAGTTTAGCACAGGCCAAACAAAAAAATCTTCTAGCCGTTTCTGAAATACCTATTTTGCTTAAAGAAATGACAGAAAAAAAGAAAATGATAAAAAACCACCTGTATTTTCTGCCTACAAAATCGCAGTAAATAACACGAACTTACACAGTATATATTTATAGGAGAACAATTTTATTTAGATAATTGTACTGTAGGCTCCATATCTGTAAGATGGGTAGTAGATGTTTAACAGAATTGTATTGATAGAGGGAGTTAGAGAATTGATATACGATGGGTTGGCAGTTAAATAAAAAAATTCTTTCACACGAGAGTATCAAAATGTTTTACTTGATTAATAAAGTTAGTTATACCTGTAAGTGATCGAGATGGGGTTATCTCAGTCGAGGGCTAAGATTTTGTAACATAATCCCAACCGAGGTGTTACAAAATTATAACCCGAGACTGAGGCTACCCGATCTTAATCACTTACAGGTAATAGTTTTTTTCCCTTACGCCTCTAAGTTTTAACAAACCCAATCTATACGCATTCTGAGCGTTAAATTATCCTGTACTTGTCCTCTTGGTTCAAAGCCGATTAACCTTTTCATTTTGGAATTCATTCATTCCGCATTAAAAACAAAGCAACAACGGAACAACCAAACAATGCATGGTAAATAACTGAATGCACATATTTCTAATAACATTGGTTATATGAAGCGTGTATTCGATAGTATGATGTCACGAACTGTAACATGAATGGGGTAAAATACACCAAAAATCATGTAAAGGTACCAGTTAGATCGGACGAGATAGAAAAATCTTGCACCGTGTGAAATTTCTTTGTCCGAGGTACGAGAAAATTAGTACATACAGTCGATATTACTTACTTGATCTTACCTTAATGTTTTGAATACTGTAAATGTCGAATTATTTCATTATGTATGTGGATATATGCTGTTTTGTTTTCCTGAAACGATTTGTTTTCGCCTTTTTTATCAAAATGTATAAGACATATTTATGATACATACGCACTTTCAATTAAATTGATATATTGGAGTTTATTGGGATTCACAAATTAAGGCTAAATACTTGAACACTATTTTAACTGATGAAAACTAGGAATGTCGCGGTAATTAAATTCACCATATATGTTATGTATATCTGATTAGTTGTTTTCAAAACACACGCACTGTAGATTGTCTGAATTTAATGTCCTTGTGTCAAGTAATCTCCTGCCCAAGTAAATATATGGCTGTCTTCGACTTGAAACGTTCGGGTTAACATAGCAGTCAAATGCGCAGTGTCCTTTCTCGAGTATGCTAAACTATATTTTATACGGAATGTAAATGTCATTTTGAAACACCTCTTGTCTGAAATAAAGATTATCATCCCATGTGCTTGGTATGATGGAAATGAGCATTTCTTCCTTGGAGTCACTTTAAGCAGAGTTTTTATCATCTTTTAGTGATACCTCAAAAAGAATATTACCGGCATTGATAAGTCTTATCATTTTAACGCTTCTGATCAATGAAACATGACCTACTAGTATTTGCTTGAATAGCTACTAATTGTCCTCTGAGTTGCTTAGCTTCAATAAAACATATGGCAATAAATCTATATTCACTGAAGTTGAACTCACTGCAACTACTTAAAATCCTGTTTCATTTGATCATGAGCTTGCGTAGATTAACATCGGTCTTCGTGCAAGAAAACATTCAAGATCTACTTTAATGAAGTAAGCATTTCTTCCTATCAGGCCTAGATCTAAAGAGGTTTCGTTAAAAATGTGCAAATATCACCGACAGATTTCTAAATGTTTTAGAACATGCATTATGAAATCTTATTCTGTAATTTTAAAATCAAGTTTGTTTACGTCGTTAGCTAAAGGTGAATGAGACGTGTACTATTTTAAAGGGAAGTTTATTGAATAGGAGTGTAGTCACGTTTGTCTGTCGAACTATGTCAACCCAAGATTAATACTGTTCAACCCGAGGTTCCGTTGAAATAAATCGTGATCAGAGAGTAAACAACACAGAAATGTCGTACAGGATATTTTATTGCACCCGCTGATGCTTAGATACTAACAAGTCAACATGAAAATGCATAGTTAACGACAACATGGAGAATGAGGAATCCTACAGCTGGTTTCAGCTATACTAAGAAATTAAGCACTGTATGCATGGTCTTATTATTTAGGGACACAGACCCATGAGGTCCCAAGACAGACAAGAGATAGAAAAAGAGTGAAACTACTAGGAGGTCAGTGCTAATGGAGACTGAGGTAACGACAGAGTACAGGAAAAAAACAATTAATACATAGACCACAGTGTCAAAGTTTGTTAAAGTTTTGTAATGTATTATTAAAACAAAGGGATATGAGCTCGCTATCTTGTTCTATAATGAAAGTCTAGGTTCTCATAAGCACTAGAAAAAATGTTTGCTTCAGCTCAAACTCCAACCAGGCTAATCATGTTGAAATCAGGCGCAAGTCCTGAAATTCTAATATTTTTACCTATTCATTATCAAAATTGATATTTTGAAACTAAATCTCAATTTGAATTTCCAAATTCATATCGTGGTTATCTTGAGTACGTCACTGAAGATTCGGAACACTGTGAATAAAAAGAAATTAAGATCTACCATCTTGCTAAACTTTTGTGTGGGGGGTGCCATCTTTTGTTGAATTCCGCACCAAATATTGACCAAAATATTTATTAAATTCCAATATTGATTACCTCCCCCTGTCAGACACACACTTGACAAAATTTTAAAATTTCTTTATATATTTTACATCTACATGTATTGCCCAACCCACATATTAAACATTTGAAACTGATGCGCCCTGAATACCCAATCAGCAGGCTCCGAAACATTCACCTCTCTATGAAATCTCAAAAGGGGATTTCCAGGAATCTATTTTTGGTTTGATTCTACGGTCCCTATAGCATTTTGCATATTTTTCAAATTTACCATTTTTGGAAAGCTACATGTCTGATTCAAAAATGGGAGTTTGCTCGCTGCATGGGTTGGTCTGGTACTGCAAGCTATATACTCGTATCGACGATGGGGATTCCTGTAAGAAAAATATGAGAATTGAAACAGTTTAGAAATAGAAATTTGAATATTTCAATGAAATTTGAACCTAGACTTTTGACTTTTTCTTGTAACTATAGTATAGTTAGTGAACTACAGGATGATATGAACAACTGAATTAAACTTGAATATCAGGGGGAGATAACTCTTTACCCCCATCCCCAATTTTTTGAATGTCTAACAAAAAATTTCCAGAACTGAAAATTTAAGCAAAGCAAAGTTCCAGAACTGGCTCAATACTATAGATATATAACTTAGTAATCAAAACAATATCATAAAGAAATGATTATAACATATTATGTGATAATATATCTGATATACCACAGATAAATTATGGTGCAGCTTATAAAATACGGATACAAAACAGCCCCAAAAATTTCAAATTTGCCCTGATTTTCTGAATGAGATGATTCTAAAATTACAAATGTATACTAATTGATGTGAAAAAGGGAATTATTAACCTCTGAAGGATTCCAAGGACTCTAGAGCAACATTTGTACCCGAAAAACTGGACAGAACTAAAGAATCGTGGCTATTAGAAATGTAGCAATTCTAAGGTAACACATAAACGAAAATATAAGAAAAAACCCAATCTTCAAAATTCAATCCTACACGCTGACAGCTTCAGTTTGCGGCCGCTATTTTTTTATACATATTTTATACATATGGGAAGGGGAATCATGGGTAATCGCTATGGATATGACGCTTTGAAGTAAGCTGATTATATAATTGAGCGGTTCAAACGCTCTTATGATCTGACAAACGTCATCTTCATCCGGCAGAAGCTCAGTGCTATCGCTCTGTATTTGCAAACGTTCAAGTAATTTAGACCACCTTCCAATTTAATCGGCGGACAAAAACAGAATATCTGTTACGGAAATAAAATTTCTTCATTCTCGTATGGGGTTTCCTAGATAAGTGGACGAAAGCAGCGCGTTTCTATAAAAAAAAAGTCCATTAGGATTGAATAGACGTCTCAACAGGAATATTTCAAGGATCCGTGCTTGGCCCACTACTGTTTGTAATATCCGTGAACGATCTACCAGAGATCTACCTATCCAGAGCGGCTGCGATAATTAAAATAGCTATAAATACAAACAGTAACGCGGAGATACGTTTGGGCTTTACAAAAGTTTATAAGTCATGCTTAATTAGGGTTAAAAGTTTTATCTTATGCATGTAATGTATAATTAGTATTTTCCGAACGGATCATCATGACTTTATTAAAACCATGTAGCATATAACTCAAATATCAATAAATTAAACCGACGGAATTTACCAGTATAGTTGTGTTCATCTTTTGATATTTGTCTATTTGTAGGTCCATCACAATCAGTACAACCTTTCAGGAATTTGTTCTCACTTGAATAATTATGCCTTCCATAGCTGTTAATGGAGTTATAAAGGACATAATTATATAGTGTATTTTAGAATATAATGAGACACATTTTCTTGGTCAGCAGAGCACTTCACTTTTATCACAATTTAAAATTTATACATGTATAAACGAATACTTGAAAACGGTGAACGGATGCTCTAGGTCTTATTATGTAGACTTTGATTCTTTAAAAAGATCGCGGTAGAAATCATAAACACGATTATTACACAAAAAGCTTACCGTCAAAAACATTCCCTGCAGACTTGATATAATTTCAAATATTATCAAAAACAATTCTGACTGGACAAAAATAGCAACGATTCCAATAATCCAACTAAAACCCATTATTGATGAAATTTTGATTAATACCAAATTTGAGGATTTGTACGTTCCTGCGTTGTTGGCGATTGCTGTAGTACGTATATAATTCACAATTAGAACAAAAAGTATAATATTACCAAACTGAAATAGCGCTATCGGTAAGATAAAGGCCCAGAGTAGAACATGAGCATTGGATATGAAACAGATATATCCCCCGTACCAGTTCTCTGTTGGTGCTACAGTAAAATTTAATATTTTTGTACATAAAACTATTAAAATGCTAAACATTAAACCACACACACCATACTTAACAGTTTCTGAGAAGCGTTTCGATTTGCTTATGACAGACAGATTTCTGATTTCGGTGTTCAGACGGAAACAACACAGAAACATGAAAGTAAATGAACCAATCCACACAAAATGGTGTAGCACACCGAACCATCCACACAGATCTGATGATAACGATACATGGGACAGCATCAGGAATGAACATTGGGCAAATAGTAAATACAACATCAAAATAAATAAAAGCTCAGACTTTCCCTTGCGTAGAAATGGAATACAACAATACTGTACCAGAGTGTAGATTAATGATATGATAGAGATACTGGTGCAAATTGTATTAGCAACATATCGGTAATAGGCCATGTTTGTGTCATGTTTAATGTCTTTTTTGTATTTCGATAAAAATGTATCCACACAAAGATAGTAACTTCCAAACTTCAGTAGAACATCTTCTGCGTCAATAAGGAATCCATTTATGCCAAAGAACTGCTGAACGTGTTTTTTATTTAAAATGTAGTTGTTAGTATAGTTAATATCTGAGTAATTATCCTGAGAGTACGCCTTCACTGCTGGACATGGCAACGAGGTGTCTTGAGGGATTAGATTTGCAACGTACAATGGATTTCTAAGTGACTCGTTGCATTTACAATCCGATTCAATGACATCATCAACATGCTTAATATAAACACCGTTAGAAATGTTTTGTTCATATTTTTCAAATAAATTGATAACAATTAACTTGTAATAATCTGAAGTTGCTTTTACATATTTTTGTGACCTCAACGAACATCGAAATTGAATCAGTGAACAAGGTTCCATCGTGTTTACATGGTAGCCTTGTATAGTCCTACCCCCTTGTGTCCTCATGTCACAGAGCATAAAGGAGTTCGTTTCATGAGAGAGTGAAATGATGTAGATTCTTTTATTTAGCGTGTTAAGTACGTCCTTAACAAGTTCAGCAAAAGGTAGATGCATTATGTCGACGTTTGCCTCAAAAAGGAGATCCAGAACGAATCCTTTAGTTTGGTATTTGATTGAAACACACGACCCCTTCACTGGTTCCATGTCAACAGGGCAGTACAGAGTCTGACATCCAATCTGATAGAGAAGAAAACATGTTGATGAAAATGATTAGAATTTACATATAAAATGACAGTTTAGGTCAAAATACCAAATTAGCTGAAGGAAAATACAAATCTACCTTTAGGTAAAGATAACGATATGTGTAACTAACTAACCAGCTATTATCTCACTAGCACTGCTATTATATCAACGTCTGTTATAGAAACAGGTTCACATGGGTCTCGTATACATTGAACACTAGCACAGTTTTCGTTTTGTATCCGTTAACGTATGTATTAGTGTATCTGCAGTAGTTATAGATATATATATATGAACTACATAAAAAAATTTAAATATATGATCGCGAAAAGAGTTTTCTATACCAATAACTTTGATGCAGAGGTGACAGGTAATAACATTCGCTCCGTGAAAATGAAACGTTATAAGGCTACTACCTTACTTATTATATATAATAAGTTCAACATTCTTTATGGTTGGACAACAAATTGAACATACAATATACACTGATTGTTAAATCATTAGTGATTTTGGCAATGACATTACACTATTTCTTTCCGTTTGTATAAAGTTTTTTTTTTAATTTAAATTTTTAATCGGAACACTTCTATTGTTTGATAAAATCCTGATGATTGTATAAATTACCTCGATGTTACTACCAATGTAAGATAATGCACAGTATTTTTGGACTCTGTTGTACTAATGCCTTCATCAGAGTTCAACAGGTCACACAAACACTGGATTCTCGCCAGTGAGCGAATTAACAGATTTTTGATAATAATCTGAAATTTGATCAATGTTAAAATACATTTGTAATCAAAATATCTAAGTTAGATTGAAGTGTGGTATTTATCTTTGTTAGTCTGGTGTATCAATTTAAGTCCAGGTTTATGTTTTGCCCTAGTTTTTATGAAGCTGCGCAACCACAAATTTTAAATTAAATAATCAAAACGCGCGGCAATCAGCAAACCGCTAACAATAGTGTCAAGACAAAGGAAACAAAGGTAACATGTAAGGAGCAGGCAAGGGTGATATATGTTAGTATCGAAGAATTTCGCATTTTTGCATTAAAAAACCCATCTCACTTAGATAAATGAAAAACAAAAATTTGTTTCTTGATATATATCTCAAAATAATCGGCTCTTCCATCAAATGATACATGTACTCTGTAAACTTATACCTATTCCTTTCATTCTTGATCATTTTTCATATATATATTTTATAGGAAACAACAAGCTGAATTTATATATTAAAGTCCCATTATGTTTTCGTAATGCATTTTACCTAAAAAAATACAAAAATTCGTCAAACGATAGAGTTGATATCCTTATGGTCAAACGATAGTGTTGATATCCTTATGCCGATATTTCTTAATTAAAAATGACGTAGTTAATCAGGATTGCAGCAATGATGGAGGATGCCGTTGTTACGCTCTGTTTGTGCCACAATCCACACGTAGGTAAACATAAACTAAGAGAACCGCTGTGTATAACCTTTGACCGAAGGTAAATCTGTCAACTAACAGATATTGACAGACGACGCAAATGCATTGTCATCTTATTTTCGTCGTTTTTATAAATGAGTCTCTTTTAACATTAATTAAAATACTACTTAAAATCTGAAAATCCTTTAAAAACTATTATCAGAGATTGGTCATATGAAAACAGTTAGGGAGTTAACCATGGAAAGTCCGTTACCTGGGCCTAAGCAAGTATTAAGCGAACAAGCAGTTTTGTATGAGAACATACAATACACTCCACACAGGTAAGAGCGAAGCGTGCACTCGCGCTCGATTAAGAGGCAATTAAAAGGTATTATCTACTTAGAAATACTTAGCTCTTTTGTAGTTTTGGCGTACAAGTGCGTGTTTAAAGTCTTCAGAATGGAGTATATGGTTCTACTGAAAGTATTGTGTTTTTATTTTGGAAAGAAGAGCCAGTTTTTTTAAGTTTGAACATTGTAAAACATTTAAAAAATATAAACATGCTCTAATTTTCCCTATGGTGTCGCTAGTATTTACCTGGTAATCATCCGGATACGTACAGGCACATAGGCTATTTTCAGACAATTCATACACATTTACGTATTCTATTTATGTATATTTCTAATATGCATTTTTGTCGAAAATGTACATATTTGAACAAAATTAAGTTCAGAAAAATTCATAAGGATCATATCGAAGTTTAGTTGGTAAAACAATCATAAAACATAATGGGACTTTAGCACTGGTTTAATCCGTTACATTTCTATACAAGAATATCCATTGTATGTCACACAACAATGCATGTAAACAATTTTGCAGTCACTGCTTAATTGAGATTATTAATACAATATTACAAAAGCCTTACCTGATCGGAGAGGTAAATTTCTGTGTCACTGCAGCGTGAAGTTCTGTCTGGTGTCAGAAATATGGCCGAAATGTCAATCAGGTCGCTGATTGTGTTGGTGGCTTCCGCAAATGTAATGTAATTATCGCCACATATTACATGTTTCGAATCTCGTGGATCAAAAGGATTGAATCCGTTTTGCTCATCGATTAAGCATTGTATATTCCTGTATTCTTTTATGTTATCGTTCGTGTTGTCCACGAATGTAACAGGGGCAAACACACGGTTGTTACATGACGACTGGTTAATCTCTCTCATTTTGTTCCAAAAGTCATAGTGATGAAGATAAGAACAATATCGAGCGTCGAAAGGTCTTACAGGAAGAAGTTCATAGTTACAATATTCACTGTGAATCTTCAGAATTACGTCATCTTTCCATGAACCTGTTAAGTGTACATCTTGAAGGTAAAACATATTTTCACATGTTATATTCATCCGCCATGGCATCCAATGTTTTACATTATGACACGTTGCACAATGTCGGTTTCTAAAAGTTACATTAGTACGTATGTCAAAGACGGGAATAAAATCAAAGAAATCTTTATAAGTAATTAACATACATTTATTTTTTAATTCATCAGTGCCTTTCCAAGTTGATGGACAAGTTGCCACCATGAATACGCCAAAACGAGTTGTTGAAGAGGAACATTTTTCACAGGTTGTCTTCCTTAGGAAAGGTATTTCCTCCCCACTAAGAAAAGGAATCAATGTCTTATCCTTTGCTGTCGTATCTCCTGATATCATATTTGCATCAAAGCAGCAGTCATCGTAATATCTACATAATCTGTCACAGCGGCACATATTGTACTCTTTACTGTCACATGAATAATATTTAGCGTGGCAAGAATCATGTAGAATTTGATGTTCAATACCTGTTGATGCATGTAGTATCATTATTACGTGCAAAACGGTTAAACACAGAAATAACATTTTATCGAAGACTCAGTGCAATTTACATCCCCAAAAGTAAATTGATTTTTATCATAGAATAGGATGTTTCAAAGCCTACGAAACTGTGATATTCATTTCTTTCCTTGCTTTGCTATCTTCATGTATAAAACTTGCTGAAGTCAGTGATGCATTTATACACATTTTGAACATATAAATTATCATAACTGCTACCTTTTTGCCAATTCTCTTTACTCTTTTCAATCTAATTTAATCAGCAACTAAAATGCCTTCAAACATAAAAAAGCAATAACATATAGAATCACTAAAATGAAAAGCCCATTTGATATTGTTTACGAGACTTCGTGACATACCTGCCGAATTTTATTGCTATAAAACTATTACTTTGAAATTATGAACTCCACGGCTTATGTAGTGCTCCTAACCGAATTGCTTTCTAACCAACAAGAGCTCAATACGTGTACATTTGAGGCTTCTTTTGATAATAAAATATCTTAAAGATGCTCCGCCGTCGACAGAGCATAAATGATATTCATCATTTGAACAATAATTGGTGTTTAATCGTGTATATATATGCCTTATTAACACAAAAATTACATAAAATAATTTATTTCGCCTCTGGTGCATGCGCAATCATTACTTCATTCTTTATAAGATAAAGTGCCAAGGAATTTTTTCGGGATACAATTAATTATTTTTTCTATTTTTGACTTGAAGTAAAATTAGAAGCTCAAACTTTTCAGTGATGGTAATAGTGTAAAGTAAGTAACTTTTGTAACTGAAGAAAAATACTAAATCGTCTGCTCCTGTTTTTGAAAGTGAAAAAATACCATTTGTCGGCGGTGGAGCATCTTTAATACGTTCTATTGCAAATAAATCGGTCGTTTTATAAGAGGCTATAGGTGGACAAAAAAGTTTTTAAAAAAAGGTAAATGAAAAGATTTGTAAAACACGCGTTGGTGCATAATAGACCAGAGAAAACACACCTATCGACGGCCTATTCTACACCAACGCGTGTTTTATCCAACTAAAAAAATTATCCCCTTTTGAACCCCATGAATTTTGCAACAATTCAACTATCCAACTGTTGGATATTTGAATAGAACTTAATTGGTTACAGGTAAGGTGTGTATATAGGTTCACGTGCATTCTATTTGCCATAGCACACTTACATGGTCACCGAATCCGAATGGATTCAACATGCACTTAAAGTGATAATTAATCATTAGTTAAATACAAGGATCGCAAACATTTTCCGATAATTTTATTCTTGTTGATATCAAATAAAAAAAAATAACATCGAAATACCATGTTTTTGGTGATATTTATAATGAGGGAATAATGAATTCCAAAGGCGTAAAATGTTTTTTGGAATGCAATTCATGATTTGGAACGAAACACAACTTTAAAGAAAAGTTGCAAACTCTAAAATCATACATGTATAATTCGACACCTTTATAACCCACTTATGGAGAGGAGAGGTGTCATACAAACACAAAGGAAAATGGTTCAAGATACTAAAACATGGAATATCTTAAATGGAAATCGAACGTGACTTCATATTCCAATCATCGATAATGCAAACAAACAACATTTGGATTTGTAATAAGTGTTCATTGTGCTTGAAGAATCATTCATGATACATATACGGGACGAATAGATAATTATAAATCAATTCATTTTTTTTTCAAAAGTTATTTTTGGAGGTTTTTTTCTTACACACTATCTATACGTACATGTAAATGTATTGTATATTTTACTTACATGATATGTTTACCACAGTAAAATGGACCTTTATTTCATAGTCTTTTATTGTTGTTAATGCTTAATAACCATGCATATTTATTACTCTATTGAAACTGTTGACTATTTGACTATCCAACGGTAATACTTTATCCAACGGTAATACTTTATCCAACGGTAATACTTTATCCAACGGTAATACTTTATCCAACGGTAATACTGTTGAATAGTTAGCTATCCAACTGACCATCATTGGATAGTTAAACTATACATCTGTTGTACATGAAGGAAGACGTCACAGGATTTTTTAAATATGAATTTCAGCGTTTTTATGCTGATAAGTTTATCAAAATTATTTCTCTGTTTTTTATCAATTTTTCACCCTTACGGCTTTTATACGTCGATTGTTTGAATTTATGCAAGGACGTCACTTTTCTACGTTTGGGCTATTCCAATGCATTGTTGACGGTCTAGGTGTAAGTAGACGATTGTATTTTATTTCATCATTGCTTCTCCAAGTTGATGAAAAGGGATGACACCATCAATATGCCACGACCTGGTATTTGAATTAATCTAAAAGAGGAAAGCTGTTCACAGGTTGTCTCCCTTAGAAATGTAATTATTAATTTATCCTATACTGTCTCATTTGTCTTAAAGCAGCTGTTATCGTAATATCTATTTAAACGGCTTATGGGTATATTGCCACACCTTATTTGCATACATCGGCGAATTAGCTTTATCTGAATCTGACCTTCCTGTTTGTGATTAATTGTTGTAAAAACAGGTTAAAAAATTTGGTGTTATTGGATAAAGCTCTTTTGTAACTTTTTAAAAACTCAGTCGTGTGAAATAAATTCAATGCCTAACACCAACACTTTGTGTAACTTGCAATATATGTCTAGCGCAAAATTAAACCAGTGCTGTGTATTAAGGTTTCGGTTCTGGTTAAAAACGTTAACTTACATTATATATATTAATAATAGTAAAAATACTGTGAGAGGTATCTTCATAATTCCAATTATTCTGAAATCAGAATGATTTTTTAAGTATTCCAGCAAATTTAAGGTAGTGTAACTTTCTTACTTTTGAAGAAAATAAACTTTTTTGTGTCCCTGTTTCCCCGGTGCAAATATTCACTGTTGCCATACTTGGAAGGTTTTTATTACTACGGTGTTTATTCCCGTTGAAAACAAGCGTTCTGACGCCCTTCGAGGGTTAAGTTCATTTTATGAATTAAAAGTCAACTAAAGAAGCGGAACAATATCAAGAATTATCACACTTTTGTCTTTGATAATGAACGTTTTGCCCATGCGATACTGGTGCTGTCCGCGCCGTCATATCAGCGCCCGGGCTGATATCACATTATGACGTCATAATTTGATATCAGCCCGGGCTGATATCAGTTATCAGCCCGGGCTGATATCAGTTATCGGCCCGGGCTGATATCAGTTATCGGCCCGGGCTGATATCACGTCATCCGGAGTTTTCAGTCCGGATTTTAGAGTTGCCGCTTCGATTCAGTTTCCTACAGACGATAAGTTGAATAACGGATACAATTTTCAATATCAAAATAGCTCTCGGGTAAACGTATTGAGAAAGATATCAGAAATCAGAAATAGTCTGTTTCGTGATGATTTTACTGGAGATAAATGTCTTAACTAAGATCAGGTTGAAATGAGTTTTGTCCACAGTGCCGGAAACAAAGCATCGCAATTCACATAATTATAACACAAAAAGAATGTATTCGGTATAAATAAATCAACGACATGCGTTCGTCAACAAGAAGAGACACAGGAATAAATTAGACAGTTTAATACATGTACGTGCAGTTTTCCCGTCGAATTCATAATTCCTATTTCTTGTCCGTCGTAAAACCGATCATTCTGAAATGAACCAGCTTTGCTGGAATTTGTTGAACATTATCATTTTAAAGTGATAGTTAACATTCACTAGGATCTTGTTAATTTTCCTTAAAATGTATGTTTCAGCTCGTCCATTGAACCGGGGATTATGTATTTGTAAAAAAACCTATACTGTGTACATGTACATGTAATGAAGTTTTTCCACTGTTTCAACATTAAATTGGCCTACAATATGACCAGTGGAATATCGGTCATTGATCAATACGTTTTTATACATGTTTTTAAATTGTTAAAATTTCTTTCTCCTTTTTTTCAAAATGTGTGATAAAAAGGTTATGATATGTCAATTTTGATATCGCACCCTTTATCAGCCCTTGACCTGATATCAGCCCTCGGGCCTGCGGCCCTTGGGCTGATATGGCGGTCACGAGCTGATAAAGGGTGCGATATCAAAATTGACATATAATAACCTCTAAACAATGCATTTTCAGCACTGATATCGACATTAGTCGGGCATTAAATTCAATACCAGATCATAAGATATTCCTGTAACAGTTGCGATAGGAAAATATTACGATGTCAGTAAATAAATGTTTAATTTATTTCGTTTGATTCTAATTCTAAATTTGATGATTGGATCCCGAACATTCCAGTGACGTCACTTTTAGTCGGAGTGAATGAAACGTCAATCAGTCCCGCCAAACAGTGACGTCACAATCACCGGAATGACGTCGCTGTCATATTTCCCACGGCAGTAAAAAGGAGCACACGCTCATTTGGTTTAGTGAATGCATCCGCAGGCTTTTCTTGATCGTTTCGCTTTCAGCAGAATCGTGTATACATGTATAACAGGCAATTTCCTTTCGTTTTGAATGTCATCTTCTGCATGTATAATGAAATGGTTGCATGGTTAACAGAATACACGGTCAGCATCTTACAATACAAGTTTATTTTGGTGTTGACACTTAAAACCGAGATGACTCATCTCATTTCATTGCACAAACGATAGCAGCATCGATATTTATAATAGCAAAATAAACATGTCTAAAGTCGAAAATATGGCAAGTACATTCATTATTTACATAAATCAGAAATTAAAACAAATCATTAATTTCATCTAGATTAAAATTAATTTGCAAATTTAATTTACTGCCTGCAAGAAGACGTCCTAGGCATATCGCTACTCGATCGTAGTCTTATATTTATAACTTTTCATCGGATATTAGATCTAGATAGATCTGTTTTCAATAGTTATATTTCTATGAACATGTGTCATGAACATGTGTACAACACAAAAGAAGCAGTCTCAACTGCTATTCCGAGACCGTGAAATGCAATCTTGGTCACCTCAGCCAAAGCACAGGGGCACGCAAATTATAACAGAAACGTTTACTAGTAAATTGATACGCATGTCATTCAAAAGTATTGGAAACCTTTTGATATGCACGTGCATATCATGACGTTTCAAGTTGCTGCTCGTATTATTTTTTGTGAAAAATGAATAATATATATAAATACACATGTTATAAAATTCTGTTAGCTTTATTATTATGATTGTTATATACAATGTACATGTATGTGATATTTGCACGAAAGCACATATTTTACCTAATGATATATATAAAATGTAAATATTATATATGATTTAAATATCGGGTAGCTTGTAATAATAATAAAAAAGACATATACTAACATAATAAGTTCTACATACCATAGTGTGATACTGATGGTGTTGTTCGTCATTCGAATACTTTACTATCATGATTAGATTTCACTGGCCGTTTTCGTTAGTTAAACTGAGTGAACCAAGTTGTGCATTTATCTGGAGATTTCATATTGTTTCAAACGAGTCTTGACAAAGCCCTCATCAGTTTGTATAAAAACTGCAATTCAGTCAGGATTTTTAACTTAAAATGATAAGTTTAACTACGATGGCCCATATCAGCCGACATGGCAACTGCTTTACTAAACTGTAGTTGTACACACATTTGTTGTGATTGTCATGGCAACTGCTTCAGTAAAAAGCACTTGCCAACATGTTTTGTCATTTAACTCGTTTGGCAACTGCTTTACTAAAGTAACTGTTTTGTCATTCTTACGTGTGGCCCATATCAGCCGTATTGGCGAATGTCTTGCTTTTGAGACAATTAACATTCCACGCTGATATCTATCCGAGTTTGACGCTGTTGTTGTTTTAACCGATGGATAAGAGGTCAAATAACCGATTACGAATAATAGTTTGCAGTTGGGAAACATTTTTGCCGCGTCAAGCCAAATGTAAAAAAAATTGCTAAAAAATCTCCATTTTTGAGCTTAAAATCCGATTATTTCATTTCCTGCGTAGAAATACCTACATATATTGGATTTTTTGGCCCTGCTATGTATTTTTTGTTCTATTGTGGTCATTTTGATACCTCATTTGTCTACTTCGGTTGAAAAATATCAATGTTATGACTATTTTATAATTTGTAGTGAAATTCGAGATGGTGGCCATCTTGATGACGTCATAACCGGAAGATCATCCCAACTTATGCAATGTTAACATTTTGATTTGTGATCAGTGGGTCATAAGGGTTCAGAAAAATATTGGTTCGGAGTTTACGTAATTAACCTGTAGATTTCGTGGTTATGCATAACGATAAAATGCCCTACTTTGGTACCGAGTTATGTATTTCACTATTAACACACAACATTTCTTGATCATTACAGTTTAATAACTAGCTGCTGTAAATGAAGCATAATAAACATTAGAGGAGACACAATCAATATATATGAAGAAATGAGTGTCAAACGTTAAAACAGTTGCATTGCTTACCGTTTACTCTAAACTACTCTTGCTCATGGCAACGCCTAGTTTTGTTTACCATCCGGTTGTCGAATATATATGTTTACACAAGGTATTTTATATTTGGGAATCCACCCGTTCTTTTTTAAGAGTTCTTTACTAATTGAATATTAACGTATTTATTCTCATTAGAAAGAAACCAAATGAAGTACGTTTAATAAGGTATCCTAATGCATATCTTAGCAGAGGGTTTGTTAAATCATGATGGGACTTTAAAATGTGAAAACTGAGAATGAAAAATGCTTGTGAAAGAAAAATTTTAGTGTATACTCAATGTTAAGCATGTACTCAGAGAACGGAGTTAACAAGTTGTGTGTATAAAAATCAATGTGTTATAAGATTGCCGATCAAACTTGTTGACCTATCCTAATCCATACATCCACGATGTGTGTTTAGAAAGGATTTAAATTAACATAAATGCTTGTTGTCAGAAATATTGCAGTAAGTTTACATTCCTTATAAATCAGACAATTTGATTCTGTATACAGTATGGCAATATAGGTCGCATGAAGGAAGAAGTGATACATGTGATTGAACTTTCTTTGTGGTCACTGTAAATAGATGATATGGAGCTTATTGCTAATGAAATCGACGCCTGCTTGAGACTAAGACTAACTCATGACAGCGATAAAGATGTTCTTGCATTATAATTGTTGTTTTTTTACCTTGCATTTTATTTCTGAAATATCTTCAACCTTTATCACTATATAAAAAGACTTACCTGATCGGAAAGGTAAATCTCATTCCTAGGCAGCGTGTACTACTTTGTTGTGTCAGAAATATGGCCGAAATATATTACTGATTATTGATTGTCATGCCGTTGTTATCATGCGCTGTTAGGATTTTAAAACAAATAAAATCCCTTGTGTATAGAGGATTAAAACCATATCCATGTATAAAGCATTATAAGTTCCTGTTTGTTATCACATTGGAGTTAAAATGATGAGAACAATATCTAAGGAAGCAGTTTGTAATTACAATTTTAGATCTTCATCTTTAGCATTATATCATCTTGCTAAGAACGTGTTAATTGTGCATCCCTTATGTAAAAATATTGTACGCATATTATGTTAACCCGCCTTGGGATCCAATGGTGTATGTTGTGACACCAATGCAAGCACATTGTCGGTTTTTGAACGAGACATTGGTACTTCTATCAAAGACAGGAAAGAAATCTTTTCACAGGTTGTCTCCCCTAGGAAAGGAATTAACTCCCTTTTGGGAGGAATCCTCGATTTATCCAATGCTGTTCTATTTCCAAGTACCTCATTTGCATCGAAGTAGTCTAGCAGTCATCGTAATATCTGCAGAAATGGTCACACTGACACACATTGTTCTCTTTACTTTCACACGAATAATATTCAGCGCGACAAGAATCATACGTTTTAAGGAATCAATGCTGGACACTTCCTTCCATCCTGTTATTGCACAACACGGTGAGGCAAAGAAATAGAATAGCATATTCACATACACAATGCTGAAAAATATAAATTTTATAATATAAAATCAAAAGTAAATTATGCAGAACTGTAAGATCTATGTATACATATCAGTAGTACAGTGTCGTTTTGAGGTATTCTTTTCTTTGTATTATGCAGACCTGCATTGGAGGTATAGATATATATATCAAACATACATGTATTCATCTTCATATAAACTCGTCAAATGTTTTGTAAATTACGTATTGTTCAGTTTGACGACGTTAATATTCTTTTATTAGCCATCAATAATTGTTATCAAACATAATACAGCTATAAGTGAAGCTTTTAGTGAAGTTGTTCTATCATCTAATGTTAACAATGGTATTATTGTTAAACAACGATCACGTGTTCCCTCTTCCCCATCTGTGCATAATAATGCCCCGTTATCCAGTCGGCCACGTTTATCATCTGATCGTGAGCCAGAGCAGTCACGTGTGCCTCCTAGTACTCCTGGACAACCAGTTGAGGAACGGTGGGTTAGCGAGGGTAACCTCGTCCAGGCCCAGTCAGGGCAGTCACGTGTGCCTCCTAGTACTCCTGGACAGCCAGTTGAGGAACGGAAGTTTAGCGAGGGTAACCTCGTCCAGGCCCAGTCAGGGCAGTCACGTGTGCCTCCTAGTACTCCTGGGTAACCAGTTGAGGAACGGAGAATCATTGAGTCTCGTGATTCTATATAGCTATTACCCATGTTAAAAACATGTAAATATATATGGTAGAAAATTACTTACATTGTGTAAATCTACAAGTATGCGAATAGTTAATGGTCGCCATACAGGCGATGAAAAATGGAAATTATACCTTTTGTAATAACAACGGAATGAGCCTAATTGATTATCTATTAGTTGATTGTGATTATATTTCAAATGCTTTAAAATTTGGCACGGGCGAGTTCAATACTATGTCTGACCATTCACCGTTGTGTTTTTCCTTCAATATGTGTAACACTAATATAATTGATGACCGCAATAATGTCTAATGTAGTGATAGTACAACAAAAACTGTGAGATGGAACAAAGACAATGTAGATAGAATATGCAATGACCTTCAAGCAATAGTTCATGACCTTATTAATATATTTGATAAGTCGTTGAATTCTCAAGAAAAAATTGATGAATATGTAACCAAATTTTGTTGTGATATAAATCATGTTGTTTTACCAAACTGTAATGTTAAAAATACAAGTAATAAGAATCAATACCCGCAACAGTATAAAGGTGATAAAGAGGACAAACCACGTTTACTGATGAATGTAAAAATAGATATAATGAGTATAAACGTGCATTATTTAATTTTAATTTCAACAAGACACATAATAATCATGCGGTTCTTACAAGTAAAAAACAAACTTACAAAAGGTTGGAATATAGACTTAAGCGGCAATACAAACGACAAGAAGGTGATATGGTAGAGTTTCTCAGAAAGAATAACCCCAAGAAATTCTCTAAATATTTTTCAAAGCGTAAAAATCATGTATCCCAACCACATATTAGTATGGATGAATTTTTAGACTATTTTAGTAGTAACATTAATACAAATGACATTAGTGACGAATTGTCGCATAACGATATAGATTCAACAATATTTAATGAATTAGATGAACCATTTTCTGAAGAGGAGATACATTTTGCAATTCGTAATCTGAAAAGACATAAAAGTTGCAGTGAAGATCTAATTCTAAGCGAATTATTTTTAGATTGTGAAGATATTTTGATACCATGTATATCAAAACTCTTTAGAAGAATTTTTGAATCCGGGTTCCTTCCAGAAGTGTGGTCACGTGGCTCCATTGTCCCAGTACATAAAAAAGGTGATATAAATAATGTCAATAATTATAGAGGTATAACTTTAGTCAGTTGTATGGGAAAGCTATTTACCGCAGTGTTAAACAGAAGGCTGATTAAGTGGGATAAGGAAAGTTCTGTTATAACTGATGCTCAATTTGGTTTTAAAGCTGGTCACTCAACAGTAGATGCAATATTCGTCCTTCAATCACTAATTAATAAAACTCTTAATAAAAAGAAACGTTTGTACTGTTGTTTCATTGATTATAAAAAGGCTTTTGATCTCATTGATAGAGGGAAACTTTGGTGTAAACTTATAAAACACGGAGTTCAAGGAAAATTTTAAAAAAATTATTAAGTCTCAATATGAAAATGTAAAATCATGTGTGAAAGACAATGGTCATATATCAGAATATTTTGATAACAAAATCGGTCTCTTCAAAGGCGAAGTACTCTCACCAATTTTATACAGTCTTTTTGTGAATGATTGTGAAATAAATTTAAAAAAAAGTTGTCAACCGGTTGAAATTGGTATGATGTTCCTGTTTTTACTTACAGTATGTACGCGGACGATACAGTGCTTATTGCAGAAAGTCCGCATACTTTACAAACGTCGGATGCAATGCTTTTGTATAATAATGAATTGAAGCTTACACTTAAAGTAGAAAAAAGTAAAATTGTAGTTTTTAGAAATGGTAGTATTGTAAGACAAGAAGAAAAATGGTTTTACGACCATAAAGTAGTAGATGTGGTAGATGATTTTAACTTGATTTTAACATGTAGCTGAAAAGGGCAAAAAAGCATATTTTGCGTTATCAAATAAATTAAAAAGAAGCATATTTTGAAGGTTTTTTAATCATAATGATAAATTAAAAAGTCATAGTTTTAACACCGAAACATTATGTTCAGTATTTGACACTTACGTAAGTAGTGTATTAGGTTATGCATGTGAAGTATGGGGTTTTCATAGAGCACTTGAGGTTGAAAAAGTACATGTTAGTTTTTGTAAAAGAATTCTAGGCGTCGATAAAACACTTGTAACGATCTTGTATACAATGAGTTAGATAGATTGCCTATGCATATTATCCGGAAAATGAAAATATTGAAATACTGGGTAAAACTTAAAGAAACCGATAATTGTATATTATAAGCGTGTTATGAGCAAAGAATATTAGATAATGATGATTGGATCATGAATGTACAAGCCGAACTGAATAAGCTAGGATTGGGGTATTTGTGGAAGAGTACGTATGAGAGTAATATTGTATATAAACTAATTGAAGAAAAAAAAATATGATTTATGTACTCAAGAAATTTCATACAGAATACAGAATTCCTCAAAATGAATTTTGTATCAACATCTAGTAGACAATTTTGATTTACAATATTATTTAAAGAAACCCATTGATCAAAAGTATAAAAACAGTATTACAAGTATACGATTAAGTAGTCATAAGTTAAATAAAGAAAGTGGTAGGTTTCAAAATGTGGCACGACCAATCTGTACAGTTTGTAATACCTATGATATAGAAGATGAGTTCATGTCCTTTTTATACCCAACTACGAACAAGATATCTGAAACCTTATTATCATTATCATCCAAGTGTGTTCAAACTTGTTCAATTGCTCAGTGTAAATAATGTTAAAGTTTTAAATAATCTCGAAAAGTTCTTAAAACTTGCATTCCAGAAACGTTCTCAGTCTCTTAATACACCGTAACTGTTTGTGTTTTATTGTATACAATCACTCTCCTGTACATGTTTAAATTGTTCAATATGTATTAAAATTGTACTTTGTGTCTTATAAGCCGCAAGGCTTACGGAAATAAACAATTTGAATTGAACTATAACGTCTATCAAAACCTTTAAACCGAATATACTAATCATTTTTAATTGCCGAATTACGCACTGATATCTAATGTTTTTTTTTAATCCTAATACTTTCGTTTACATACGATTTGGATTGATGATGATTTTATCTGTATATATATTTTTTTTTTTTTTAAAATGATACATATCACACACCAGTTGACACTGTATTAATAACAAAATAATTAAAAAAATATTACACATAGAATGTAAAAAAGCCACAAGAATATTAAATTACCTCATAAAATGCTGGAGTATACGAGAGAATGATCTCTGAAAGGTGACGGTCCGTTAAAGGTGAGGTACAGTATTTTTACAGTAAAAATTATATCACAAACTGCGAGGTAGTTTTTGACATTAAATTAAGTTTTAAAAAATGCTGTCTCACTCGTCATGTTTAACTTCTTGCGTTGCTTACATGTCATTATTAGAAACGATGTGGTGCAGAGTTTACGAGAAAAGAATCATCCACTCTTTGTGGTGCGAGACAACATATCTCGATCCCGGGGATAAGACTCCTCTTTTAAGTAATGGAGCCGCATTTATGTTTAACTTCTTTCACCATTCAATGTCGTTGGGCAAGATGACACCATGAATGCACCATATGACTTGTAGTTCGCGTCAGCTTATACGGTGACGTTTTTTCGCAGGTTGTCTCCTCTGGGAAAGGGATTATCCCCCTTTGGGTTGAATTAATTTTCACCTGCCGTCTCATCTCTCGGTGTCTCATTTGCATCAAAGCAGCAATCATGATATCTGCATAATTAGTCACAACGGCAAATATTGTTGTCTTTACTTTCGCATTAATAATATGTATTTCGGCAAAACTCACGCATGTTTTGGACACTGTTTGTAATCCGGATAAAGTTATACAAAAAGGAAAAGCACAGGAATCGCATGTGTTAAAAGGATGATTTATCAAAAAATCGTTATGGATTGGATACATTCATATTCGACAGTTGTCTTTAATGCAGAACGCACCGATACATTTATATAATAGCACAGCTTTAAACATCAGCATATCCAAATTTTGATAACAAAAGAATAAACCGCTCAAAATCAAGAAGGAATAGGAAGCAACAGAGAAATACTTACGCTGATTGGATACCAGGTGAAATGTTTTGATCAAACATGTAAACACGACAGAACTCTTCATTATGCTTTGCTTAGTTACTTAACTTTGTTGAGTTGCACGTCAAATTAACAGCCATGTCCATGTAAGGACGTACCTGGTTTGATGGTGGAGGAAAACCGGAGTACCCGGGGGAAACCACCGACCAGCGATCAATACCTGGCATTTTGTCCCACATGATATTCGAACACACGATGCAGAGATGGAGTGTTTGTTGTAATCTGTCGAGACACATTAATTGGCCCCAAAATCGATAGCAAACCTAACAACCAGGGTATATCATGTATATATGTCAATTTTTTTCCGCGCGGACAAACATGGTGTCAGTTAACAAGACTCACATCCATTTTTATAGATATTACTCCACCAGTCTAGCTTGCATTTATTGGCTCATAATGCAAATCACGATTATCATTAGAGTAATGGGAGTCGCTGTGGCAAAATGTAAATATAATAAGATAACATCAGAATGTTGCTTTAGATGTCTCAAATGCGCATGTCCTTTAGAACAGGTGATAAATCGTTTGACTACCTGGTACACAAAATGATAATTAAACTTAAAAAGATGGAGAATCTGGCATATTTTTTTGCGCATTTACATATATATTCTTAATGATGTGCATTTAGAATTAGTCATATCAATTTTAGCGACATCATGGAAAAACACCGACCAAGCATGAAGATTTAAGTGATGGAATATCTTCGATAGAGTAGATAATGTTTTTTGGTTGACTTGCAAAAATGAGCTTTAGACAACTTTTCACCAGATGTATATATACATGTATCTATTATGCATGTAATTTTCTCCATGCAAAAAGCAAACCGGTTTTTGAAAGCAAACAACATGGATTTTAGCTCCTTCCTCAGCTTTAACACTTTGACCGTGGCAATTGCTGTGATACTCTTGGTTTTGATGGTCAGTTGGTCACTACCGTGGCCGGACAATCTCCCGCCTGGTCCGACGCGGTACCCAATCATAGGAAGTATTATGTTGTTTCGAAAAGGGAACATCCTGGAGGTGTTTCGGAGACTCCGAGCACAATATGGCGACGTGTACAGTGTGAAGATTGGAGTTAACTTAGCCGTGGTGATCAGTGGAGAGGAGCCGCTAAAAGAAGCTTTCATCAAGCACGCCGAGCACTTCTCAGACCGATTTGAATCAATGGCAAATGGACTCCTTTTACAGAATAGAGGTATTGTAGGGACTCTCACAACATTTATGTATCAGTATTTGTTATTTATGTTGACAATGTGAACGCTATGTATTCTATCGGTGACATTGCTGATTAAAAAATCAGTGAAAACACAATAAATAATTGCACTGTTAAAGAATTTAAAAAAATATAAAATTTATAATCACTATTCTATTTGCATCTAACGTGTGATTGAAACGTATTGTATTGTATTCATTCAAACTAAAACAATAGTTTTATTTTTAATATTCTTGAAAACATTTAATAAATATTCTGTTCTACTTCAAAATATACAAAATTCTGATAAAATATGTGATATGTTTTAATGTACATAGAAACAAAGCGTTTTATTTTTTGGTGTTTAGGAGTTGCCTTTTCCAATGGCGAGAACTGGAAACAAACACGAGCATTTGTTTTAACTGCACTTCGTAGCTTTGGTTTCGGGAGGTATTCTATGGAATCCAGAATACAAAAGGAAATAGCATCTTATTTGAATGTCATCGAACACCAAAACGGAGAACCTTACGACATTAGAGATTTAACTGTCATGGCTGTATCAAATATGATATGTAGTATTACATTTGGAAACCGATTTGAATACGATGACTTAAAAGTTTCACTTCTCATTTTGCCGAGGAGTTTCGTTTACTGGCAACGGGAAGTCCTGCACAAGCCTTCCCTTTTCTTAAATACGTACCTGGAGATTTATTCAACGTCAAGAAATTGATTGAAAATACAGATAACATCAAAAGTTTCGTACTAGATAAAATAATTGAACATCGAAACACGTTTGACGAAGAAAATCACAGAGATTTCATCGATGCTTTCCTAAGTCAGCAAAAACAGCATGGCCAAGAGGATACCATCTTTGACGGTAAGCTATGAAGGCGGAGTTTCTTTCAGTTCATTTTGGACTTTGTATGAAATTAGGTACATCTGAACTTGATATTAATTTTTCTTTCGGAAGGAAAATACACCCCTAATATGTAAAATTTACTTAAGACATAGTCCTAAAGATGGAGAAAATTACTTCAGTGTCACATCATCAAATGATCAATTCCGTAGAGGAAACCGAATCCATTTAATTTTTTAAAAAACATTTCTTGATAATTCAACTGTTGCTCTAAAATCAATACAAGCTTAAAATAAATCTTTTGGACAAAGGGACGACGCGATGATGCTGTTTGCTTTCGGGTTTTGTTTTTCTTGTTTTTAAAGGCTTAAAAATTATACAAATTCTTATACATATCAGTATTAATATAATTACAAGTAACTTTTTATATTTGTTTCCAATCAAATACCAGATGCTTTTTTAAACATGTATTTGGTTATTGTGTACGCCTATTTTGTTTTATTTCTCGATAACAGTTAGGATAATTTAAGTGCATGTCAGAATATCAGAATAAGTAGATGGAGAAAAGTCCAAGTTATCTGAAACAAATCACTGACATTCTACCAGTACCTTGCGATTTCTGCACGAGTTTTTTTTAAACAAGAGAAAGCGGGATAGTTGTAAAATATCGGAAAAAACTTAGCTATTCGGTCATCGTGACCTCTTCCCATATGAAAAAAATCATGTTGAAAGACACTTTGTAATTTCCTAGAATATTAGCCAGATTAAGTTTACTACAATAGTTCATTTTTCCTTTCATTTTATTCCAGATTTGAATTTGCTGGCTTCTGTAATGAATCTCTTTGCTGTTGGAACAGACTCGACAGCTACCATGATCCGCTGGGCCATAATTTACCTCATTCATAACAAACCCGTCCAAGACAAACTTCGGCAGGAGATAATGACATTGGTCGGAACATCTAGACTTCCATCACTCACCGACCAATCCGACATGCCATACTACAAGGCTTTTATAACAGAAGTATTCCGAATGGGCAATATAGGCCCTCTTGCGGGACCTCACGGAACTCCAAAAGACATCCATTTCCAGGGAATGGTCATCCCAAAAGGGAGTTTGATTATACCGAATCTTGACTCCGTCATGACCGACCCAGACATTTTCCAAGATCCTGGGAAATTTGCTCCCGAGAGATTTCTAGGAACAGACGGTCAGCTGAATGGCGAAGAAAAGCGTGTCATGGCCTTCGGTCTAGGTGATATCATTTTACAGTTGCAACATATTTGTGTATACTTTGAAAAATATAAGAATGATTAACTTCGCATTGGATTCACGAGGTAATGCCCTTAATGAAAAACTTGAGAACTCTTAATCGTACTCTTAGCTCCATTCAATTTTGTATTAAGGAATGAAGAGTGAACACTCTATTAGTACATCGGTTTATTATGAGTACACGTTTTATCCCAAAATTGGTTAAAATGGCTCAGTCTGTATAAAGTAAGACCGCATTCATTATCATTCTAAATAACTTAATTAAAATACGTTTAATATTAATTTTTAAAACACGCTTTTTCTTACGTTTCCCGCGCGTTCGTTGTCTATCATTGTGCATGCAAAACAGCGAAATTAATGAGTAATTTTTATGTGATTATTGTTATTTTAAAGGAAAACTAAATGCCGTAGTAGTATTGAAATGTGTAGAATGTCTCATATCAAATCTACCTTCCTAGTGTTTGCTCTCTGTTCCTAGGAAGACGAATCTGCTTGGGTGAATCACTGGCGAGGATGGAATTATTCCTGTTCTTGACTTCATTGGTTCAAAATTTCGAGTTTTTACCTGAGAGCCCAGACAAACTTCCATCGACTGACGGGATTATGGGAATCGTCAGAGGCCCTCTAGACTTCAAGTGTCGAGCGGTGAAACTTGAGTGATATCTGGACATACTATTCATTTATATTCAATAATCAATATGCTAAATTGCTTTTGTTTGATATGCCGGGTATCTTCGCTGGAGGAACTGAAAACAGAATCCGAATTCATTTGTACATTTTGTAAGACTGTAAATATTGCGTTAAATAGTCCTTATATAGATTAGGCAAAAATGTTGCAATATATTTCATCTGTATAATGTTACACAAAACTATACATATATAATCAAGCAAAAAACACATACCCGTTTTATACGAATCGCGAATAGTGTCAAATAAGCAAAAATCGCGATAAAGCGCGAGTAAGTAAGAGATAAAAATGAAATTGAAATAATAAACAGCTTCAATCGTGTTAACATACTTGAATGTTTGAATATCCTTATGCGCATGCACTTTAAGATTAAATGATGTATGTTTACGTTGTTGTGTTATTATTTTAGAAATCTCGAATAATTTATCATTTCAATAAAAGTTATTGGCACACTGATGATGCAGTCAAAGGAATCAAATCACAGGTAAAGTTAATATAAAGTCTTTTCTGGAAACTAGTGCATATCTCACGAATTATAATTTCTGATTTGGGAATATATATAAGGTTTTAAGTAGGTAACCGAGTAATTTAGAAACAAAATCACACTCAGTTGCGTAAATTGAGTGAAAATTAGCTTTTCCATAGCAGCATCTTTAATATTTACGTTGAAGTTAACTTTTTCCTGTGACTGAATAAACGTACAATTGATAATAAAAGAAAAAGACAAGATTCTTGTTTTTGTTTGTTTGTTTGTTTGTTTGTTTGTTTGTTTGTTTGTTTGGTTTTTTTTAATAAAGAGATCACAGATGAGACATCATCGGAAAACGCGAACTTAAGGCGCAGCGAAAGTAAGTTTGTTTGAAGCATTTGCTATTTTATAAGGACGTGCTTTAGTTATCACTGCTATCTTCCCATAATTGATGCCAATAGTGTGAGAAATATCATTATTGGGAGAACAAAAATCTTGGAAATATGAAATTTGTTAATATGCTTTAAGCTTATAAGAGAATATAGGCGTAATAGGACATACAATAACGTGTAATTGTTACGTTTTTCAGTTGAATTGTGAATCAAAATTCTTCAAACCTCAATGGTCAAAAAACTTCGAAAAAAAAATTTCAAGGTTAAAAAGGATTTTTATTGACCATTTGTTTTACAATAGGAATAAAGCCCAACTGAGATTGTCAAAGTTATCTGTTGGATGATAACGTTATCATACTTATGACACGATAAGTACAGAATGCAAAACAATGCAAGTACATTTGGTTTGATAGCCATTGTCATCCTAAATCCTATGAGAATATCAAAAAAAGTAAAATCATAAGATAAATAGATATATTTACAGTATTTCTTATCACTCATGGTCAAGATACCAAAGATAAACTTGAGGTGCTAATTCAACATCTAAGTTCCAAATAAACACTAGAGATATACTACCGGACAACTAATCAAAGTCATAATTCTACCGACCAGGGCCTATCTAATCCCTGTTGATCCTTGGTATGCTCTCTGCCTTTTTATGGACACAGACTTATCATTTTGTTGGTAATGTAGGATCGAATTGTTCTCATTAGAGATGAAATGAATTCAGATGAATATCACCATCAAAGGAAGCTTAAAACGTATCATTATTTGGATTTAGTTTTCGATTAGGCATTTGGGTAAAGAGACTATATATCAGTAATGAAGTCATTACCTTCATTCAAAAGGCAATAAACGTTGTATGTAATGTCCCCAAGCCTCGTAAAACGATATTTAATAAACATTTAGTTTCAGCGTGTGTATATTTCTAACACTTTTAGTGTTTTAATACATTTTTATTTCCTTGATGAAAAGCAGAATAATTGCAGTATACACATCAACAAGCGTGCTCAGTGGTGGTATCACATATAAAGATGCTACACTGCTGACGAATGGTATTTTTCTCTACTAAACCAGGAGCAGACTTACTTTACACCATTAACACCTTAGAAACTTTTTCTTATCTCCAGAGGATAAAAATATTGAAAATAATTGATTGTTCCCACAAAAATATCCATGGCACTGTCATATTTCTTCATACATTATCTTTTAAACAAAAAAAGCAAGGATCAAATCATGAGTATTTTATAACTGCTGTCAATGTATGTGATTTATATAATTATACATGTATACATTCCTATTCGTCAAAATGGTTATTTCATAACTGCTGAGAAAGGCTTTATATACGTGTAATTATAAACATTCAATTAGCCACAATGGAAAACTCTCTGCGCCTGGCTTTATGTACCCGGGTAAGCATACAGGACTGGAAGGCCTCATTCATAGAGGTTTTTTTTATCCAACTTCAAAAAAATGTACGCACATGTACAGTGTATATTATTTCAATTTGATTTTAAAGTCACACTGATTTTTCTTTTATAACCTCTTCAAATGCATTCACTGTATCTTTCAATCTTGAAATCATTAAGTTGAGAAGAAAAGATGGTTAGTCGAGCAACAGTCATTAACAGTTTGTCATTGACAGACATAGATTCTATTCATTTTTTTTAATTCTCAATCATCTGGAACGGATACGTAAGATACTACAACATACACGGTATGATAAGAGATTAAGGTTGAAGATCATTTAAATAGTTATTACATCGTATCTACAGTTTTCTAATCGATGCGAATGAAAGTTTAGAGGATAAGCCTAGACGTATTGTTACATGTGTAACTGTTAATGAGCGAACTGTTTGGGGCTCTAGCATGTCTCCGTCTAAGTTACGGTATATATAGATTTATCATTTATCATTTATTAGTTGTAAATTTTACGTAGTATTATATAAGTTGTCATACTATTTAGAATACATGATTAATACATTTATTTTAGCTACATATCTGTTTAGGTAATTGTTAAAATTAATGCATGTGTCGTGACAAGTATAAATTCATATCAAACTTTATCTCAATATTCGGCAACATTTTATCTTTTAAATCATATACATGAATGCAGCAGCCATGGTAGAATTTCTGAATCTGGTGGATGACCATCGGCTTATTAGCCACATGGACTTTCTGGTCTGTATCTGGTGGGTGAAGATAATTTCTTCGTGGCTGCTGCATTTCTCATTTCTTTATTATTATACTTTTTGAAAAACAAAATTACTATCTATAATCTCATTAATAATATTTCATATTCTGTCATGACTTCTGAAACATATACTTTCAAATGCTTTCAAATACTCTTTCATGTCATTTGTATATATACATTATATTACCAGGGAGAGAACTTACATAGGCACTGCCTGTTGTTTGATCCCATTTCAATTTATTTGAAATAAATTTTGTTGAAATGAAATATATAGCTACATTATTACCCAATGTACATAGGGAGTTAAACGATATCCACACTTCAGCAGCCATGCGACGTGCACTAATTCGGCTAAAATAGGAATCGGTCTTGATTTTAGACCACGATTTCATATAAATTAAAAGTATGTCTATCTATCAGTCAAGTTTCACGACACGACGTTTGAAATCTAATGGTCCTCTCACAATATAATAGGAGATTTCAGAGAAGATGGGGATGACGTCACACAAAGGTACATCCGGGCCCTCAAAGGTACAACTCAATATATATATCTGTACACATTAATATGGTGGGCACACCGCCGCTTGCGATATTTGTTTACATAGTTCAGTTAATGACATACAAATGCGTCAGTTTATAGTTACTTTTTATCATATTTTTTAACAAAACTTTAAGTATTTTAGGATTCTCGAAACCGCGCGCAATGTGTCCTGGTCGGTATTTACAGTTCTACGATCTATATTCATAAATCTAAATGTAGTCTATATAACATGTATTCAAATTATATCTAAAAGTAATATCACTTAAATTTGGGACTTCACATAGCAGTCCATGGAATAAAAGCGACTGAAAATTAAAATTAAACTCTACAGCGTGAAAACTGAAAGATTTCACCATTTTATTTTTCGAGATATTGTCAGCCATACGTGTACGTACACATGTAGATCTGTATGTATGTGTAACACAGTGGTTTATAGCATTAATTTAAAACAATATATAAATGGTAAAGAACGAAATATATATCTTTCACAAGTGATATGTGAAAAGATATGTGTTGGTAATTACGTATCAATATTATTAATTTCCCAACTATGGGCTGTGGCCTGAGGTGATCTACCAGCGAAGCCATGCACGAGTGGTCTAGTCAGGTGGTTCATATTAAATTTCGTTCATGTATAACAGAAACATGACACAATAAAATTTATAATCTATTCATAACTTTTCCATAAAGTGGATTTCTACGTGAGAACAAAAAAAAAAAACAAAAAACGGGTACGTGTGACGGTCCGGCACCGCTTCGCAAGCTGGCTTCATGACCAACACTAAATCTACACAAATATATTAAGCAATAAACAATTGTAAATATAAAAATATAAATGTCTGTCTATAACCGCTGAAACAATAAGAAACCATTTCAAAATCAGAATTTAGAAGTATGAACGTGTAAACTTTTGTCAACGTATCGATTGTGTAGCAGAGATGTGCGTATATGTTTTTATTAGTCGCCATACTGTGTTTGTACCTTTGAGGACCCGGATGTAAACTTTCTGTGACGTCACGCCATCTTTTCTGAAACTTCCTATTCCCAGAATTCCGGCAGTCGATGGAAATTTGTCTGGGAATTCGGGTAAAAACTAGAAATTTTGCACTAATGACGTCAAGAACAAATATAATTCCATCCTCGCCAGTGATTCACCAAAACAGACACGTTTACCTACCATTAGAAATGAAGAACTAATTTAAGGTAAAATTGATGTTAGAGAAATACGCTACATATATGAGGATTATGTGTTTTTCGTTTCAGAAAACGACTAAATCTACTAAAATCACGCACATTGAACTGGGAAACTATGGTGAGGATATCTTGAGACTTGAAGCAAGGATAATCGAGAAACCCTCGTGCCTGGTTGGTGATCACCTTAACTGGTAAAAAATGGAAAGCATTTTTCGTTTTACCATTGTACCAACCAAAGACAGACCAGTAAAATAACGTATTTATGGTGGCTGATTACGGCCATCTCGTGTTGTTGTGTTGTCGCCTTGTCGTGTTGTCGCCTTGTCGAGTTGTCGCGGTCTCAAACTGCGACAACCCGAGATTTAACAGTTAAAATGTCGACTTGTCGCGTTTCCGAACCGCGACAAGTCGACAACACGACAAGACGACAAGTCGACAACACGACAAGTCGACATTTCAAACACGCTAATTAGCGCGTACAGAATCTCGTGTTGTCGCGGTAAAATGTCGACTTGTCGTGTTGTCGAGTTGTCGACTTGTCGTGTTGTCGCCTTGTCGACTTGTCGTGTTGTCGCCTTGTCGTGTTGTCGACTTGTCGCCTTCCTGTTACACATGCGCAAACAATGGATAACACTCGCCATATTGGATTGCTAATGAAAATAATTGTGTGCATGTGTTTGTACCTAGATGAAGAAATTTGATAGCAATTTCTTTACCGAGAGTTGTCAAAGTATTATTTTTCTCTGAACTATGAATTTCAATAATTTGTTTATTATATGATAATCGTGTAATAATGGTCTGGTCACGCCGTCTGATTAGTACGCAGTAATCGTCATCTGTTAATTTTAAGGTCACTTGAACCGCTAAGGCCTAATAGTTCGAAGGCCCGTTAATCCGAAAATTGGAAAATATTGCAATTTTATGGTGGCATATTTCTGCTATCGATTTGCCGACTTACGACTTAATAATGTCGACATCGTTAAGGCATTAAGTCGAAATCATATCGGAATATGTCGACATACATGTAAACAGAAGAATATGTCGACTTACCACATGTACATGCCCACATAATGAATCCAAGATATTTATGTAGACAGTCGGTAACTCGGCGATTAATGTGTTTATGCTCGGGTGTGACATCGACTTGTCAGTTATTGATGTCGACATCTAAACTAAAAGATGTCGACATCTGGTCTTGGAAGTGGAAATCAAAGGCCACCCTTTCATAGAGCACTGTGTATAATGCAGCAAAAGCCATACAGCAGAGATCGACGTTGATTTTGTTAATTCAAGTTTTTATTCATTTGATTTCAAAAAAAAAAATGTGATCCTGCACATCCCGGCCATGAAACTGTAGCCTGCGTGTACGTAGTTGTTAGCCCGAGCTAAGGAAGTGTACAACGAATTATAAATATATATAACCGTGGGTTGAAAATTCGTTTCAAAGCTGTGTGTGTGTTTTGTTGATTGGCATTCGTACCAAGTCCATGTAGTACATACCGTACTATACTATATTAAAAGAATGAATGAAAATAAAAATTTAAAAAAAAAAATAAAAAAAAATTTTTTTATGTTGTATTTTCTTGTGAATCCCGAAAAAAAACCCAGTTACGTAATTTAAAAGCCATAAAGGTCACAGTACAGGTACACAATACACGTTGGGAAACCAGCTTTACTTGTTAGCTTGGCCTACAGATTTAAATGTAAATCTCTGCCTCGATACACTTATATAAAGGCACAACGAATTTTTGTTACGGTCTTAATGGTCAGATTCAAACTTTGGGCTAAAAATCCTCCAGGGACGCGGTTTTAAACTCCCAACTCGCGATACATCTGCATCTATTTTTCGTAGTAAAAACATGCGTTCTTTTGTACATAGTCAAACGTAGTAAAAAAAAGTCACGTGCTTATACCTCATTCATGCCATTGGCCGGAATATACAATTGTATTATGGGTAACTAGTGATCACGTGATTTTGTGTTTACTTCCAAATATGGTGATAGTTTGCTTGCCATTTCTTCGGAGAAATTGATTTATTTGAAAATATTTAGACTCCAAAATATTATTAATATTGCATGCTTATCATTTGACTTGCACATATGCACTGTTTTACTATAAATAATGAACTGAAATGAGTTGTAAAACTGCCATTTTCACGTTTTGTAAATAAATGATATAATACGAATTGACCAATTTAATAGGTCTAACCGTCTAATCTAAAATCAGCGAAGATCGGCTACTCCCGGCTAAATTCGTAGAATTCTAAATTTATATTTATATATATTATTACCTACTTAAGGGCTCAGAACATACATATAACACAGAGAAAATAAGGCCAAAGTATGTATAAATACCAGGTCAGAGAAATCACTCTATTTGGAAGTAAACACACACTCATGTGATCACTAGTTACCCACTAATACAATTCCATATTTATTTCGGCCAATGGCATGAATGAGGTATAATCACGTGACTTGTTTTACTACGTTTTACTACAAAGAACGCGTGTTTTGTACAATTATGGGGAAAATCCTCCGCGGATCGTGGTTTCATTTCCACCATTTGAAATTGTTAGCAATACTATCATATCATAGTTTATTTTCCATATTATTTCCAAACAAATAGTTATAAGCTTCCGCATAGCCCACTTAGCTTTTTGGGAATCTAATACATATGTACACATATACTAAGAAACACGGGCTTATGTGATTACATGGCAGGTCTCAAGGCCCTCTACCAATATTGTGAATTTCATGGCCCTGGGGTCTCGGAATTTTCCCCAGGGGATAGGGTCTTTACCATACAATGTAGTTTATATAGGAGACATATTTATTTGTTTGTTTAAAAGCAAAACATTATTCATAACTGTGCATATCTGAATTCAGGTGACTGTTAGACATTCTCAACTCTCATCCATTTGTAAAAAATTCAAATTTTAACAAACTTCTTCTCCACAACACGGTTTTTCTCATTTTACAGCAAGTACAAAAACAACAACAAATTACAATCATGAATATTTTGTATTGATATTTTTTTTTTTTTTTTTTTTGCAAATTTTCAGCAAAACAAACATGTTTCAAATTAAATTAATACACATATTTGTTGATTAATATATTTGATCTGCATTCATTATTGAATTTAAAAAAAAAATTTTAAAAACTTTATAACATAGCAAAGGTACATGGTTTGTCATTTTAATCAAGGGAGATAAATCCGATTTGAAGGATTTTCCACAAAGTGGAAAAGTTAAAGCCGCATAATCCGTATCTTTCAGGGTCCGTAAATCAACAAAAGAAAATTAGGGTACATATATTATAAAAAGTTATCAACTTTCCCCTAATTACATCTACACACCCAAAAAGTCCCGAGTTCAAAAGAAATTAATGATTAAAAAATTCGATATCCAGAGTGTTTGAATAATTCACTTTCCATGCATTATTCAACCAAAATTTAGACTGGTACATTTCCTGGTCAACATCAATTATAATTTCAAAACAAATTTATTAGATGATGTTTCAAGTAATTGTCGAGTATATATAAATGAACTTTGACATCTGCCATGGCACAACATGTAATCTTCAATTTATCAATGTTTCACAATGAAAGTCTACTCTAAGCCTTCTGTTTCAAATGGTGGAAATGAAACCACGATCCGCGGGGGATTTTCCCAATAATGGCACAACAGCACAAAACACGCGTTCTTTGTAGTCAAACGTAGTAAAACAAGTCACGTGATTATACCTCATTCATGCCATTGGCCGAAATAAATATGGAATTGTATTAGTGGGTAACTAGTGATCACATGAGTGTGTGTTTACTTCCAAATAGAGTGATTTCTCTGACCTGGTATTTATACATAATTAGGCCTTTTGAAGAAGATCTTATTTTCTCTGTGTTATATGTACATGTTTATGTTCTGAAACCTAAAGCAGGTAATAATATATATAAATATAAATTTAGAATTCTACGAATTTAGCCGGGAGTAGCCGATCTTCGCTGATCCTAGATTAGACGGTTAGACCTATTGAATTGGTCAATTCGCATTATATCATTTATTTACAAAACGTGAAAATGACAGTTTTATAACTCATTTCAGATCATTATTTATAGTAAAATAATACATATGTGCAAGTCAAAATGATATGCAGGCAATATTAATAATATTTTGGAGTCTAAATATTTTCAAATAAATCAATTTCTCCGAAGAAATGGCAAGCAAACTATCACCATATTTGGAAGTAAACACACAATCACGTGATCACTAGTTACCCATAATACAATTGTATATTCCGGCCAATGGCATGAAATGAGGTATAAGCACGTGACATTTTTTACTACGTTTTTACTACAAAAAATAGATGCAGATATATCCCGAGTTTGGAGCTAAAACCGCGTCCCGCGGGAGAATTTTTAGCCCCAAGGTTGAATCTGGCCATTAAGACCGTAACAAAAATTCGTTGTGCCTTTATATAAGTGTATCGAGGGATGTAAATATTAATGTATATATATGGACAGGGCAAGCTAACAAGTAAAGCTGGTTTCCAAATGGGTATTGCGTATCTGTACTGTGACCTTTTTGGCTTTTAAATTACGTAACTGGTATTTTTCGTGATTCAAAAAATGAAATCTTGAAAAAATAATTGTAATATAGTATAGTACGGTATGTACCACATGGACTTAGTACGAATGCTAATCCACAAAGCACACACACAGCTTTTAAACGAATTTTCAACCCACGGTTACATATATTGATAAATGATTATGGCCAAGAGCACAGGGACCTGGCACGAAAATTTTTAACTCAATAGTATACATAAAAAATAAAATAATCACGGTTTAAAAAAAATAGGTCCGTTTTTCTCTACTGCCGAGTTCATACCCTTGATACTAGAATATATATATATGTGTACTGTTAGTTTAAAAAAATCGTGCCAGGTCCCTGTGGCCAAGAGGATGGAAATTCGTTGTACAAAGCAGAGTCCTTTTGCACTCTAACTTCCTCAGCTCGGACTAACAGCTACAATGTGTGCGTACACGCAGGCTACAGCTGCATGGCCGGGATATGCAGGATCACAATTTTTAATTTTGTAATCAAATATATAAAAACTTTTCTGAATTAACAAAATCAACGTCGAACTCTGCTGTATGGCGCCTTGCTTCATATACACAGTGCCCTATGAAAGGATGGCCTTTGAATTCCACTTTCATGACCAGATGTCGACATCTTTTAGTTTAGATGTCGACATCAATAACTGACAAGTCGGTGTCACACCCGAGCATAAACACGATTAATCGCCGAGTTACCGACTTTCTACATAATTATCTTGGAATCATTATGTGGGCAGGTTCATGTGGTAAGTCGACATATTCTTCTGTTTATGTCGACATCTTCCGATATGATGTCGACTTAATGCCTTAATTATGTCGACATCATTAAGTCGTAAGTCGGTAACTCGATGGCAGAAATATGCCACCAATATGGTCTATGGTACAAGCACTGACTTCAGTTTTCTATATTCAAAGATAGTGGCTATTTCAAATGATTTGCGCATGAGTAACAGGAAGGCGACAAGTCGACAACTCGACAACACGACAAGTCGACAACACGACAACTCGACAACACGACAAGTCGACATTTTACCGCGACAACACGATATTCTGTACGCGCTAATTAGCGTGTTTGAAATGTCGACTTGTCGTGTTGTCGACTTGTCGTCTTGTCGTGTTGTCGACTTGTCGCGGTTCGAAAACGCGACAAGTTGACATTTTAACTGTTAAATCTCGGGTTGTCGCAGTTTGAGACCGCGACAACTCGACAAGGCGACAACGCGACAAGGCGACAACACAACAACACGAGATGGCCGTAATCAGCCACCATACGTATTAAATCCAATTCTTAGTATCTTATCAGTGCTCCTCCTGATACTACATCGCCGATTGCTTAAGCTGGTTCAAAATTAGAATTGAACAGTAAATCTTTAATTAAATTTCAGTGGTTTGAAATCTTCGGAAGCTGGCTTAACATTTCTCAATTCTAAACAATTCACGGATAAAATTTTCGCGATAATTTTCATGTCTCAAGAAATCACGAAAACATTATCTCGGCAATAACAATCTGAATTTCTAAACATTATATTTATATATTATGTTTCCGTTTTCTCTTTGCTTTGAAATCAAGTAAATTGCGAGTCAAACTAAATTGATAAAAAATATTTTGATATATGTTGTTTACATATGGGAAGGGGTCACGGTAGCAAAATAATATGTTTAATCATGATATTACCAGCAGCCTTTAAACTGTGGGTTTCAAGTTCGAAACTCACGTGGAGAGTATGCAAATTACTGACAGTGGGTCGGCTATTTTTTGTCATGTAATTTCCCTCCACCTGCTTATAAAAGCATGTCCGTAAATGACTCTAGTTGATAAAGGGAGGTAATACAAAATATAACTACACAATAACAAAAAAAATAACATCTGATATTTATTTTGAAAACAAATTTAAAAAGATAACAAAAATGAAACTTGTAATTCTTGTATTATTTTAAAGAATTATTTTTAAGAACACTTCGTAAATGAAAGCATATATATTGCTATCCAATGTACCTTTTTAGGAGAAAAAGCGATATCCACACTTCAACAGTCATGCGACGTACACCAATTCGACTACAATAGAAGTCAGTCTTGATTTTAATAATCACACTTAAATAATATCGCTAGAGTATGCCTCCTATTTCCATAGTATATGATAATTTAATTGATATACAAATGTATATATGTTGTGACGATTGATATGTGTACCTTCTTAACAAGTTACCTTTACTTTTTAAAAGTCGTCCATTTGTCACTTTATCAAATGAATTATCTTGACTCGGCACACGTCGCCATATTTGGCTCGAAGTCTCCGAAACACCTCCAGGGTGTTCCCTTAAAGCGAATAGTCGGGCAAAGAAGGGCTAAAATCGGTAAAATGGTGTTAATATATCCAGTATAATTTCTTATGAAATAGGAAAATAAAATCTCCCATCAAAATCGCTCTGTATGCGAAGAAATTAATATTTATTTTGGGAATCCTAAAGCGTCCTCCCGACCGGCTATCAGTGCAGTTCAACCTTAACGCATGCGCAACATCCACCACTCTCCGTAGTAAACAAAACATGGCTACCGTAGTTTTGAACCAAAAGGTTTCCGCCAAAACAACCAACTGACTTACCTAAAATGCGAAAGGAAAGGCAATGGAGCAGCGACTGTTGTGTATCAACAATGTTGGGAGCGGACGCCAAATAACAACTACAACAACCATGTGTGTATTACACCAGAACGAGGCTTTCATTTATTCACGTGACCACTAAACGGGTACATACTATAATCAGGACTTATCCGGATGATCCAATACATAACACATCCTCCCCCTTTAGACTGTTACTTAATTTCAATGGTAATTATTGTTAACCAGTCAATTAAGATCATGTTTACATTACAGTCTGATACAGGTTGTCCTTTCATTACACGATTAATTGGTATCATTAGTACAATGCTATCTGCATAACAATAAACTGAAGGTTTTACATGTTCACATTTTAACCTGAACACTATTAACTCAATGAAATGAACCCTTAGGGTTCCATGGATTATCCGAGGATTATTATGCCTCAAACACTGATAATCCATCACAAATCTAATCGTTTAGGAGCACGACGAGTTCTGCACGGATAACGACGACTGGCATCACTAGTAGGCTGTGTCGATTTAGGTGTTCCACAACTGTTCCTAGAATCAACCGTTTTGGCGTTAACCATTGTACTTTGCTCACGTGTTGGAGTTCCGTCCTTTCCATTCGTTACGTCAGACCTTACAGTGTCTTCTACCGAGACTTCCTTCTCCTCTCCTACCAGCAGATCCGTAGGTGGTGGTAATGCTGGACTACCAGTTTTCGCCAATTGATCTGTATGACGACGCCACAGACGATCGTTGACTTTGACCTTGTATGACACAGGCCCTGTACGCGACTGTACCGTACCACATGTCCATTTATCACCTCCACGGTAATCTCGAACTACTACTGGGTCGCCATTATCAAATGACCTTGGAGTTGACCTGTTTCTAGAACACATCTTTTCTTGAGATGTTCTGACTGTCTCGCTAAGATCAGGTTTCAACAAATCTAGCCGTGTACGTAGTTTACGTCCCATAAACAATGTTGCCGGCGACTCCTGCGTTGTAGAGTGTTCTGTGTTTCTGTACGCGAGAAGAAATTTTGAGAGTTTCTTCTGTAGTGTACCATCATCAGTCCTTGATGATTTCATAGCTTGCTTGAATGTCTGCACAAACCTCTCCGCTAGACCGTTTGTGCGAGGATGAAAAGGTGCTGATGTGATATGGCGAATGCCATTGGCTGCGATGAAGTCAGCAAATTCCTGTGAAGTGAACTGGGGTCCGTTATCACTGACAATCTGTTCTGGAATGCCAGTTCTCGCGAATACTTCACGTAGTCTGTCGATTGTACGCGTGGCGGTAGTTGACTGCATCGGTACTACTTCTGGCCACTTAGAATAAGCATCTACGATGATTAAGAACATGGCTCCGAGGAAAGGACCCGCGAAATCAATGTGTATTCGCTGCCAGGTTCTCAAAGGAAATTCCCAAGGATGAACAGGAGCTTCTCTAGGGGTATTTCTGTTAACTTGACATCCTGAACATTTCTTTGCTAGGTTTTCTATTTCAGAGTCCATTCCCGGCCACCAAATGTAGCTTCTTGCCAAAGACTTCATTTTCACCACACCGAGATGTCCAGTGTGAATTTCTTCCAATATTTCTCTCTGGAGTTTCTGAGGGATTATCACTCGTATTCCCCATAACAAACAACCTTGATGTACAGTAATCTCATTCCTTCTCTCGTAGAATGGTAGTAAAGTTTTATCTTCAGGCTTGTTCCAGCCTCGCATAGCTGCGTCGTAAACTACAGCCAGTAATTTGTCTTTGGAGGTTTCTTTCCTCAGCTGACTTGAGGTCACAGGTAAGCGTTCCATTTGTGATACTTGGAATATATGAGCTTCATCCATGATATCTTCTTCACTGTCATTTGCGTCGGGAACTCTGGATTTCTGCGGCATGCGCGAAAGTCCGTCCGCGTCACCATGTAGTTTTGTGTTTCGGTATTTGATTGTATAATCATACCCGGACAAGAATATTGCGTAGCGCTGAAGACGTGATGAGCTTGTTGTTGATATTCCCTTCTGAGGGCTAAATATAGAGACCAGAGGTTGGTGATCTGTCACCAGAGTGAAGTTCCTTCCATACAAATACACATTAAATCTCTTGATTCCCCAAATGATACCTAGTGCCTCTTTGTCAATTTGTGAATAGTTTTTCTCAGCGTTGTTGAGGGATCGTGAAGCATATGCGATTGGCCGTTCCGTTCCGTCTGGAAACTTGTGGGATAATACTGCGCCCAATCCATACGGAGATGCGTCACATGATAACGCTACTGGTAAGTTTGGGTCATAGTGTGCCAACACTTTGTCAGATACCATCATGTTTTTCACCTTGTTGAATGCTTGCTGGCATTCCGTTGTCCATTTCCAGGGTACGTTCTTCTCCAGTAGATGATGTAGTGGCCTTAACACCATCGATAGATTTTCCATGAACTTCCCATAATAATTCACTAACCCGAGGAAAGCACGCAGGTGAGTTACGTTTTCTGGCCGTACTGCGTTTACAACTGCTTCAATTTTGTCCTGGGTTTTGTGTAGACCTTCCTGATCTATGATATGTCCACAAAATTGTACTTTGTCCTGGAAAATGTTACACTTGTCTAAGTTAGCCTTTAGACCTGATTTCTGTAATCGTGACAGTACTGCATCTAAGTTTAGCAGATGTTCCTCTGTTGAACGACCAGTGATAATCATATCATCCAATATACACTGTGTTCCGTTGGTTCCCTGGAGTATCTGTTCCATGGCACGTTGCCATATTGCTGGAGCCGAGGCAATACCGAAGACTAGTCGGTTGTATCTGAATAAACCACGGTGAGTATTTATGGTAAGATACTTCCTATGGTCCTCCTCGACTTTCATCTGTAGATATGCATGGCGTAAATCGAGCTTAGTGAAATGTTTTCCTCCAGATAAGTTCGCAAAAATATCATCCACTTTGGGTAGAGGGTACTTGTCAATCTGTAAAACAGGGTTAATGGTAGTTTTGAAGTCACCACACAGTCGGATAGTTCCGTCGCGTTTCGGTACGGCTACAATTGGAGTAGCCCATTCACTGTGCTCAACAGGTTCCAAAATTCCTAAGTCCACCAAACGGTCCAGTTCCTTTTCTACAGCAGGCCGTAAGGAGTATGCAAGGGGTCTAGCCTTCAGAAACTTAGGAGTACATCCATCCTTAAGGTGTAAACTAGCTTTGATGTCCTTAAGTGTTCCTAACGACTCGTCAAAGACATCTGCGTACTTCTCCACGATATTTTCTACCTCCTTCGTCGGAATGGAGAGTTTGACCTTTGAACCTGATACAGCATGTATTTCCGCCCAGTCTAAACGGATAGAGCGTAGCCAACTACGTCCAAATAGTGGAGGGCCTCCTTTCTCTATTACGTATAAAGGGAGATTACTCTTCTGACCATTGAGCTCAACTGTAACATCCAGCTTCCCACATGGAGTTATAGGCTCACCTGAATAGGTTTTCAATGTAACTGTAGTAGGGTAAAGTTTCTCTTTTCCAAAATGTTTAGAAAAATCCTGGCGCGACATCACAGAAACTTCTGATCCGGTGTCTAATTCCATACTTAGTGACTTTCCATTTACCTGTGGAGTAATCCAGAATGGCTCGGATTTATTACTGCCAATAGAGTATAACTCTACATGTCCAATGAGATCCTCATTTGTGTCGAATGCGTGAACCTTTTTTGATGATCTATTCCATGGTTTACTGCTTGCCACTTTATTTCCTGTCGCTTTGTTTACATCCTGTCGACATGCCTTTTGAATATGACCTATCTTTCCACATTTCCTGCATTTTTCTGACTTGTAAAAACAGTCTTGCTGGTCATGTCCTGTTCGTAGACATCGATAGCATGGTTTGGGGTTAGACTTGACAGTTTTGGTTTTATTTACTTTAGTACTGTGTACTGGTTTTTGTACATGTTTAGCCTGCAGTTCTACTGCATCTCTAGAAGCCGTATCCATAGCTACTGCGATATCCACCGCTTTCTCAAATGTTAGAGTTTTCACCGATAGTAATTTCCGTTGAATCATCTCGTTAGAGAGACCACAGACAAATCGGTCACGTAGCGCGTCGTCCAGTACCGTTCCGAATTCACAATGTTCCGAAAATTTTCTCAGCTGTGCGATGTAGTCTCGTACACCCTCACCTTCTTTCTGATCACGCTTATAAAACCTGAACCTCTCAGCAATCAACAGCGGTTTGGGAGACAAATGTCTGGACAGGGTCTCGACAAGTTCATCATACGATTTCGTCGCAGGCTTAGCTGGGGCTGTGAGATCTCTCAATATCCCGTATGTTCGCCCACCTATTACACTGAGTAATGCAGGGACCTTTGTTTCTGGTTTTATTTCATTAGCGATAAAGTACTGTTCAAGCCTTTCACTATAAGAGTCCCAAGTTTCTATATGCTCGTCAAATGGTTCAAGCCTTCCCACGGAGATTTTGGCCGCCATTTTTTTTTGCAGACGATTCAGTGTGAGAGCGGGGATAAATCGGTTTTTTTTTTTTTTTTTTTTTTTTAAACCAATAGTACATGTTGAATATAATACAATGCCCTTCCACCGAAGGCTCTCTTACAAATTTCCATATTTCTACATATTTTACTCTCTTTCTCACCCATCCAATATAGTACTTTATACTTATTTATATACATGTATAAATATAATTCTTGAAAAGACTTTCTTTTCTTATTTTGGCCGCCATTTTTTTTGCAGACGATTCAGTGTGAGCGGGGATAAATCGGTTTTACTCTTCCTACCTTTCTTTCCTGACGATGACAATCATTCCGCCGGAGCATGTAGGGTTTCTCTTATCGTTGTATTTGGCTGCATCCCATCCTCGTCGCCATAAATGTTGTGTATCAACAATGTTGGGAGCGGACGCCAAATAACAACTACAACAACCATGTGTGTATTACACCAGAACGAGGCTTTCATTTATTCACGTGACCACTAAACGGGTACATACTATAATCAGGACTTATCCGGATGATCCAATACATAACAGCGACAATCCCAACAACTGACTCGGTAAACATTACGACGCATGGAGAGTGTTAATACAACTTGTTATAGTGAAGAGAACAGTTCAAACGAGCACGCGGCTCCGGACCGCTACTGTACGTAACTAGGCCTTCTACCCGGTACTCCCTGCTCAGCTGCTAGTGAGTGAGTCTTCGTATTTTGATCATTATGTAAGTAGTCCCTAGCAGTATTTTTTCATGAATGAGTGGTCACATATGGTCACATGTTTCATACCTGTTCCCCAGTCGCGTAAAACGTAACCCTGGAGTAAATAGCGGTTCTTTCGTGGGGCCTCTTTAGGGGTAATGAATGCTCTGTATATTTATAAAATGTACCGTTGTAATGCATGTACAGTTAGAATGTAACCGCTAGTGCATTATCAAGCTAAGATTTGTTTCAATTAATCTATAATATTATGCTACCGGTCAATTCATTCAGTTCTGATGTATATTTTTATAGATTTTTAATTTGTAAATTATTGTTCTGTACATGTTCTGGTAGTGTTATACACATACATTGTATGTAGGATTTACGTATACATTGTAGGTTAATTGGTAAAATTGTATTGTATATGTTCTGATATACACATATACATATGTACATGTAGGTTTTAGCTTGTTCTTTAGATATATTTGGAGGACACATACAGTATTATTTCTGGTCATAATAATAAATAGTGTTTGTATATTTATTACAACTGTACCTGGTTCATGTGTATATGACAAACTTTACAGAGTTGAAATGTACTGCAGCCATGTATCATTTATAATTATTCTGAATTTTTGTTGGAACTATAGATAATGAATTTTGTATCTTTTTTGAAACAATATTTGATTCTATCACAACACATTCACAACTTATAAAATGTTTTCTCTAAAATAAAAAAAAACCTGTAGAATGAACCTACATTTATTCATTTATATATATTTGAAATTCATCATTTCAATTTCTGTCATATTCAACAGATATAAAAACTTGTTGGTTCTTTTTTTTTCATGCACCATGCATGCATAGTGACATGAATACAGAAAGTTCATCCCTTGGACCTGCATACAAGTGTATGTATACATATACATACAATTAGCATCATATGAAGACTGAAGAATGTTGATTTGAGTGCTCTTGAAAGTAAACTTTACCAATATGGACCTAGAAGATCATGAACAGAACATTTAAACAGTATTAATTTATTAAATGTTCCTTTCAACTGTAATCATTAAATAAAATTATGATGCAATACTTTTTCATTGTTTAACTTTGTAGAAATATTTGTTTATATTAGTCCTCTAGATCCAGTGATTATAATTCTTGCATCCATATGCCTGCCCATTTGTTTGTCAGGGCTTGTGAGATAGCTTTTCAATTACTTTTAAAATATAAGGATTTTTGTACATATAGCAATATAGATACCATTGTCTTAGGATTTCTAAATTCTGCTTTACAAGAGAGTAGACTCAACATATAAATAAAACCATAAAACTAGCAAGTTATCTGAAATGTTACAAATCTTTTTGTCTGAACCAAATTTCACATTTATTGTCTATGTGTAACTTGTACATAGACCATTTATGTATTAATACTGTAGTAACAGTGATTACAAGCACATAGACTAAAATGTAGTATGTAGTACTATGTACATCTGTCTTTGATTTGAGTTCTAAACAAAAAAGTGGTACCTATTGGGAAGTTGTGACTTGGGCGGGGGGCGGGGGGGTGAAATACAGAAGAAATAGCTACACATGGAAAAAGAAAGATATACATGTACAGTACCATATGGATTCAAAGTTGCTCCAAAATCAATGAGACTAAATAACCAAAAAAAAGCCATGTAAACCCTAAATATGCAATGACCAGATCAATGTTAAAGCACCCTTCCACTTCCAGTTATCTGTTGCTATTTCTTCTATATTTCAACCCCCCACCCAAGTTACAACTTCCCAACCTCATGATTCTTCTGTCTTTTAGCCCCCCCCCCCCCTCCCCCCACCCCCCAACACACACATACCTGATTGATTGTCATGTTATTTCAGGTTCCTATTCAGGTATTATTCCTAAAAACCAAAAAGGGTATACACACTGTGTACTCTCAAAGGAGGGGAACCACTTCATTCAAAAATGGAATTAACAATTTCATCTTAATTTTGAAATTTTCAATTTAATTATTAATTACTGGACTATTAAAACAGTATAGAACCCCTGGACTATTAAAACAGTATAGAACCCCTCGGCTACAGACAAAGTACTGTTGTACACATTTCTCTTAATTATGCCTAATTACTTTTCTTCCAACTCAATCATCTTTTTCTCCAGAGCACAAAAAAGAACAGGAAACAACAGAAAAAGAAAGTAACATACATGTAGGCCTATATGTTTTCTGGAAATATATATGATGTGTTAATTCTCACAGCATAGGCCTACCTGAATGTGAAGAATTAAATATTATCAATGTTTGAGAGAATTTCCTAGTTGTAATTCTATAGCAGCTACATGGAATGTACGTTTACATATATACATTGTACAATACATATACATCATAAAAGTTTCTTTCCTTCCAGCTGGACATTCATGTCATCTCTCTCCAGAACTCAAATATTGTTTACAAAAAAAACAGAGACATAGATAATTTAATTAAATCTCTGCAAAAAACTACACGAATAATTGAACACATATATTGTACTTGTAAAATATCTATGTATGAGCTAATTTATTTTCACATCTTTGACAGCTACATGCATGGACGTTGTATGGAACGTTTTCGTGTGGTTTTAAATGAGAAATTATGTTACGATTATTTGTATTTAACCTTCATGATTCGGTTGATGTAAAATACGACGAATGCGATGCTGCAATAATTGCCCCTTGCCGGGCCCCATCTCTGCATCGGCCGAATATTTGTGTCGATTTCCATGTATAAAGATGCTTTTATCGAAAAATGATTACAAAGCATTGTCATTAATGTAAGAATACTTCACTTGCATCAAATGTATCATCTCAAAACAACAATTTACATACCGCATTAGTGGTTTATCACACGAAACGAAACCGACACGACTGAGAAACACATGTCCATGTTGACATTTCCACGCAGTCTCGTTTTCAAAGAGTTTGGCGAATTTATATTTAGAACTGTGCTAAATTTACACGGGACTTCCCCAAAATTTTAATGGTCAAAACTGGACACCGTAAGCAGAACTTGACCATCATTATGGTAAACAATGACTTTTGGAAGGCCAAAGAACGCATTTAGACTGGGTTCCTTTGCCCGACTATTCACTTTAACGAAACAACAGAACGCTTGCTATGATTGGGTACCGCGTCGGACCAGTCGGGAGATTGCATTGTCCGGCCATTGTAGTGAACGACTGACCACCAGGACCTATAGTGACACGCCAATGGCCACTGTCACGTTGAAGCTGAGGATGGAGGTAAAATCCATTATCTTTACTTAAACAAAACCAGTTTGCTGTTTGCATGACAGAAAATATATTTAATACACATATCTAATAAAACGTTGTTGCAAATTATCTTTCTGTTAATAGAGTTTGACAGGTCAACCAAGAATGTTATCAATTATATATAAGATATTTCTTTACCTGGTTCCTCAAGCATGGCTAGTGTTTTTGCAGTGATGTAGCTTTACTGTATTTATATCACTAATCTTAGTTACGCAACATTAAGCATTACATGAAATATACATTAACGACGTAATATGATTCTGTTTTATGATTGATACGTATAGGTATACACACTTTGTCTTCGTCTTATTCTTTACTACTTTAATTACAATCCATGTAATTTTAAGTTTAGTTCACATTCTATGTAGCATACTTTTGATTGTTCTAAAGGGAATCATATGGCATACAAGTGTTTATCACATTAACCGTCCGGTATCCCGTGATTTCGCCAATAAAACATTGTGATATAGTGTGATATAAGCAGGAACGAATTTAATTAAATGTGCCGAGCAGGAACTTCATCATGGCGTATTATTTTACTAACGTCTTGAAGTTTTAATTTTTTGCTTTTCAAGACTCGCAAAAATAAAAATCATGGTTTGCGAACACGAAATTTGGGAGTTACGACGGACAGTTTTGAGTTGGGATCATCCTGCCCCGAAAATGGATTTCCTTCTAGACCCCTAGGACACCGAGGGGGGAGTTGTGTTACCCATCTGGAATTCTTTTCTTTGAATGCATCGTAATAAGACATGTTGGTTTTGTCGGCGAGTGACGGAACGCTATCTGCTGTCTAAATTTGTCCATAATGGATTGTTATGAATGAGGTAAAGTAAGGTCCAGAGGATCGTGGATAAAAGAAATCAACAGATAATTTGTTCGCATTTTATTTCAATGTCATTATCATAAACGTTATTCTTACAGAAATGTAAGTTGAATACATTTTGTTTTAACGCGGCCAAGTCTGGTATCTGACATCTTAATACTATTACCTTCTGATTCAAATTTACCTGTCATTTTTCATTCAGAAAGTATCGAACAAGTCAAAGAAACTGCCATGACACTTTTCATTCATGAAGGGCTATGGAATGCAAATATCGATAAATTGAGATTTATAATAGTGATACCCATAGAGAAAGAACATATTTTAAATCCAAAAGAGGCAAGGCAATTTTAGAGTTTTTAAATCTATCCGCTTTCGTCCATCCAAGTAGGTCCTCTTTATAAACCAAAAGTTGTCTTGTCCCGCGTAAAGTGAGAGATGGGATTTTTAAACCTGATTGAATGGCCTAACGACACAACATTATTCATGCCTGAAGATTACTTCGTGAAGAAATCTGTACCCTCAAACGACATCATTAAGTATCGTGTGGATTGTGCAGAGAAACATCACACATAAAAATGTTAGTTTAGTAAATTGCATAAAATATCCAAAACATAAAATATCTTCCTTAACTGCCGAGCAGCTATTAGCGCTATCGCGTAAATTTGATTAGTCCCGATTTAAAAGTTATTGTCGTCTGCTCTTTAGATATCGTGAGCTGATACCATTATTATAGTCCTCAGTTTCACATTAAGGTACTTTTAATTATCTTTTAATTATCTCTTATGTCAATCCGTATATATAACATACGCGCCCAAAATTTGCGTTCATTAGGGTGATGGATATCATATGCTAATGACCTCCATGCTGCCGATGTCCGAGGATTTATTAATATCTCGTTGTCGGTGTCGAAACATATTTATTGCATTTCAAGCCAAATTTTATCGGACTATGATTAGAAAATCACTCCAACGTGATATCGGTACGACGATAGAATCACTTATACAGCGATTCATCTAACAAAATTATGGGTATCTGATAAGACCAATATTACGAAACCATAAAACTTGGAAAATATATATATACGATCCATAGGGCTAGTGTGTTTTTATTGCAAGCTTGGAATGCCTACATTGTTTGTACCATATATGCGACATATATGAGTGAATGAAATCTCGCTATATGTTGTGGACGTCTGTCTTATTGGAGTAATAAAACTTAAATCCGAATAATATCCATATAATTTGCTATTATTCCGATCACGGAAAATACGGAGAGGTTTCTAGGTGCGCGAAACAGTCAGTAACCGCATAAACGGGAATCACTTTCTTTTAAATTGTTATGAATGGTTAAATATGTTATCCGATATCGAACGTTCATGAAAAAGTTATCAATTTCAAAAAGAATAGAAAGTAAAAACACGTATTTTTTTATTTTATTGATACATGTATATGATTTCATTCCACTATAAAATCTAACTGCATACAGTCTATAAAACATTATATCCTGTACATACGCTTGTGTAGACAGGTTTCAACATAAACTTTTTTTTTATTTTACACCAAATTGAGGTAATTGGGAGATCACATGAAAAAATAAGAATGTTTTATCTTGCACTGTAACCTTTTAAGCATTTTCTGTTCTCAGCTTATATGTAAAATCAATTATTTTATTAAATCTTTTGACGGTCCAAGATCACCCTTGACACTCCAGAGGTTACTATCGCTGTCGTTTGTCTATCCTTGGACTATGTCATAGTAAAGGTAAAGACTCTGTGTGGAAAACAGAAGATGATGATAGTTTAGTCCTTTGATGTACATACAATGTATATAACCGCACTCTGTATGGTTTTGAAATGCTTTCAGATTTTCTATGACATAGTCCGGCAATGGATAGAACGCCAGTGATTGTAATCCCAGAAATATCGACCATGGTCCACGATGTTTTGCTCGATATATATTTCTTTATCAAGATTCAGCAAACTTAAATTTACGAATACTGAAGAAACTAGTTCCAGTCTCTAACAAATATATGATATAACATGTAGTAAGAAACAATCGCATTAAATGAACACATCTACAATATATGACAGAAAAAATAAATGTAGTTCACAATCATCAGCTCTGGAGGCTAGTGTATAGGGATAGGTATAAGGAAAACATTAAATTATTGACGATGCATTAAATATTCCGACATGATGTTCAGGCAAAAAGCAGATCAGTAGATTTTCCTCTATATCAGAGTGATATGCATTATGTTGCGTATAATAACATTAGTTATATAAAATTGAATCTAATATACTGTCAATAGCAATACAAAAATACATTACACAATTAAAGCCAGAAGTGCAAGCGGAAAGGTTTGTGGACAACACATACTTCGTTTTTTGTGCATTCAGATAATAAAGATCCTTACTTTTTCACGTCCCTTGATTATAAAAAGTAGACGAACTGGAAAAATAAACATTCTTAGTGAATGTCCTGACCGGGAATCGAACCCAGGTCTTCAGCTTGATTAACTAACTGCTCCATCGACTATTCCAAAGAAGCACGCTCTGTCAGAGACCATATTCTGTATTTGTATATTACAGAGTGTTCTCCCCTTGTGGGCAGGGTATTGCTTGTTACGTCATGTGATTGTGGTAGTAACGTCATACTTTTAAGGATTGATTGTCAATTTTGTTGCTTGCATTGACTGATGAAGAAAGTTAATCTCGTGCAAATGAAGTGAACTGCGAAGCAGTTCATGTAACATTTGCACGAGATTAACTTTCTTCATCAGTCAATGCAAGCAACAAAATTGATAATCAATCTTTATATTTACGTTAACCAATTTAAATATCCCGCTTTTGAAAAAAGTCAAATTATATGTATTCGGTATAAGATTATTATACAATTTGCAACATTGCACCAGTTATCGTACATGTATGTACAGCTACGGAACAGCCGCCAGTCAGTTCTTTTCGTCACCAAGGCAACATAAAATGTAGTTCCGAAAATAACTTCATTCTTTGCGCGTTGTTACAATTAAAAACGGCGATTTTGAAATATTGTTTTTATGTACAAGAATTAATGGCTTAAATTTTATCATAAAAAACATGATCATGTAGCTTCAAATAAAAAAATACTGCGCAGTACTAGCAGTGCAGTCAACGTGTAATCCGGTTGCTCGATTTAGCAGGGGTCCGGTTTTGAAGAAAATGACGATTGTGGTGAAAATGCTGAATAGTTGGTATCTAAACATAATCAAATCTTTTAAAAATCAATTGCGATTGTTGTGGAATGTACCTGAATGTTGTATTTCCGTCTGGTAATTGTTTGTAGCTGGCAGTTAAATGTTTATTAACTAAACCTGTTGTGAAATCCAACCCCTGTGTCTATGGTTTGCGATGCAGTCCAAGAACCATGCTTCAGGGGCTCAATAAAACGTGTTAAAATGTGGGATTTAGTCGCAGATCACTGGAAGACTTGTGTGTTATTCTTAAAATGTGATAACTTCTCTGTCAACTGGAGTTTTAGGATTAAAATTCTGTATAAAGTAAGTAGAGAAACATTGATTTGAAATGTTGGTGGTTTCCAACGACCCTCGAATGCCGTGGGTTTTGACTTTCGCAGAATCGTTTCGTTAGGCTTATGTCACTGAAATCAGCCTGTTTGGTATTTGAGCGTATTTTTATGGAATCTATCGTTTCTTAGCTTACATGTATGTCACCGTTTCACATATAGATCTATATATTGTACACATTATCCTAACTATTTGCGTTCGATTATGCCTATTTCGATGAGTGATGAACATCGCTGCGCTCAGTAGCCTATGTTCAGCATTTTCCGGGGCTTGAGCCTAAGTCATCGTTTCTTCAAATTACGTGTAAAATATCTGTAATATCATATTACTAACAATTTCTAATATCACTTTATCAAACATTTCTGTCTGTGTTTCTAAATGTACAGCGATAGGCCACATCCCAGAAAGTTCATTCAAAACTGAAGCGGCGTAAAACTAGGTTAAAATGTAAACAATGTCAAAATGTATTCCTCACGCCGGTCAGAGGTCAGCGCGTGACCAAGCATCTTCATTGGGAAATGAAGTGATCGGAGTTTACTAGTTTCATTGAGGCGGAGCGAAGTGAAAATGTAAATATTTCGGAAATAACGACGTGAATTGCGCTCACAAAATAATGACGTCTCAATGGATACCTACCCTAAAGTGAGCTAACTTAGTAATATGCAAAACGGAATTTACACTACTAAAAATTATGTACTTAGTCTAGTTTCTAACTAAGTTTAACAGCCCGACAGCTGTAGTCCTTGGACGCCCGAACTAAACCCAAAGTGGAGTCAAATGACGGAAGTTTGTCTGGACTCTCGGGGAGAAACTCGAACCTCTGTAGTAATGACGTCAGAAATAGAAAAAGTTCCATCCTCGCCAGTGACTCGCCGAGGCAAACTCTTCGACCTACAAAAGAAAGTCAATTTTTTTTTTCATAAAGAATCAAAAGATGATTTCATATGTTTGATATGACATTTCCAATACAATTCAAAATATTTATATTGACTAGGACGAGTGATCATTAGTCATCATGCTCTAATATTTTTTCAACAATGCATTCGGGCCCAGTTGTTCAAAAGGTAGTTAGCTTAATAACATGACAAGTGAAATGTTCTATCCTCATTTGCTGCAAATTATGTGATTATGTTTCCTTTTGGTAAAAATGGAATACTTCAGCATTTTCTATAAATCTGTGACGTTAGTTTCACAAGAAATTGTTTCATCTTAATTTGGAAACTGTTATCGGGCTAATCAGATTTTGAACAACTGGTCTCAGGTATCAAGCATCAATGACGCTTTTCGAAATGCCTTGCGCTCTTTCAAGGATTCTCGTAACAATATTAGGACTTTTACGCTAATTACTGATGATGCCGCAGACGACATTATAAATTCCTTCGAACCTGGCTCTATTTTTTCTATAATGTCTTCCAATCATCCAACTTCATTTTGGAGAGTTATTAACGTGAAAAGAACTAGCTGTTAGAATGAGTTTGCTTATAAAGTTAGGTTTATATGAACACAAAATAAATAACTATTTCTTACCAAGGGAGAAAGCTATGACATTCTTTTCTTTTCCATTTAATTGCCCATCCTTTCCTAGAAATCGTTCCGGTTCAAATTTATAAGGATTTTCAAACATTTCCGAATCTGTCATTACGGAGTCGAGAAGGGGTATTATCATTGACCCATTTGGAATCACCATGCCCCGGAAGTGAATGTCCTTCTTGGCCCCATGAGGCACCGCAAGGGGAGCTATGTTCCCCATCCGGAGAACTTCTGTTATAAACGCCTCATAATACGGCAAGGCGGGTTTGTCGGCGAGTGATGGAAGTCTGGATGTTCCGACCACTGTCAATATCTCCTGTCTAAGTTTGTCCTGGATAGGTTTGTTATGAATGAGGTAAAGTATGGCCCAGCGGATCATGGTAGCTGTCGTGTCAGTTCCTGCAGTAAACAAAGCCATAACGACGACAGTTAAGTTCATATCTGAAAGAAAGAAAAAACAAATAAACAAAATTAAAGAAATTTAAAATCATCAGAAATCAATACCAATAAATAAGTTATTGCGTCCGTGAAAGATTAGCTACATAACGCACTAGTGAAGCTAACTATTCAATCGATTCCTTGGTTATTACAGATCAACAAAGAAACTCGTCATTATTACTTCTAATTATGTATAATCAAAATATCTGAAGTATGAAGAATGGAAATCTGCAGCAATGATCATCTCGAATACTATAGCCAAATTATGTATGGTTATAATTACTTAACCAAAGGGGATAGTTGAATTATATATCTTCATGGCACCATCAACTCTACAGTTTGAACATAATAACCTGGGAATACTACATTTAAACAGGAATTCGAATCGGTGTAAGGGGAGGTTAAAAAACCTACCGGACAGCGAATTTTTGAGAATTTGTAAACATATTTCTTAACATACGTAAAGGGTTTTAAAAAGAAGTCAATTTAATTATGTCAATTGACATTTCATGGTACGGTTTGCTATTGTGGCTGTTAACATGTCTACAACTTAAAGATATAAGTAATGTTTGTTTAGGCCTCTTAATGCATCAACTTAGCTTTCAGAAATCTAAACAAACCCATGTATAGGATAACCGTTATTATTAAGGCATGTTGATGCCTTAAAGGGCAAAGTTACTTGTAGCTTACCATCAAATACCGAGTCTTCCATGCCATGTTTCTGTTGTTCTACAAGAAACGCGTCAATGAAGTCGCGTGGGCTGTTTTCGTCCAGCGAGCTCCGATGTTCCTCTATGTGTCCGGTTACAAAAGCCATGATTTTGTCAAAGTTATTTATAATTTGTTTAATGTTGAAGACATCTCCAGGAAGAAGTCTAACCCATGGATAATTCATTACGGCTCCTGCAGTAGCGACTAACCGAAAGTTATCGGCGAAGAGCGATATGAGTCTCTTGAACTTTTCATCAGAGTATTCATACCTATTTCCAAACGTTATACTGCATATGTTATTTGAAATAGCTTGTACTGTCAGATCCTTCAAGTCGTGAGGTTTTCCATTTAACTTTTCAATGGCATCTACGTAAGCTGTTACTTCTTCTTGAAGCCGAGATTCTAAACTCCTTCTACCGAATCCAAAATCCCGTAGGGTTGACAGAGAAAATGTCCTTGTACGCTTCCAGCGCTCACCCGAAGAGCCACCAAAACCTGGTTAGAAAATTTATGCTGCAAATCAGAATTTTGAAATGAAAAAAAAAACCAGCAGTTTTCATTGTTACTATTGTTACACCCCTCTCCTGTTTTATTTTAACTTTGTGTATAGTTTCTTATTCAAGTGATTGTATTTTAAATACCTGTATGTTCTATGTTTTATGTTATTTCATGTTTTGTATTAACACAAGTAGAATGATTCTGGAGAACGATACAATGACCATATAAAGTCTAAGTGAAGGATTGGGAATGGTTGAAAAATGGATTTTCATCATAAAAGAGGATCTTACAGTAGGATATACGTTATAATGTTCAGTTGATTTTCTGTTAGCCAGTCAAATTTCACCTTTATTTTAAAACCCGATTTATTCAACGAAACTTGTGAGATGCGGTTTCTCATTGGTTATACAAGATGCAAGAATATTTATTTATTTAACGTCGCATATTGTTCAACAAGATAGCAATAAAGACAAACAAACAAAGCAAAAGATAACAACAGGAAAAAACTTAGCAATTAAGCGAGCAGACAAGTTGAAAATAGTACGCAAATTAACAAAAAATACATTTTAAAACTGATTTTACATTTTGTATAAAAACACTACATATATTTCAATGATTTAAGAATTAAGACCCTGTTTAAAACTAGTGAATTTTTGTAAACACTAATATCACTTCTTAGGTGTACTTGAACATAACTTAGTTGATATAGTGTCTATTCATCCGTCTTTAACTTAGATATTGTTAACTCGTAGATTGTTGTGTTGTCTGTAAATTTTGGCAAAATATGCCAAAAAATGTAGGCTCAATACATATTTCTGTTACCAAATAATCATGCCATTGCGTTTACTAGTGTTTATAGCTGATTTGACCGGATTTGGCTTTAGAAAGACATACACATCGAGTCCTTTTTTACCTTGTCAGGAAAATGGCGGCTGTAGATTATAACATACAAATATGCCATATATTGGACGTCCCAATTGATACCAATGCACATATTTAATGTTATAATGTCATCTGACCATAGTGGGAATAATGGTTTTTTAAGAAAAAATGTTTAATTTAAGAGTTTAAGTGCATTTCCACAAATCTGCATGTTTTGCTCCAAATACAGCAGTTAAACATTTTTTCTCAAATTTAGACTTCGTTTCATGTTCAGTGTTTTTAAAAGTATATAATAGGCTATTCGAGGTGTTTGAAATGCCTTCCTATATGTTATATTTGCATCATATAATCTACAGCCGCCATTTTCCTGACAAGATAAATAAACTTGACTCGATGTGTTATGCCTTAAGTAAAGTGATCGCGACTCCGGCCATAACCTTCGATCCTACTTACGCTATAAACACTAGTAAAACAATAATGGTATGGATTATGTGGTGACAGAAAAATGTACTGAAGCCCGTGGACATTCAAAACTGAAATGTACAATTTTTTTGCAAGTATTTTGCCAACATTTACAAACATCATGACAAAAGGTATTAAAACCTAACAGAACAAATTCAATTTCGATGAGACATAGAAAAAGAAACATGTCAGTGGAAGGGAAATAACTGTGATAAAATCCCGTAAAATGTATCAAAATATCTACTATTCAATGATATGACAATGAAGAAATAATTCCTGGGAGTAGAATGACATTTAATGTTATTTTGATATATAGTGTTATAATAAACAATAACTTTTCTTCTTTATATTAAATTATAATCATTTATGTGTTACAATAGGAAAATCTCCCAAATTACTCCAGCTTTGTATCTGAGTGTTTAATAGAATTCAGTTCTCTTCTGTATATCTATGTTTGATATCCATCAAGTCCCCTTTCTATAGAGTCATCCAAAATCTTAATTACAAATTCTGAAGCCATTTCAGATCATTATCTGTGATATTATGATAGGCATCAATACGACAACAAACAAGTCTTTTGATCACGAACTCAGCAAATGAGAAGAAGAAGAAGAAGAAAAAAGAAGAAGAAGAAGAAGAACAACAACAACAACAGCAACAACAACAACAAAAACAACAAGAACAAGAGGGAAACGATAAAGAAGAGGAAGAAAAAAACAACAACAACAACAAGGACAATATGAAGAAGAACAAAAAGAACAAGAAGACATTGAAGTAAAACAAATACGTATCCTTGTTCGTTTGAGAGAACTGTTAACGAATGGCATTATCAAATATCGGTATTTGTAGCTAAACACATTGACTATTTAACAACCTACCTTTGTTTTTTAAGATTACTTCTGTTATATAGCCCCCAGGCCTGTCGGAGAAGTCATCTGCATGTTTGACAAAAGCTTCCTTCAATGCTTCGCTTCCATTGATGACTACTGTATATTTTGGTCCAATCTTCAAACAGAACACGTCGCCATATTTCCCTCGGAGTTCCCTAAAAACGTCCAGTAAGTTTCTATTTTTCAGCATCGGTAAACATCCAATGATCGGGTACCCAGTCGGACCAGGTGGGAGATTTGCCGGCCATTGTAGTGATCGGCTGACCAACAGGATCAACAGTACCACAACAATGGCCACTGTCACAGTGTTAAAGCTGAGGAGAGAGAGGTAATCCATGATGTCCATTTTGACGTTAACAAACCAAAGATTTTGTCCACACAATAAACTATTGTATTAACAGTAGACCGGTTCTAATATAGAGAGAAGTTAATACATCATAGCCATAGCCATTACGACATATCCCAAGGTCATTGTCGATCGGTCAAGGGACTGACTCATATCACGACGTTCTATATACTGGCCTCAAATTTTGTTTTCATTTAAATGTTTTTACCCTAGCCATTAACTCAAGAAATGTCTAAGAAAAGAATTAGTGCGATTGCTTTAAAATCGTATTGTTAGTATTAATATTTAATGTTCACACCCAACCTGAAGACTTTCGCAGTGTGTTTGTATTAACACATGTGTGTTATAATAAAGGTCTGAAGTAGTGTAAACACAGGTAGATTTCCTCTTGTGTATATTGATTCTACCGACTATCATGTGTGTTTAGACCATTACAAAAGAAAGAAAAAAACCTCGCGCAAATCCAAGGCAGTGTACACACTGTAGAAGAAAAATAATTTTGTGATGTTAACAATGTTTTAAGTATAGTACAATAGAACGCATAACCTGTTTGAAAAAAAAAAATGTATTGCATATGACTACTCTCACACATGTACAGACTGTTCTATATTCGATAGTTTTTAGGGTTCATAAGATATATATACATGTATAAATGAAGAAAAAAACAATGTTTTGAATACAATCAATTAAGCAAAGTGAACGAATCATAGAAAAGATAACTCTACACATATAAAAAAGACATATTACAAAAAAAAAAAAAAAAATGAAAAAAAAAACCTTCAGATCACGCCAGTATTAAATGTATCCTTCTGATTGCTTAAATAATATTATACTGAAAAAAAACGGAATACTTTTTCATTACTAACTAGGATTGAATTTTCCAGTAAATTCTGTCCATGCTTATTAATGCTGTGATTTTGATTTAAACTTTTGTTTGTTTGTTTGCTTAGATTAACAAGCCAGGGTCATATAAGGACAGCAACCCATGTATGCGATGCGTAGCGTGTATGTAGTGTGCAGTGTGGTGGGGAGACTGCGGTATATTCGTGTTGTGTCTTCTTGTCTAGTGGATCATTTGTCCTTTTTTATAGTGCTATATCATTGAAAGCATGCAGCCGCAGACACCAAGCAACACACCCCACCCGGTCACATTATACATGTACTGACAACGGGCGAACCAGTCGTTCCACTTCCGGTATGCTGAATGCTACTTAGGAGCAGACACTACCACTTTTTATAGACTTTGGGTGTGTCTCCGTTGCATTTAAAAAATATCCAGAATTGGTCTTATTTAATTTTATAATAATAGCTATACGCTAAGGTTTTGAAGCTAAATAAAAAACTAAGTTGTTAACATAACTAGATGCATTACCACTAGTCCTCCACTTCAATGTTTCAAGTTTGAAACCCATGTGAGGCACTTGACAAGTACTGATCGCAGGGAATTTGGTTTGCTCTGGGTACTCTGTTTTTTGTTGTTGTTTTTTTTTTTTTTGTGTTGTTTTTTTTTACTTTCCCTACCTCGGAAGCCTCCCAGGTCCTTAAATGACTACGGACGTTAATATAACTTTTAAGATAATAAACCAAATTATCGAGATATCTTTAACACAGATAACGAATGCGAAAATTGTAATGACCATATGCAGTTATTAATGTTCATAACACACTAATTCAATTTTTCCTGTAACAGCATTTTTATTGGCTTAACAATTTACTTCATCAAGCCATAATGGATAGTGGCATTGCCTTTGTAACGCACTCTTCGCATTGGATTCACGAGGTAATGCCCTTAATGAAAAACTTGAGAACTCTTAATCGTACTCTTAGCTCCATTCAATTTTGTATTAAGGAATGAAGAGTGAACACTCTATTAGTACATCGGTTTATTATGAGTACACGTTTTATCCCAAAATTGGTTAAAATGGCTCAGTCTGTATAAAGTAAGACCGCATTCATTATCATTCTAAATAACTTAATTAAAATACGTTTAATATTAATTTTTAAAACACGCTTTTTCTTACGTTTCCCGCGCGTTCGTTGTCTATCATTGTGCATGCAAAACAGCGAAATTAATGAGTAATTTTTATGTGATTATTGTTATTTTAAAGGAAAACTAAATGCCGTAGTAGTATTGAAATGTGTAGAATGTCTCATATCAAATCTACCTTCCTAGTGTTTGCTCTCTGTTCCTAGGAAGACGAATCTGCTTGGGTGAATCACTGGCGAGGATGGAATTATTCCTGTTCTTGACTTCATTGGTTCAAAATTTCGAGTTTTTACCTGAGAGCCCAGACAAACTTCCATCGACTGACGGGATTATGGGAATCGTCAGAGGCCCTCTAGACTTCAAGTGTCGAGCGGTGAAACTTGAGTGATATCTGGACATACTATTCATTTATATTCAATAATCAATATGCTAAATTGCTTTTGTTTGATATGCCGGGTATCTTCGCTGGAGGAACTGAAAACAGAATCCGAATTCATTTGTACATTTTGTAAGACTGTAAATATTGCGTTAAATAGCCCTTATATAGATTAGGCAAAAATGTTGCAATATATTTCATCTGTATAATGGTACACAAAATTATACATATATAATCAAGCAAAAAACACATACCCGTTTTATACGAATGGCGAATAGTGTCAAATAAGCAAAAATCGCGATAAAGCGCGAGTAAGTAAGAGATAAAAATGAAATTGAAATAATAAACAGCTTCAATCGTGTTAACATACTTGAATGTTTGAATATCCTTATGCGCATGCACTTTAAGATTAAATGATGTATGTTTACGTTGTTGTGTTATTATTTTAGAAATCTCGAATAATTTATCATTTCAATAAAAGTTATTGGCACACTGATGATGCAGTCAAAGGAATCAAATCACAGGTAAAGTTAATATAAAGTCTTTTCTGGAAACTAGTGCATATCTCACGAATTATAATTTCTGATTTGGGAATATATATTAGGTTTTAAGTAGGTTAACCGAGTAATTTAGAAACAAAATGACACTCAGTTGCGCAAATTAAGTGAAAATTAGCTTTTCCATAGCAGCATCTTTAATATTTACGTTGAAGTTAACTTTTTCCTGTGACTGAATAAACGTACAATTGATAATAAAAGAAAACGATGACAAGATTCTTGTTTTTGTTTGTTTGTTTGTTTGTTTGTTTGTTTGTTTGTTTGTTTGTTTGGTTTTTTTAATAAAGAGATCACAGATGAGACATCATCGGAAAACGCGAACTTAAGGCGCAGCGAAAGTAAGTTTGTTTGAAGCATTTGCTATTTTATAAGGACGTGCTTTAGTTTATCACTGCTATCTTCCCATAATTGATGCCAATAGTGTGAGAAATATCATTATTGGGAGAACAAAAAATCTTGGAAATATGAAATTTGTTAATATGCTTTAAGCTTAATAAAGAGAATATACAGCGTAATAGGACTTACAATAACGTTTAATTGTTACGTTTTTTTTCAGTTGAATTGTGAAGTCAAAATTCTTTCAAACCTCAATGGGTCCAAAATAACTTCGAAAAAAAAATTTCAAGGTTAAAAAGGATTTTTAGTGACCATTTGTTTTTAACAATAGGAATAAAGCCCAACGAGATTGTCAAAGTTTATCTGTTGGATGAAATCGCTTATCATCACTTATGAGCGACGATAAGTACAAGAAAGTGCAAAACATGCAAGTACATTTGGTTTGATAAGCCATTAGTCAATCCTAAATCCTATGAGAATATCAAAAAAAGTGAAATCATAAGATAAATAGATATATTTACAGTATTTCTTATCACTCATGGTCAAGATACCAAAGATAAACTTGAGGTGCTAATTCAACATCTAAGTTCCAAATAAACACTAGAGATATACTACCGGACAACTAATCAAAGTCATAATTCTACCGACCAGGGCCTATCTAATCCCTGTTGATCCTTGGTATGCTCTCTGCCTTTTTATGGACACAGACTTATCATTTTGTTGGTAATGTAGGATCGAATTGTTCTCATTAGAGATGAAATGAATTCAGATGAATATCACCATCAAAGGAAGCTTAAAACGTATCATTATTTGGATTTAGTTTTCGATTAGGACATTTGGGTAAAGAGACTATATATCAGTAATGAAGTCATATACCTTCATTCAAAAGGCAATAAACGTTGTATGTAATGTCCCCAAGCCTCGTAAAACGATATTTAATAAACATTTAGTTTCAGCGTGTGTATATTTCTAACACTTTTAGTGTTTTAATACATTTTTATTTCCTTGATGAAAAGCAGAATAATTGCAGTATACACATCAACAAGCGTGCTCAGTGGTGGTATCACATATAAAGATGCTACACTGCTGACGAATGGTATTTTTCTCTACTAAACCAGGAGCAGACTTACTTTACACCATTAACACCTTAGAAACTTTTTCTTATCTCCAGAGGATAAAAATATTGAAAATAATTGATTGTTCCCACAAAAATATCCATGGCACTGTCATATTTCTTCATACATTATCTTTTAAACAAAAAAAGCAAGGATCAAATCATGAGTATTTTATAACTGCTGTCAATGTATGTGATTTATATAATTATACATGTATACATTCCTATTCGTCAAAATGGTTATTTCATAACTGCTGAGAAAGGCTTTATATACGTGTAATTATAAACATTCAATTAGCCACAATGGAAAACTCTCTGCGCCTGGCTTTATGTACCCGGGTAAGCATACAGGACTGGAAGGCCTCATTCATAGAGGTTTTTTTTATCCAACTTCAAAAAAATGTACGCACATGTACAGTGTATATTATTTCAATTTGATTTTAAAGTCACACTGATTTTTCTTTTATAACCTCTTCAAATGCATTCACTGTATCTTTCAATCTTGAAATCATTAAGTTGAGAAGAAAAGATGGTTAGTCGAGCAACAGTCATTAACAGTTTGTCATTGACAGACATAGATTCTATTCATTTTTTTTAATTCTCAATCATCTGGAACGGATACGTAAGATACTAACAACATACACGGTATGATAAGAGATTAAGGTTGAAGATCATTTAAATAGTTATTACATCGTATCTACAGTTTTCTAATCGATGCGAATGAAAGTTTAGAGGATAAGCCTAGACGTATTGTTACATGTGTAACTGTTAATGAGCGAACTGTTTGGGGCTCTAGCATGTCTCCGTCTAAGTTACGGTATATATAGATTTATCATTTATCATTTATTAGTTGTAAATTTTACGTAGTATTATATAAGTTGTCATACTATTTAGAATACATGATTAATACATTTATTTTAGCTACATATCTGTTTAGGTAATTGTTAAAATTAATGCATGTGTCGTGACAAGTATAAATTCATATCAAACTTTATCTCAATATTCGGCAACATTTTATCTTTTAAATCATATACATGAATGCAGCAGCCATGGTAGAATTTCTGAATCTGGTGGATGACCATCGGCTTATTAGCCACATTGACTTTCTGGTCTGTATCTGGTGGGTGAAGATAATTTCTTCGTGGCTGCTGCATTTCTCATTTCTTTATTATTATACTTTTTGAAAAACAAAATTACTATCTATAATCTCATTAATAATATTTCATATTCTGTCATGACTTCTGAAACATATACTTTCAAATGCTTTCAAATACTCTTTCATGTCATTTGTATATATACATTATATTACCAGGGAGAGAACTTACATAGGCACTGCCTGTTGTTTGATCCCATTTCAATTTATTTGAAATAAATTTTGTTGAAATGAAATATATAGCTACATTATTACCCAATGTACATAGGGAGTTAAACGATATCCACACTTCAGCAGCCATGCGACGTGCACTAATTCGGCTAAAATAGGAATCGGTCTTGATTTTAGACCACGATTTCATATAAATTAAAAGTATGTCTATCTATCAGTCAAGTTTCACGACACGACGTTTGAAATCTAATGGTCCTCTCACAATATAATAGGAGATTTCAGAGAAGATGGGGATGACGTCACACAAAGGTACATCCGGGCCCTCAAAGGTACAACTCAATATATATATATGTACACATTAATATGGTGGGCACACACCGCCGCTTGCGATATTTGTTTACATAGTTCAGTTAATGACATAACAAAAGGCTTCATTAAAATAAGTTACAAAAAAATCAAAATTTTTTAAAATAAAACCACCCCAACCCCCCCCCAAACCTTACAAAACGTCAACAACGCCCCCCCTCGCCCAAAAGTAGTCCTGGTCCGGTATAATACAGTTCTAGCGATCCCTATTCCATAAATCAACAATGTTGACCTATAATAACAAGAATTCCAAATTAATAATCTAAAAGTTACTAATCCACTTTAAATTTGTTACTTTTACTTTATCACGCACATAGCATACCATGTGAAAACCAGCGTACAGTTACAATTAAAACAAACAATCACTACCCCCCTCTGTTCCCCCTTCACTCAAACCCCCAAAAACCAAAATCGAGCACAAGACCTCCCTTTACTAGTACCTACCCATGGTATACTCAACAAGTATACATATACACAGTTGGTTTATTATAGACATTAATTTAAAACAATATATAAATGGTAAAGAACGAAATATATATCTTTCACAAGTGATATGTGAAAAGATATGTGTTGGTAATTACGTATCAATATTATTAATTTCCCAACTATGGGCTGTGGCCTGAGGTGATCTACCAGCGAAGCCATGCACGAGTGGTCTAGTCAGGTGGTTCATATTAAATTTCGTTCATGTATAACAGAAACATGACACAATAAAATTTATAATCTATTCATAACTTTTCCATAAAGTGGATTTCTACGTGAGAACAAAAAAAAAAAAAAAAAACGGGTACGTGTGACGGTCCGGCACCGCTTCGCAAGCTGGCATTCATTGACCAACACTAAATCCTAACACAAAAATATAAAAAGGCAATAAACAAATGGTAAATATATAAAATATATAAAAGTCGTGACTAAAACCGATTGAAAAACAATAATAAACCAAATTCAAAAAAATCATTATTAAAGATTCCTAAAGCGCCTTGAAACACAAAATACACCGTACATCTAAATAAGTGTAGCTGGAGATGTGCGTAACTTAATTTTTATTAATTCCGCCATACTGTGTTATGTGAAACCTTGAGGACCCGGATTATAAAACTAATCTTCCTTTTACGTTCACGGCCATCATTACTTAAACTACCTAATCCCATAAATCCGTCAATTCTATTGAAAATTTACTGTGAAATTATCGGGTTAAAAACTAGAAAATTATTTTTTTGGCACAACCAAAATGCAAAAGACGTACAAGAACTAAAATAAAATACCATCCACTCGCCATGATTCAACCTGCACCACAACCAAAACAGACGACGTTTTACAACCTACCATTAGAAATGAATAAACTAATTGACCTTTACCCCAAGCATTCGACTCTTTAGACACCGTCACCCACACATCTCTCAATCAATTAAATAAAAAATAAAAAAAAAAAAAACGACTAAACCTCCCCCCTACACCCACAACACCCCCACACGCACATTGAACTTGTAAACTATTGTGAGGAAATGTCTTGAGACATTGGAATCAAATGATAATCAGAGAAACCCCTCGTTGTTGCCTGGTTGGTGATTCACCTGAACAGGTAAAAAATTGGAAAACATATTACGTTTAAATAAAAAAAAAATAAAAAAAAAACCATTTGTACCAACCAACGACAGACCAGTAAAATAACGTATTTATGGTGGCTGATTACGGCCATCTCGTGTTGTTGTGTTGTCGCCTTGTCGTGTTGTCGCCTTGTCGAGTTGTCGCGGTCTCAAACTGCGACAACCCGAGATTTAACAGTTAAAATGTCGACTTGTCGCGTTTCCGAACCGCGACAAGTCGACAACACGACAAGACGACAAGTCGACAACACGACAAGTCGACATTTCAAACACGCTAATTAGCGCGTACAGAATCTCGTGTTGTCGCGGTAAAATGTCGACTTGTCGTGTTGTCGAGTTGTCGACTTGTCGTGTTGTCGCCTTGTCGACTTGTCGTGTTGTCGCCTTGTCGTGTTGTCGACTTGTCGCCTTCCTGTTACACATGCGCAAACAATGGATAACACTCGCCATATTGGATTGCTAATGAAAATAATTGTGTGCATGTGTTTGTACCTAGATGAAGAAATTTGATAGCAATTTCTTTACCGAGAGTTGTCAAAGTATTTTTCTCTGAACTATGAATTTCAATAATTTGTTTATTATATGATAATCGTGTAATAATGGTCTGGTCACGCCGTCTGATTAGTACGCAGTAATCGTCATCTGTTAATTTTAAGGTCACTTGAACCGCTAAGGCCTAATAGTTCGAAGGCCCGTTAATCCGAAAATTGGAAAATATTGCAATTTTATGGTGGCATATTTCTGCTATCGATTTGCCGACTTACGACTTAATAATGTCGACATCGTTAAGGCATTAAGTCGAAATCATATCGGAATATGTCGACATACATGTAAACAGAAGAATATGTCGACTTACCACATGTACATGCCCACATAATGAATCCAAGATATTTATGTAGACAGTCGGTAACTCGGCGATTAATGTGTTTATGCTCGGGTGTGACATCGACTTGTCAGTTATTGATGTCGACATCTAAACTAAAAGATGTCGACATCTGGTCTTGGAAGTGGAAATCAAAGGCCACCCTTTCATAGAGCACTGTGTATATGCAGCAAAAGCCATACAGCAGAGATCGACGTTGATTTTGTTAATTCAAGTTTTTATTCATTTGATTTCAAAAAAAAATGTGATCCTGCACATCCCGGCCATGAAACTGTAGCCTGCGTGTACGTAGTTGTTAGCCCGAGCTAAGGAAGTGTACAACGAATTATAAATATATATAACCGTGGGTTGAAAATTCGTTTCAAAGCTGTGTGTGTGTTTTGTTGATTGGCATTCGTACCAAGTCCATGTAGTACATACCGTACTATACTATATTAAAAGAATGAATGAAAATAAAAATTTAAAAAAAAAAAAAAAAAAAAAAATTTTTATGTTGTATTTTCTTGTGAATCCCGAAAAAAAACCCAGTTACGTAATTTAAAAGCCATAAAGGTCACAGTACAGGTACACAATACACGTTGGGAAACCAGCTTTACTTGTTAGCTTGGCCTACAGATTTAAATGTAAATCTCTGCCTCGATACACTTATATAAAGGCACAACGAATTTTTGTTACGGTCTTAATGGTCAGATTCAAACTTTGGGCTAAAAATCCTCCAGGGACGCGGTTTTAAACTCCCAACTCGCGATACATCTGCATCTATTTTTCGTAGTAAAAACATGCGTTCTTTGTAGTCAAACGTAGTAAAAAAAGTCACGTGCTTATACCTCATTCATGCCATTGGCCGGAATATACAATTGTATTATGGGTAACTAGTGATCACGTGATTTTGTGTTTACTTCCAAATATGGTGATAGTTTGCTTGCCATTTCTTCGGAGAAATTGATTTATTTGAAAATATTTAGACTCCAAAATATTATTAATATTGCATGCTTATCATTTGACTTGCACATATGCACTGTTTTACTATAAATAATGAACTGAAATGAGTTGTAAAACTGCCATTTTCACGTTTTGTAAATAAATGATATAATACGAATTGACCAATTTAATAGGTCTAACCGTCTAATCTAAAATCAGCGAAGATCGGCTACTCCCGGCTAAATTCGTAGAATTCTAAATTTATATTTATATATATTATTACCTACTTAAGGGCTCAGAACATACATATAACACAGAGAAAATAAGGCCAAAGTATGTATAAAATACCAGGTCAGAGAAATCACTCTATTTGGAAGTAAACACACACTCATGTGATCACTAGTTACCCACTAATACAATTCCATATTTATTTCGGCCAATGGCATGAATGAGGTATAATCACGTGACTTGTTTTACTACGTTTTACTACAAAGAACGCGTGTTTTGTACAATTATGGGGAAAATCCTCCGCGGATCGTGGTTTCATTTCCACCATTTGAAATTGTTAGCAATACTATCATATCATAGTTTATTTTCCATATTATTTCCAAACAAATAGTTATAAGCTTCCGCATAGCCCACTTAGCTTTTTGGGAATCTAATACATATGTACACATATACTAAGAAACACGGGCTTATGTGCTTACATGGCAGGTCTCAAGGCCCTCTACCAATATTGTGAATTTCATGGCCCTGGGGTCTCGGAATTTTCCCCAGGGGATAGGGTCTTTACCATATAATGTAGTTTATATAGGAGACATATTTATTTGTTTGTTTAAAAGCAAAACATTATTCATAACTGTGCATATCTGAATTCAGGTGACTGTTAGACATTCTCAACTCTCATCCATTTGTAAAAAATTCAAATTTTAACAAACTTCTTCTCCACAACACGGTTTTTCTCATTTTACAGCAAGTACAAAAACAACAACAAATTACAATCATGAATATTTTGTATTGATATTTTTTTTTTTTTTTTTTTTTGCAAATTTTCAGCAAAACAAACATGTTTCAAATTAAATTAATACACATATTTGATTAATATATTTGAACTGCATTCATTATTGAATTTAAAAAAAAAAAATTAAAAACTTTATAACATAGCAAAGGTACATGGTTTGTCATTTTAATCAAGGGAGATAAATCCGATTTGAAGGATTTTCCACAAAGTGGAAAAGTTAAAGCCGCATAATCCGTATCTTTCAGGGTCCGTAAATCAACAAAAGAAAATTAGGGTACATATATTATAAAAAGTTATCAACTTTCCCCTAATTACATCTACACACCCAAAAAGTCCCGAGTTCAAAAGAAATTAATGATTAAAAATTCGATATCCAGAGTGTTTGAATAATTCACTTTCCATGCATTATTCAACCAAAATTTAGACTGGTACATTTCCTGGTCAACATCAATTATAATTTCAAAACAAATTTATTAGATGATGTTTCAAGTAATTGTCGAGTATATATAAATGAACTTTGACATCTGCCATGGCACAACATGTAATCTTCAATTTATCAATGTTTCACAATGAAAGTCTACTCTAAGCCTTCTGTTTCAAATGGTGGAAATGAAACCACGATCCGCGGGGGATTTTCCCAATAATGGCACAACAGCACAAAACACGCGTTCTTTGTAGTCAAACGTAGTAAAACAAGTCACGTGATTATACCTCATTCATGCCATTGGCCGAAATAAATATGGAATTGTATTAGTGGGTAACTAGTGATCACATGAGTGTGTGTTTACTTCCAAATAGAGTGATTTCTCTGACCTGGTATTTATACATAATTAGGCCTTTTGAAGAAGATCTTATTTTCTCTGTGTTATATGTACATGTTTATGTTCTGAAACCTAAAGCAGGTAATAATATATATAAATATAAATTTAGAATTCTACGAATTTAGCCGGGAGTAGCCGATCTTCGCTGATCCTAGATTAGACGGTTAGACCTATTGAATTGGTCAATTCGCATTATATCATTTATTTACAAAACGTGAAAATGACAGTTTTATAACTCATTTCAGATCATTATTTATAGTAAAATAATACATATGTGCAAGTCAAAATGATATGCAGGCAATATTAATAACATTTTGGAGTCTAAATATTTTCAAATAAATCAATTTCTCTGAAGAAATGGCAAGCAAACCATCACCATATTTGGAAGTAAACACACAATCACGTGATCACTAGTTACCCATAATACAATTGTATATTCCGGCCAATGGCATGAATGAGGTATAAGCACGTGACATTTTTTACTACGTTTTTTACTACAAAAAATAGATGCAGATATATCCCGAGTTTGGAGCTAAAACCGCGTCCCGCGGGAGAATTTTTAGCCCCAAGGTTGAATCTGGCCATTAAGACCGTAACAAAAATTCGTTGTGCCTTTATATAAGTGTATCGAGGGATGTAAATATTAATGTATATATATGGACAGGGCAAGCTAACAAGTAAAGCTGGTTTCCAAATGGGTATTGCGTATCTGTACTGTGACCTTTTTGGCTTTTAAATTACGTAACTGGTATTTTTCGTGATTCAAAAAATGAAATCTTGAAAAAATAATTGTAACATAGTATAGTACGGTATGTACCACATGGACTTAGTACGAATGCTAATCCACAAAGCACACACACAGCTTTTAAACGAATTTTCAACCCACGGTTACATATATTGATAAATGATTATGGCCAAGAGCACAGGGACCTGGCACGAAAATTTTTAACTCAATAGTATACATATATATATATTATAGTATCAAGGGTATGAACTCGGCGGTCGAGAAAAACGGACCTATTTTTTTTTAAACCGTGATTATTTTAATAAATATGTAATATACAACATTGACGGATATCTTACCTTAAAGAGAAATAATTTATCTTTCCATTGAGTGCTTGATGAACAAAATTGGCCAAGTATTGACGAAGTTATGGCTTGATGAATCGGGAAATTTACGAAAAATATGCTAGGTAGACATTTCCCTGTCCGGTCGAAATGTCGTCTCGGCTCTAATGGGTACCTCAAAAACCAAGCCAAAATCACAAAATCTACGCTTGTGGTGGTAAACAGTACCCATAACTGTGTTCATCCACAATCTCCTTTGGAGGTGTCATGACCCGTACTTTGTAGAAACTCCATTTAAACATCGTGTAGCTCACTTACTTTAACCGTCACCGCCATGTTCTTTTTTCTCTCGGGACGCTTCTCGACTTTACATATCGTGACTACATTATGCAAATTATGTAATGTTGTGCTAATGGGTAAACTCGAGAAGCGTTCCGAAAAACAAATGAACATGGCGATGACGGTTAAAGTAAGTGAGCTACATGATGTTTAAAAGGAGTTTCTACAAAGTACGGATCATGACACCTCCAAAGGAGATTGTGGATGAACACAGTTATGGGTACTGTTTACCACCACAAGCGTAGATTTTGTGATTTTGGCTTGGTTTTTGAGGTGCCCATTAGAGCCGAGACGACATTTAGACCGGACAGGGAAATGTCTACCTGGCATATTTTTCATAAATTTCCCGATTCATCAAGCCATAACTTCGTCAATACTTGGCCAATTTTGTTCATCAAGCACTCAATGGAAAGATAAATTATTTCTCTTTAAGATAAGATATCAGTCAATGTTGTATATTAACCATTTATTAAAATAATCACGGTTTAAAAAAAATAGGTCCGTTTTTCTCTACTGCCGAGTTCATACCCTTGATACTATAATATATATATATGTGTACTGTTAGTTTAAAAAAATCGTGCCAGGTCCCTGTGGCCAAGAGGATGGAAATTCGTTGTACAAAGCAGAGTCCTTTTGCACTCTAACTTCCTCAGCTCGGACTAACAGCTACAATGTGTGCGTACACGCAGGCTACAGCTGCATGGCCGGGATATGCAGGATCACAATTTTTAATTTTGTAATCAAATATATAAAAACTTTTCTGAATTAACAAAATCAACGTCGAACTCTGCTGTATGGCGCCTTGCTTCATATACACAGTGCCCTATGAAAGGATGGCCTTTGAATTCCACTTTCATGACCAGATGTCGACATCTTTTAGTTTAGATGTCGACATCAATAACTGACAAGTCGGTGTCACACCCGAGCATAAACACGATTAATCGCCGAGTTACCGACTTTCTACATAATTATCTTGGAATCATTATGTGGGCAGGTTCATGTGGTAAGTCGACATATTCTTCTGTTTATGTCGACATCTTCCGATATGATGTCGACTTAATGCCTTAATTATGTCGACATCATTAAGTCGTAAGTCGGTAACTCGATGGCAGAAATATGCCACCAATATGGTCTATGGTACAAGCACTGACTTCAGTTTTCTATATTCAAAGATAGTGGCTATTTCAAATGATTTGCGCATGAGTAACAGGAAGGCGACAAGTCGACAACTCGACAACACGACAAGTCGACAACACGACAACTCGACAACACGACAAGTCGACATTTTACCGCGACAACACGATATTCTGTACGCGCTAATTAGCGTGTTTGAAATGTCGACTTGTCGTGTTGTCGACTTGTCGTCTTGTCGTGTTGTCGACTTGTCGCGGTTCGAAAACGCGACAAGTCGACATTTTAACTGTTAAATCTCGGGTTGTCGCAGTTTGAGACCGCGACAACTCGACAAGGCGACAACGCGACAAGGCGACAACACAACAACACGAGATGGCCGTAATCAGCCACCATACGTATTAAATCCAATTCTTAGTATCTTATCAGTGCTCCTCCTGATACTACATCGCCGATTGCTTAAGCTGGTTCAAAATTAGAATTGAACAGTAAATCTTTAATTAAATTTCAGTGGTTTGAAATCTTCGGAAGCTGGCTTAACATTTCTCAATTCTAAACAATTCACGGATAAAATTTTCGCGATAATTTTCATGTCTCAAGAAATCACGAAAACATTATCTCGGCAATAACAATCTGAATTTCTAAACATTATATTTATATATTATGTTTCCGTTTTCTCTTTGCTTTGAAATCAAGTAAATTGCGAGTCAAACTAAATTGATAAAAAATATTTTGATATATGTTGTTTACATATGGGAAGGGGTCACGGTAGCAAAATAATATGTTTAATCATGATATTACCAGCAGCCTTTAAACTGTGGGTTTCAAGTTCGAAACTCACGTGGAGAGTATGCAAATTACTGACAGTGGGTCGGCTATTTTTTGTCATGTAATTTCCCTCCACCTGCTTATAAAAGCATGTCCGTAAATGACTCTAGTTGATAAAGGGAGGTAATACAAAATATAACTACACAATAACAAAAAAAAATAACATCTGATATTTATTTTGAAAACAAATTTAAAAAGATAACAAAAATGAAACTTGTAATTCTTGTATTATTTTAAAGAATTATTTTTAAGAACACTTCGTAAATGAAAGCAAAGTTTTGTAACTCCGCCTTCATAGCTTACCGTCAAAGATGGTACCCTCATGACCATGCTGTTTTTGCTGACTTGGGAAAGCATCGATGAAATCTCTGTGATTATCGTCATAAAAATGTGTTGTGTTTCGATGTTCAATTGTTCTTTCTAGTACAAAACTTTTGATCTTGTCTGTATTTTTAATCAATTTCTTGAAGTTGAAAGAATCTCCAGGTAGGTATTTCAGAAAAGTGAACGCTTGCGTAGGACTTCCCGTGCCAGTAAATGAAATTCCTCGGCAAAAAGAATTGATACGTCGAACTTTTAATTCATCGTATTCAAATCGGTTTCAAAATGTAATACTACATATGGTGTTTGATACCGCCATTTTTCTAATGTCGTAAGGTTCCCCATTTTGCTGTTCGATGACATTCAAATATGATGCAATATCCATTCGTATTCTGGATTCCATAGATTTCCTGCCGAACCGAAAGTTACGAAGTGCAGTAATGCAAATGCACGCGTTTTGTTTCCAGTGCTCGCCACATGAAAAAGCCAATTCCTAAACACAAGACGTAAAACGTCATATTCAAATGTACATTTTACTTACATGTCACTAATATTATCAATGTTTTTTTTTCTTTTATTTGTTATGAATTATAATAAACAATATATGAGTAGATTTCAAGAAAATTTTAAAGGCATTGGTTGGAAGGAATAGATTTATGTCGACTAATCGCAACCTAATTAATGAAATCAGGAGCAAGGTTAAGATCGTTATTGTAGTAAAAAAAATATTAATTGTCATACCATACACTGATTGTTTTATATGTTATAAAACCATCAGGTATAAAAAGTATAATTATTTTGTTTCAAATTTTTTTTTTTTTTTTAATTTTTTTGTGATTTTTTTAACTTCTCAAAACAACAACGACAAAATGAAATAATCACACTTAAATAGTATCGCTTGATTACGCTATTCAATGCCATAATATATGATGATTTAATTGATACTTGCGATGATTCATATGTGTACCTTCTTCACACATAACCTTTATTTTCTAAAAGTAATCCATTTGTCACTTTATCAAATCGGTCTGAGAAGTCGTTCGCGTTTGTGACGAAAGCTTCTTTTTGCGGCTCCTCTCGACAGATCACTATGGCTAGGGGAGTTCCGATCTTCACACTGTACATGTCGCCATATTGGGCTCGAAGACTCCGAAACACCTCCAGGATGTTCCCTTTACGAAACAACCGAATGCTTTCTATGATTGGGTACCGCGTCGGACCAGGCGGGAGATTGTCCAGCTATTGAAGTGACCGACTATACATTAGGATCAACAATACCACAGCAATGACCGCTGTGTTAAAACTGAGGAAGGGGCTAAAATCCACGATCTTTACTTCAACACCTGTGCTTGCTGTTTGAATGAAAAAATAAAATATACATATCTTGTAAAATGTAATTGCAAGTTATCTATTTTTTTAATTGAGTGTGACAAGTCAACCAAGAATATTATCATACTATCTACTATATTTCTTCACGTGTTTCTTCATGCGTGATACATGTTTTGTACCATGATTTAGCTAAAGTATATTCATGTGACATATTTTAGTTTCGCACGTTAAGCATTACGTGTATTTTACATTTTAACGACGTAATGCCATTCTGTTTAATTTGATATGTGCATGATTGTATACACACTTCCCTCCAACTCATATTTTACTACTTTAATACACCCCATGCAATTTTTAGTATGGCTGCCATTCTCAATGTCAACCAATTCGTCCTGAATCCCTGTGAATTCATCAATAAAATATTTTTGTATATGTCACTAGCGTGATAAACTGAAATGACTGTACCTGCGACAGTAGAATTTGTTGATATGATATTTGTTTATTTTTTATTTCTAAAAGAATACTATATGTAATATATAACATATAAAAATTATACATTGAACTATATTGCTATCCAATGTACCTTTTTAGGAGAAAAAGCGATATCCACACTTCAACAGTCATGCGACGTACACCAATTCGACTACAATAGAAATCAGTCTTGATTTTAATAATCACACTTAAATAATATCGCTAGAGTATGCCTCCTATTTCCATAGTATATGATAATTTAATTGATATACAAAGGTATATATGTTGTGACGATTGATATGTGTACCTTCTTAACAAGTTACCTTTATTTTTTAAAAGTCGCCCATTTGTCACTTTATCAAATCAATTATCTTGACTCTGCACACGTCGCCATATTTGGCTCGAAGTCTCCGAAACACCTCCAGGGTGTTCCCTTAACGAAACAACAGAACGCTTGCTATGATTGGGTACCGCGTCGGACCAGTCGGGAGATTGTCCGGCCATTGTGGTGAACGACTGACCACCAGGACCTATAGTGACACGCCAATGGCCACTGTCACTGTGTTGAAGCTGAGGATGGAGGTAAAATCCATTATCTTTACTTAAACAAAACCAGTTTGCTGTTTGCATGACAGAAAATATATTTAATACACATATCTAATAAAACGTTGTTGCAAATTATCTTTCTGTTAATAGAGTTTGACAGGTCAACCAAGAATGTTATCAATTATATATAAGATATTTCTTTACCTGGTTCCTCAAGCATGGCTAGTGTTTTTGCAGTGATGTAGCTTTACTGTATTTATATCACTAATCTTAGTTACGCAACATTAAGCATTACATGAAATATACATTAACGACGTAATATGATTCTGTTTTATGATTGATACGTATAGGTATACACACTTTGTCTTCGTCTTATTCTTTACTACTTTAATTACAATCCATGTAATTTTAAGTTTAGTTCACATTCTATGTAGCATACTTTTGATTGTTCTAAAGGGAATCATATGGCATACAAGTGTTTATCACATTAACCGTCCGGTATCCCGTGATTTCGCCAATAAAACATTGTGATATAGTGTGATATAAGCAGGAACGAATTTAATTAAATGTGCCGAGCAGGAACTTCATCATAGCGTATTATTTTACTAACGTCTTGAAGTTTTAATTTTTGCTTTTCAAGACTCGCAAAAATAAAAATCATGGTTTGACACGAAATTTGGGAGCTACGACGGACAGTTTTGAGTTGGGATCATCCTGCCCTGAAAATGGATTTCCTTCTAGACCCCTAGGACACCGAGGGGGGAGTTGTGTTACCCATCTGGAATTCTTTTCTTTGAATGCATCGTAATAAGACATGTTGGTTTTGTCGGCGAGTGACGGAACGCTATCTGCTGTCGAAATTTGTCCATAATGGATTGTTATGAATGAGGTAAAGTAAGGTCCAGAGGATCGTGGATAAAAGAAATCAACAGATAATTTGTTCGCATTTTACATTAGGCGTCCATAGATTCTGGATTATTTCAATGTCATTATCATAAACGTTATGCTTACAGATATGTAAGTTGAATACATTTTGTTTTACCGCGGCCAAGTCTGGTATCTGACATCTTAATAATATTACCTTTTGATTCAAATTTCCCTGTTTTAATTTTTAGGGTAGCTATTTCTCTCTTGTTCAGTAGGTTACGAAGCCGATGGCGTCCTGACATTTGTGTTTTATAATTCTAAAAATGTCAATTTTCATTCAGAAAGTATAGGACAAGTCAAAGAAACTGCCATGACACTTTTCATGAAGGGCTATGGAATGCAAATATCGATAAACTGAGATTTATAATAGTGATATCCATAAAGAAAGAACCCTTTTTAAATCAAAAAGTGGCAGGGCATTTTTTAGTTTTTAAATCTATCCGCTATCACCATCCTAGTAGGTCCTCTTTATAAACCAAAAGTTGTCTTGTCCCGCGTAAAGTAAGGGAGAGATGGGATTTTTAAACCTGATTGAATGGCCTACCGACACAACATAATTCATGCCTGAAGATTTCTTCATGAAGAAATATGTACCCTCAAAAGACATTAAGTATCGTGTGTGGGTTGTGCAGAGAAATATCACACAGTAAAATGTTAGTCTAGTAAATTACATAAAATATCTTCCTAACATGCTGCCGATGTCCGAGGATTTATTAATATCTCGTTGTCGGTGTCGAAACATATTTATTGCATTTCAAGCCAAATTTTATCGGACTATGATTAGAAAATCACTCCAACGTGATATCGGTACGACGATAGAATCACTTATACAGCGATTCATCTAACAAAATTATGGGTATCTGATAAGACCAATATTACGAAACCATAAAACTTGGAAAATATATATATACGATCCATAGGGCTAGTGTGTTTTTATTGCAAGCTTGGAATGCCTACATTGTTTGTACCGTATATGCGACATATATGAGTGAATTAAATCTCGCTATATGTTGTGGACGTCTGTCTTATTGGAGTAATAAAACTTAAATCCGAATAATATCCATATAATTTGCTATTATTCCGATCACGGAAAATACGGAGAGGTTTCTAGGTGCGCCAAACAGTCAGTAACCGCATAAACTGGAATCACTTTCTTTTAAATTGTTATGAATGGTTAAATATGTTATCCGATATCGAACGTTCATGAAAAAGTTATCAATTTCAAAAAGAATAGAAAGTAAAAACACGTATTTTTTTTTATTTTATTGATACATGTATATGATGTTCATTCCACTATAAAATCTAACCGCATACAGTCTATAAAACATTATATTCCTGTACATACGCTTGTGTAGACAGGTTTCAACATAAACTTCTCTTTTTTTTTTACATCAAATTGAGGTAATGGGAGATTAATGGATAGAACGACAGTGATTGTAATCCCAGAAATATCGACCAGTGGTCCACGATGTTTTGCTCGATATATATTTCTTTATCAAGATTCAGCAAACTTAAATTTACGAATACTGAAGAAACTAGTTCCAGTCCCTAACAAATATATGATATATCATGTAGTAAGAAACCATCGCATTAAATGAACACATCTACGATATATGACAGAAAAAATCAATGTAGTTCACAATCACCAGCTCTGGAGGCCAGTGTATAGGGATAGGTATAGGGAAAACATTAATTAATTGACGATGCATTAAATATTTCGACATGATGTTCAGGCAAAAAGCAGATCAGTAGATTTTCCTCTATATCAGAGTGATATGTATTATGTTGCGTATAATAACATTAGTTATATAAAATTGAATCTAATATACTGTCAATAGCAATACAAAAATACATTACACAATTAAAGCCAGAAGTGCAAGCGGAAAGGTTTGTGAACAACACATACTTCGTTTTTTGTGCATTCAGATCATAAAGATCCTTACTTTTTCACGTCCCTTGATTATAAAAAGTAGACGAACTGGAAAAATAAACATTCTTAGTGAATGTCCTGACCGGGAATCGAACCCAGGTCTTCAGCTTGATTAACTAACTGCTCCATCGACTATTCCAAAGAAGCACGCTCTGTCAGAGACCATATTCTGTATTTGTATATTACAGAGTGTTCTCCCCTTGTGGGCAGGGTATTGCTTGTTACGTCATGTGATTGCGGGAGTAACGTCATACTTTTCGGAAATAACGACGTGAATTGCGCTCACAAAATAATGACGTCTCAATGGATACCTACCTTAAAGTAAGCTAACTTAGTAATATGCAAAACGGAATTTACACTACTAAAAATTATGTACTTAGTCTAGTTTCTAACTAAGTTTAACAGCCCGACAGCTGTAGTCCTTGGACGCCCGAACTAAACCCAAAGTGGAGTCAAATGACGGAAGTTTGTCTGGACTCTCGGGGAGAAACTCGAACCTCTGTAGTAATGACGTCAGAAATAGAAAGAGTTCCATCCTCGCCAGTGACTCGCCGAGGCAAACTCTTCGACCTACAAAAAAAAAAGTCAATAAATTTTTTTTTTTCATAAAGAATCAAAAGATGATTTCATATGTTTGATGTAACATTTCCAATACAATTCAAAATATTTATATTGACTAGGACGAGTGATCATTAGTCATCATGCTCTCAATATTTTTTCAACAATGCATTCGGGCCCAGTTGTTCAAAAGGTAGTTAGCTTAATCACATGACAAGTGAAATGTTCTATCCTCATTTGCTGCAAATTATGTGATTATGTTTCCTTTTGGTAAAAAATGGAATACTTCAGCATTTTCTATAAATCTGTGACGTTAGTTTCACAAGAAATTGTTTTATCTTAATTTGGAAATTGTCATTAAACTGTTATCGGGCTAATCAGATTTTGAACAACTGGTCTCAGGTATCAAGCATCAATGACGCTTTTCGAAATGCCTTGCGCTCTTTCAAGGATTCTCGTAACAATATTAGGACTTTTACGCTAATTACTGATGATGCCGCAGACGACATTATAAATTCCTTCGAACCTGGCTCTATTGTTTCTATAATGTCTTCCAATCGTCCAACTTCATTTTGGAGAGTTATTAACGTGAAAAGAACTAGCTGTTAGAATGAGTTTGCTTATAAAGTTAGGTTTATATGAACACAAAATGAATAACTATTTCTTACCAAGGGAGAAAGCTATGACATTCTTTTCTTTTCCATTTAATTGCCCATCCTTCCCTAGAAAACGTTCCGGTTCAAATTTATAAGGATTTTCAAACATTTCCGAATCTGTCATTACGGAGTCGAGAAGGGGTATTATCATTGACCCATTTGGAATCATCATGCCCCGGAAGTGAATGTCCTTCTTGGCCCCATGAGGCACCGCAAGGGGAGCTATGTTCCCCATCCGGAGAACTTCTGTTATAAACGCCTCATAATACGGCATGGCGGGTTTGTCGGCGAGTGATGGAAGTCTGGATGTTCCGACCACTGTCAATATCTCCTGTCTGAGTTTGTCCTGGATAGGTTTGTTATGAATGAGGTAAAGTATGGCCCAGCGGATCATGGTAGCTGTCGTGTCAGTTCCTGCAGTAAACAAAGCCATAACGACAACAGTTAAGTTCATATCTGAAAGAAAGAAAAAACAAATAATCAGAAATCAATACCAATAAATAAGTTATTGCGTCCGTGAAAGATTAGCTACATAACGCACTAGTGAAGCTAACTATTCAATCGATTCCTTGGTTATTACAGATCAACAAAGAAACTCGTCAGTATTACTTCTAATTATGTATAATCAAAATATCTGAAGTATGAAGAATGGAAATCTGCAGCAATGATCATCTCGAATACTATAGCCAAATTATGTATGGTTATAATTACTTAACCAAAGGGGATAGTTGAATTATATATCTTCATGGCACCATCAACTCTACAGTTTGAACATAATAACCTGGGAATACTACATTTAAACAGGAATTCGAATCGGTGTAAGGGGAGGTTAAAAAACCTACCGGACAGCGAATTTTTGAGAATTTGTAAACATATTTCTTAACATACGTAAAGGGTTTTAAAAAGAAGTCAATTTAATTATGTCAATTGACATTTCATGGTACGGTTTGCTATTGTGGCTGTTAACATGTCTACAACTTAAAGATATAAGTAATGTATGTTTAGGCCTCTTAATGCATCAACTTAGCTTTCAGAAATCTAAACAAACCCATGTATAGGATAACCGTTATTATTAAGGCATGTTGATGCCTTAAAGGGCAAAGTTACTTGTAGCTTACCATCAAATACCGGGTCTTCCATGCCATGTTTCTGTTGTTCTACAAGAAACGCGTCAATGAAGTCGCGTGGGCTGTTTTCGTCCAGCGAGCTCCGATGTTCCTCTATGTGTCCGGTTACAAAAGCCATGATTTTGTCAAAGTTATTTATAATTTGTTTAATGTTGAAGACATCTCCAGGAAGAAATCTAACCCATGGATAATTCATTACGGCTCCTGCAGTAGCGACTAACCGAAAGTTATCGGCGAAGAGCGATATGAGTCTCTTGAACTTTTCATCAGAGTATTCATACCTATTTCCAAACGTTATACTGCATATGTTATTTGAAATAGCTTGTACTGTCAGATCCTTCAAGTCGTGAGGTTTTCCATTTAATTTTTCAATGGCATCTACGTAAGCTGTTACTTCTTCTTGAAGCCGAGATTCTAAACTCCTTCTACCGAATCCGAAATCCCGTAGGGTTGACAGAGAAAATGTCCTTGTACGCTTCCAGCGCTCACCCGAAGAGCCACCAAAACCTGGTTAGAAAATTTATGCTGCAAATCAGAATTTTGAAATGAAAAAAAAACCAGTCGTTTTCATTGTTACTATTGTTACATCCCTCTCCTGTTTTATTTTAACTTTGTGTATAGTTTCTTATTCAAGTGATTGTATTTTAAATACCTGTATGTTCTATGTTTTATGTTATTTCATGTTTTGTATTAACACAAGTAGAATGATTCTGGAGAACGATACAATGACCATATAAAGTCTAAGTGAAGGATTGGGAATGGTTGAAAAATGGATTTTCATCATAAAAGAGGATCTTACAGTAGGATATACGTTATAATGTTCAGTTGATTTTCTGTTAGCCAGTCAAATTTCACCTTTATTTTAAAACCCGATTTATTCAACGAAACTTGTGAGATGCGGTTTCTCATTGGTTATACAAGATGCAAGAATATTTATTTATTTAACGTCGCATATTGTTCAACAAGATAGCAATAAAGACAAACAAACAAAGCAAAAGATAACAACAGGAAAAAACTTAGCAATTAAGCGAGCAGACAAGTTGAAAATAGTACGCAAATTAACAAAAATACATTTTAAAACTGATTTTACATTTTGTATAAAAACACTACATATATTTCAATGATTTAAGAATTAAGACCCTGTTTAAACTAGTGAATTTTTGTAAACTCTTATATCACTTCTTAGGTGTACTTGAACATAACTTAGTTGATATAGTGTCTATTCATCCGTCTTTAACTTAGATATTGTTAACTCGTAGATTGTTGTGTTGTCTGTAAATTTTGGCAAAATATGCCAAAAAAGTAGGCTCAATACATATTTCTGTTACCAAATAATCATGCCATTGCGTTTACTAGTGTTTATAGCTGATTTGACCGGATTTGGCTTTAGAAAGACATACACATCGAGTCCTTTTTTACCTTGTCAGGAAAATGGCGGCTGTAGATTATAACATACAAATATGCCATATATTGGACGTCCCAATTGATACCAATGCACATATTTAATGTTATAATGTCATCTGACCATAGTGGGAATAATGGTTTTTAAGAAAAAATGTTTAATTTAAGAGTTTAAGTGCATTTCCACAAATCTGCATGTTTTGCTCCAAATACAGCAGTTAAACATTTTTTCTCAAATTTAGACTTCGTTTCATGTTCAGTGTTTTTAAAAGTATATAATAGGCTATTCGAGGTGTTTGAAATGCCTTCCTATATGTTATATTTGCATCATATAATCTACAGCCGCCATTTTCCTGACAAGATCAAAAATGACTCGATGTATATGCCTTTGTAAAGTCGAATCCGGCCAAACCTTCGCTCCTACTACGCTATAAACACTAGTAAACATAATGGCATGGTTATGTGGTGACAGAAATATGTACTGAAGCCCGTGGACATGCAAAACTGAAATGTACAATTTTTTGCAAGTTTTGCCAAAATTTACAAACAACATGACAAAAGGTTTAAACTATAGAACAAATCATATTCGATGAGATAAAAAAACTGCAGTGGAAGGGAGATGACTGTGATAAAATCCGTAAATTGTATCAAAATATCTACTTTCATTGATTTGACAATGAAGAAAAATTATGGGAGTAGAATGATATTTAATGTTATTTCTGATATATTGTGTTATAATAAAAAAAACTTTTCTTCTTTATATTAAATTATACTTATTTATGTGTTACAATAGGAAAATCTCCCAAATTACTCCAGCTTTGTATCTGAGTGTTTAATAGAATTCAGTTCTCTTCTGTATATCTATGTTTGATATCCATCAAGTCCCCTTTCTATAGAGTCATCCAAAATCTTAATTACAAATTCTGAAGCCATTTCAGATCATTATCTGTGATATTATGATAGCCATCAATACGACAACAAACAAGTCTTTTATCACGAACTCAGCAAATGAGAAGAAGAAGAAGAAGAAAAGAAGAAGAAGAAAAAGAAAAAGAAGAACAACAACAACAGCAACAACAACAACAAAAACAACAAGAACAAGAGGGAAACGATAAAGAAGAGGAAGAAAAACAACAACAACAACAAGGACAATATGAAGAAGAACAAAAAGAACAAGAAGACATTGAAGTAAAACAAATACGTATCCTTGTTCGTTTGAGAGAACTGTTAACGAATGGCATTATCAAATATCTGTATTTGTAGCTAAACACATTGACTATTTAACAACCTACCTTTGTTTTTTAAGATTACTTCTGTTATATAGCCCCCAGGCCTGTCGGAGAAGTCATCTGCATGTTTGACAAAAGCTTCCTTCAATGCTTTGCTTCCATTGATGACTACTGTATATTTTGGTCCAATCTTCAAACAGAACACGTCGCCATATTTCCCTCGGAGTTCCCTAAAAACGTCCAGTAAGTTTCTATTTTTCAGCATCGGTAAACATCCAATGATCGGGTACCCAGTCGGACCAGGTGGGAGATTTGCCGGCCATTGTAGTGATCGGCTGACCAACAGGATCAACAGTACCACAACAATGGCCACTGTCACAGTGTTAAAGCTGAGGAGAGAGAGGTAATCCATGATGTCCATTTTGACGTTAACAAATCCAAAGATTTTGTCCACACAATAAACTATGGTATTAACAGTAAACCGGTTCTAATATAGAGAGAAGTTAATACATCATAGCCATAGCCATTACAACATATCCCAAGGTCATTGTCGATCGGTCAAGGACTGACTCATATCACGACATTCTATATACTGGCCTCAAATTTTGTTTTCATTCAAATGTTTTTACCCTAGCCATTAACTCAAGAAATGTATAAGAAAAGAATTAGTGCGATTGCATTAAAATCGTATTGTGGGCTGTTAGTATTAATATTTAATGTTCACACCCAATCTAAAGACTTTCGCAGTGTGTTTGTATTACACACGTGTGTTATAATAAAGGTCTGAAGTAGTGTAAACACAGGTAGATTTCCTCTCGTGTATATTTATTCTACCGACAATCATGTGTGTTTAGACCATTACAAAAGAAAGAAAAAACCTCGCGCAAATCCAAGGCAGTGTACACACTGTAGAAGAAAAATAATTCTGTGATGTTAACAATGTTTTAATTATAGTACAATAGAACGCATAATCTATTTTGAAAAAAAAAATGTATTGCATATGACTACTCTCACACATGTACAGACTGTTCTATATTCGATAGTTTTTAGGGTTCATAAGATATATATACATGTATAAATGAGAGAGAAAACAATGTTTTGAATACAATCAATTAAGCAAAGTGAACGAACCATAGTATAGATAACTGTACACATATGAAAAAGACATATTACACAAAAAATTTAAAAAAAAAAACCTTCAGATTACGCCAGTATTAAATGTATCCTTCTGATTGCTTAAATATTATTATACTGAAAACCATGGAATACTTTTTCATTACTAACTAGGATTGAATTTTCCAGTAAATTCTGTCCATGCTTATTAATGCTGTGATTTTGATTTAAACTTTTGTTTGTTTGTTTGCTTAGATTAACAGCCAGGGTCATATAAGGACAGCAACCCATGTATGCGATGCGTAGCGTGTATGTAGTGTGCAGTGTGGTGGGAGACTGCGGTATATTCGTGTTGTGTCTTCTTGTCTAGTGGATCTTTTGTCCTTTTTATAGTGCTATATCATTGAAAGCATGCAGCCGCAGACACCAAGCAACACACCCCACCAGGTCACATTATACATGTACTGACAACGGGCGAACCAGTCGTTCCACTTCCGGTATGCTGAATGCTACGTAGGAGCAGACACTACCACTTTTATAGACTTTGGTGTGTCTCCGTTGCATTTAAAAAATATCCAGAATTGGTCTTATTTAACTTTATAATAATAGCTATACGCTAAGGTTTTGAGGCTAAATAAACTAAGTTGTTATCATAACTAGATGCATTACCACTAGTCCTCCACTTCAATGTTTCAAGTTTGAAACCCATGTGAGGCACTTGACAAGTACTGATCGCAGGGAATTTGGTTTGCTCTGGGTACTCTGTTTTTTTTTTTTTTGTTGTTTTTTTACCTTTCCCTACCTCGGAAGCCTCCCAGGTCCTTAAATGACTACGGACGTTAATATAACTTTTAAGATAATAAACCAAATTATCGAGATATCTTTAACACAGATAACGAATGCGAAAATTGTAATGACCATATGCAGTTATTAATGTTCATAACACACTAATTCAATTTTTCCTGTAACAGCATTTTTATTGGCTTAACAATTTACTTCATCAAGCCATAATGGATAGTGGCATTGCCTTTGTAACGCAGCCTACGATTGGCTGATCTAACAACGTACAAGTGTAAGCATTTCATAGAAGAAAGAGTCCCAAAATGAATTTGGGTGAATAGATTACCTTTAGTTAATTGAATTATATGTAGGGATTAATTTGAATATATATATATTTTTTAATTTATGGAGATATAACACAAAAAACCAAGTGTACTCTCATCATAAACCGCTTCGAGATTTATTTAGAGTGCATTCAGATTTTTGTGTATATCCCAATAACATAAAAATATATTAAACTTAATTCTTAAATATCAGCCTATAAAATATCAGACAAGTCAAAATTCATGACTTATCACCGTGTGAATTAATAACCGGTCAGTAAAATTACCCCCAATTGGTATTAACCTGTCGGAGTATGAGCCATGTGAACTGTTACTATCACACAAACATTTGATTGATTTTGATTTGATTTTGATTTAAACATATTTTGTTGCCAAATGTGCAATGGGAATGGATACAAGTTGTACAACTTATATAAAGCCCGTTCCCAATAAATTAAAACATTTAAATTACAATAGACAAGATGGCATTTACAATATAAGCAATACATAATACATATTGTATTGTATATAATGTATATAAAGTTGCATACAAAACATTGATTTAAGATACATGTATATGACAAAGAAGATTACATAGTAAGTAAAATATTCTGTTTAAGGAATAATAACAAAACGTGGGCATTTTTCAATTTTCGAGACGGGAGAGGGTAAAACAAATTATGATTTGATATACAAAATAACTGTTTACGTAAAAGTATTGATTTAAGCTCTAACACATACAAAAGGTTATTAGCATTAATATGAATACAAAGATTAATGAAAAAATTCAAATAAATGCATAAGTAATATCATCCATTTGATAATTCCTCCACCAAACATTGTTTAATTAAGCCACTAAGATACAATATTAAAAACTTTGTTAACAATTTTAACTTCAATTTAACACTGTTAGAATGTCTCCGAGGTCTTTAACAGTTTCCCGCCGAATAGGGAAATTTTCACATACAATGCAATACACACAAAATACTAGTATACATCTATTTTGCACGAATGTTCTTAAAATCAGTAAGAACCGAAGCTATTTCTATCCTTGTCGAAGAACAATGCAAATACATCGTCTGCTTCCTCCTCTACCTCTTTCCCTTACGCGATACATAACCTTTTGATTAAAAAAACCCGCCAATGCTCAATGAGCGAGTACTTACTACACAAACACTCTTATAGGTGACTGCTAGAAAATTACATTCTGCTTGGATTTAATTTACCTAGAGCTTCATTGTACCGAATATTTTACACCTCTCTCAATCAATCATGGATTGAAATCCAATGTGAGTATTGTTTGAACCTCCGCAAGCAGATTCTAAAAACGAACGATTATTTTTCAACAAATCTGCCGTTGAGAATTGACCCTCGAAGCTGTCAATTTTCTACGACATATTCAATTTTCAACGGCTTTCGGGGTTAGTTTTCAAAACTGAAAAATGACCCAAGGTCAATTTTCAACGGAGGTCCATTTTTAACGTTACTACGGAGGTTCATTTTTAACGTTACACCGGCACTTCTTCGTCATATGTGAAAAAGTAACAGAATTGAGCTTAGGACATATAAGTTTCTGATAACTCCATTTTAAAATGTTATACAAATGACATGATTGAAATATGTTTCGATTCATGAATAAGGTCAATATTAAAGGAAATGAATCACATTACAATGTATTTAACATAAAAACAGAGTAACAATACGTCATTTTATGACGTCATATGATTTCTACATATGTATTTTACATAATGCATTCACTTGATCAATCAAATAGCCACCTTTAAAATGTTAAATTCAATATGATAAGGAAGTTTTTAAAGGGGTTAACCAAAATATTGGTGCTCTCAGGAAACCCACATGATAAAACAAATTATGCAATTTAAACCCGGAAGGATTAATTTTTATTGAAGTTTCACAGCACGACAGCTGTAGTCCTTTGCTGCTCTTGCTAATCCCAAAGTCGAGTCAAGTGATGGCAGTTTGTTTGGACTCTCGGGCAAAAACTCGAACCTCTGGAGCAGTGACGTCATAAACAGAAACAGTTCCATCCTCGCTAGGGATTCTCCAAGACAAACTCGTCGACCTGTAAAAGAGAGCATGAAATCAACCAAAATTTTAAAAGCATTTTTGGAAATACAAATTAAAGAAGTACATAAGGCAAAAAATGACAGATGTGAAGGATGGGTTTGACATCTTGGTCGTTATAGAATTATTCTCTCCATTAATATAGCATATGGTAGGGCGTATTTGTCTACTTTTTATAATGCCTAGAATCTCGCCTGATTCTCATTACAATATAAAGTACGTATGGTTACCATTTTTGACCCAATTAGTGCCGAGGACGTTTAAAAAATGAAAAGCTGCTTAAAAAGACAAAAGTCTTCTCACTCGTGAAAAATATCCACCTGACTCAATGAAATAAGGAAATATCCTCCATATATTCGCGAGTGACTGCTTACGTTCACGAACTGCATGTGCATTATGCTATGTTATAATCATTTCGCCTTGAATTAATCACAACCCGAGGGGTAATTCATGAACGTCAAACTCGAGACTTGTCGAAGGTTGGGCATTCAGGAATTACCCCTCAAAGGTAGGAATGATTCTTTTTCTCCCATATACAAATGATACAGATTAGATAATAGCCTAAAAAGCATTTTCACATCGACTTCACATGGTTCCGTCGACTGCATGTCAATATTGATGACGTTATTAACAATGTACGCCATTGAAGTCATGACGTCACGTAATTTTTTCATGTTCAAAAGCTTAACGCGCGCAATTTGTCATACCCTAGGGGATGACAAAGAAATCTAAACGGTGATGAATCAGTGGATAGTGTTTATTATTTGTAACGTAGTATCTAGTATCTTTTTATACACAACAAATATTACACACGGGGAATTTTTATAAACGACAGAAAAAAACTATAGAAGTATTTACCCAGAGAGAAAGCTATGACATTTTTTTCCTTGCCATTCAGTTTGCCATCCTGTCCTAGAAATCTCTCGGGTCGGAATTCATCGGGATCTTCAAACAATTCAGGGTCTGACATCACAGAGTCAAGGTTAGGCAGGATGATTGACCTTTTTGGGATGACCATGTCCCGGAATTGGATGTCCTTCTTGGCCGCGTGAGGCACCGAAAGAGGAGCTATGTTCCCCACCCTGAGAACTTCTGTTATAAAAGCTTCATAGTAAGGCATGTCGGTTTTGTCGGCGAGTGATGGAAGTCTGGATGTTCCGACAACTGTCATTATCTCCTGTCTAAGTTTGTCCTGGATAGGTTTGTTATGAATGAGGTAAAGTATGGCCCATCGGATCATGGTAGCTGTCGTGTCAGTTCCAGCCACAAAGAGGTTCATTACCGTTACTGTAATGTTCATGTCTGGAAACAAAACAAAAACATTATCAATTAATCGAAATTCATAACATAAGAGGCATGGAGCTGAAATCACCAATGATACAACAATATATATTGATTATGGGGCAAAAAGTAATTTCGAAAATGTGTACAAAAATGTGTCCCTTTATCAAGACACTGATAACATGTTGTGGACAGTCAATAATGTTCACAAACCACAAACACGTATACATGTGGAACATATAAACTAAAGGGATAATAGCAAGGCAAGGTTAGATAACGAATACGTGTCCACTTTACTTTACCCGGCCAAAAATGAAGTTAAATATAGGGACAATAGCGATGCGTATTGTCTAGACGATCGCTTCGGAATAAGAAATCACTTTAATTAGATGAAATAACCAAAGGCTTGTATGGTTTGTCTCATGAAAGACGTATCAAAAACATGTACAATTTGAATTAAAATTATTTACATTCATACAATGTAGACACCAAGCATAACAAATATGTGCAACGTTGGGCATCCCAAACAAAATTGGTGTGTGTCTGTTTTTTTTTATATTCACGAACTGGATATTCCACCGTTGAACAAACTCGATATTACAAACTGATATTATTTAGAATATAAAGATTCGAAAAATAGAAATGTGCAAACCATAAAATACGTAATTACACATCGTAATACCAATATATCAATATTTTTGTATTCCATTCTATAGTTCAACATATCACAACATACTTAAAGCTTACCATCAAATAACGGGTCATCTTGGCCACGCTTCTTTTGTTGAATCAGAAAAGCATCGATGAAGTCACGTTCACTGTTTTCGTCTAGAGAAATCCGATGTTCACTTACTCGTTCGGCGACAAAGCCTATAATTTCTTTAAAGATTTTTACTTGTTTTTGAACGTTGAAGTAATTTCCAGGAAGGTGTCTCAACCATGGGAAAGATCTAGTACTTCCTCCGACCGTATTAAGCCGAAAGTTTTCAGCGAAAAGCGATATAAGTCTCTTGAATTCCTCATCAGTGTATTCAAATCTGTTTCCAAACGTTATGCTGCATATGTTATTTGAAATAGCTTGTACTGTCAGATCCTTCAAGTCGTGAGGTTTTCCATTTAATTTTTCAATGGCATCTAAGTAAGATGTTACTTCTTCCTGGATCCTAGACTCCAAACTTCTCCTACCGAATCCGAAATTCCGTAAAGTTGACAAAGAAAATGTCCTGGTATGTTTCCAATGTTCCCCGGAAGTGCCAATGCCTGTAATGATATAATATTTATGGATTTTATTGATAAAAGTGGCTAATTTAAAAATCATATATTTTAAAATTGTTTATGGTATACGTAGGATGTATTATATGAAAACATTATTTTAAACACTATTTAACTGTTATGATGATACTATATATTCCATCTCATATTTGCCTATTAGTGCCATAACTCTAAGATACATATCAGCAATTTAATTTGCATTTGAGTGAGTGTGACAAAACTTAATATTGTACAATTTTGTTATGTACAAACAGAATCACAATTGTGGAAATAACATTGGAGAATTTAAAGATATAATAGATAGATGTACTTGATAATGTTACATGATAAGTATCCACCATTAAATCAATTTACATTCAATAAAATTACCAAATATCATCTTTATATTAACCGAAGATTGGACATCAAAACACAATCGTCTAGCTCTGTAAAAACATACCTCTGTTTTTAAAGATATCTCTAATTATGAAGCTAGCAGGCCGGTCAGAAAATTCATCCGCACGTTTGACAAAAGCTTCCCTTAAGGCTTCACTTCCATTGACGACCACCATGCGATTTAGTCCTAACTTCAAACTGAACACATCACCATATTGCTTCCGGAGTTCTCTAAACACTTCCAGTATGTTTCTGTTTCTAATTAGAGGTAGACATCCAATGATCGGGTATCCAGTAGGACCAGGTGGGACATTGGCCGGATTTTGTAGTGACCGACTGACCACCAGGATCAACAGTACCACAGCAATGGCCACTGTAACAGTGTTAAAGCTGAGGAAAGAGCTAAAACCCACTATATCCATTTTGACAGTCAATTCAGAACTTATTCTTAATAAACACCGTTTACAACAAGGAAAATAAAATATGTTACTTTATCGAAATACGATATGAACAGTCCACTGACGTACTAGTTATGATGGTACATAATGCCAGGTAATATATATAGGCCGTCAGAAGGTGGTATGTTAACACCGGCGCGGCATATCACATGCGTATACTCCATGTTACGGGTCACGGGTCATTCGTTCACATGTCATAATTCAGGAAGTTGTGTCCCGTATATTACCCTTTAGAAGGTGTTGTGTTCCCCGGCCACTGATGACATTTCGTATATTTAAAAATTTAATGGTTGGTTTATAGTGGTGTAATGTTGGTCTTAGTAAATAACTATCCACGTAAAAAATCATAGGAAGATTTTTGCTATTATTAGTTATAGATTCATATAATATTTTTATAATTTCGTTATCATATTATACTAGACTTATACCAAAGACATGTTATTTTGGACACTGTAACAACAAAATTTGCAAAAGCTATCAAAGCTACCCAATATTTACCTGAAAATAATCTGGAATAGAAGATACTGGTTGTTATCATTAATATTAATTAGGCCAAGCAGGTTCGTATATTTGTGTTTAGTGTGTTTATTTATTCAGGGAGTTACAATAATAAGCAAACGAAGCACTTACTCAAAATTTAAATCGATTGGTAAACTATACATGTCGCGTCGAATGACGGAAGTTTGTCTGGGCTCTCGAGGAGGACCTCAAACCTCTGGTGCAGTGACGTCAGAAATAGGAATAATTCCATCCTCGCGAGGCAAATTCGTCGACCTGTAAACCAGAGCGTAAAATTAACAAATATTAGAAAACTGTTTTTCAAAAAATGAAAGAATTATAAAACAACAAAAAAGAATAATATATATTATATATATAAAACATTGACAAATGTGAAGGATTTGTGTGACATCTTGGTCCATACAGTTTGTTTGTTTGTTTGTTTGATTAATTAACGTCCTATGGTCCATATAGATTTATTCTTTCCATTAATGCAGCATATGAAAGGGCGTATTTGTGTACTTCTCTAAATGCCTAGAATTTCGCCTGATTCTCATTACAATATAAAGGACGTATAAATACTCGGATGTATGGTTAAGTAGAACACGATTTCGCAATGTGGAACTATCCATCTCTTATCTTTATCTATCTCCCTATTATTTTGTTCAGAAAATTTATTACCGTAACAATTTAGTACCGCTTGGTTCAGTTTAGTAATGATTGTATGATATAGATTCATATATTCGCGAGTGATTGTTTAATTTCTTGAACCACATGTGCATTATGCTATGTTGTTGTTTTCGCCATGAATACATTATTATTTATTAATTACAATATAGCATCTAGTATCTTTATATACACACCAAATATTACGCGCGGGGAAAATATTTCTGTTAAATCTGCCTTCAATTCAAAATTATCCTTGTTGGATTTGTTCAATAAAAATATCTTATCATAACATATGGACCAAATGAATATACCAAACTGATGAAAGTACCTATATGGTATAAGCCTCATATGTATTCATTGTATACAGACATAAAAAAAAGTAAAGAAATATTTTCCAGGTAGAAAGCCATGATATGTTTTCCTTGGCTTTCAGTTGTCCATCAGGCCCTGAAAATCCTTTATGCTACAACGAACACGATACGTCCAGCTGAGTAATGAATGCGAGTAATAATGTGGTGTGTACCTGTGTCGGGGTCATGCGTCTGCCGTAAACAGTCATGATCAGTATTCAGCACGTTGTGTCTCGTCGTAAACAGTCAGTATTCAGCACGTTGTGTCCCGTATATTAAACTTGATTTTCCATTTAAATGTACACACGAGTGTTCTTTTATGTATGTCTATAAATAGCTGTTGATTGTGTGTGGTGTAATAGGTAATTATTTGAGAACAAAATATATACTGTATAACACTAGGAATACTACATTACAGCTGTGTTCTTAATGTTGATCTATTCACATATTTGATTATATCTGTATTTATAAATTTATTTTGAATATGCAAGTTTGTATCAAAACAAAACGCCAAAAGTGTACTTAACAAATTAAGTTAAGTGTCACTAACATTATATCATATGAAAATACCTTGTAGACTATAAGGAAAATTGTATGATAAAAATCCTAATCATATTTAAACCTTGTAGTATACATCTACTATTTTGTGAGAAAATTGTAAATCTTAAGATATAAAATACGTCTCAATATAACTAGAATACCTTTATAAAAAAAAACTTTTTCAAAATGTGACAACAAAAAACTGAACATTTCTGTAAAATATCAAATGGGGAAGATATTTCTACCCTATGTATTTTGTTTTTTTATACTACAAGACTACATAGGGTTTGTAATCTCTGTGGCGTTTTTTGTACCCCCATCTCCCATAATTTCACACGTAAAATGAAACAGATTGTTTATACATAGTGATATGTATCCGTCGTTTTAATAAAACGGCCACTTTCAATCTAATTTACGTGTTTGTCATTTATATCAATCAAGTCACACGAGCTTGCCATGGAAGAGACATATTAAGTTTCAACTGAAATCATTTATAACTAGAATACCTTTATAAAAAAACTTTTTTCAAAATGTGACAACAAAAAACTGAAAATTTCTGTAAATTATCAATACTGCTGCGTTAAAATGGAATCGCGACGCGGCGAAACGAATAGGAACGTTGGGTTAGTTGGTTGGTTTGTTGGTTGTAGTTGGTTGTTGGTTGGTTGGTTTGTTGGTTGGTTGGTTGGTTGATTGGTTGTTTGGTTTGTTTGTTGGTTGGTTGGTTGTAGTTGGTTGGTTGGTTTGTTGGTTGATTGGTTGGTAGGT